>NW_009799101.1:146500-465604 GCF_000213175.1 Neurospora tetrasperma FGSC 2508
AAACTTTATTTTAAAATTTAAATTTTTATTTTTAAATTTATTAATTATAACTTATACATGATTTTTCTATTATTTATATTTACTAGAATAGAATAAGTCAATATAAAAAGAATATTCAAAGAAAAACTATTATTTATATATATTCAAAACATTAGGTTAAAATACTCTTATTTATTTTTAAAAGTGTAGAAAATAAATATAAGGAAGTTCTTTAATTCTACTCTATTTTAATTTCTATTTAATTCTTATATCATTTTAATCAAATACTTTTAATTCTTTAAAAGTTAAGAGAAGAACGAATTAATAAGTTAATATTTGAGAAAATTTAATTTTAAGTATAATTAGGTATAGAGTTTAAATAATATTTAATATAATTCTTAATTACTTTCCAAAAACTTATTAAAAATTTAAACAATAATTAAAAATTATATATACATTATTATATAAAAGTGCAATAGAAATATATTTTATAAAATACAAAGCTATTTATATTTGGATAAGATTTTAAGAAAATATAATAATTATTTTACTTTATAAATTATTTTTCATTTTAACTTTATAACTATTATTCATATTATTTATATAATATCTTATATTAAAAATAATAATTAATAATATTTAAAGTAATAATATTTTTACTTTAAATATATAAAAGTATTCTATAGTATAGGTATATAAAATATATATATATATATAAAATTATAAATATTTAAAACATATTCCTTACTCTTATAGAATTTTTATAGATGTTCAAAAGAAAATTCTATATAATATATTAACTTCTTAACTTCTCATTCTCTATAATAAATAAAGTTTATATATATATTCAAGTTATTTTTTAAAAATATATAAAATTTCTTTATAAGGGGTTAATAATTATAAGGTTTATAATTCGCACTTCGAATTTAATTTTAGAAAATCAACGTAAATTATATTATAAACGTTAAAACCTATATTATATATAGGTAATTCTTAATAGAAACTTAACGTTTACTACATCTCAGATTTGCGAATAGCAATCTCAGCCCGAACCTAAGCTAAAACCCTCTCCAGATGGCGAACCTTACAACTACGAATAGTAGCAGTTAAAAAAGGAATAATTTTCTCCTCCTTCTTTGCCTCCTCTTCTCGTAGCCTAATAAATAATTAATAAACTAATATTATTATACAAAAGGAAATAATATTATATACTCTTACGTAGGGTATAATTAGTACCTTTACCCTTATAGAAAGAGTTTATACAAGTATATTCAGTAATTTTTGTACTAATAATAATATATTTAGTAAAAGGGCTATAATTACTATTCTTCTTACACTTATTGTAGGCGGCTTTTTTATTCGTATACAATAAAAATAAATAGCAAGCTAAACCTACAAAGTATTCACGGCAATCCCACTTTAATACTGAAATAATTTGGCTACTCTTAATTTAGAATATTTTAAAGGAAATAGCACGTTTAATAGTCTATAATTATTAGTTAGGATTAACTACCTCCGATTTTTATTAATTAACTTTAATAGGGGTATTATACTTTGTATTAAAATAAAATTTTATATACCTTATTAATATTATAATTAAGAAGTTTCTTAATAATAAAACGAAGAGTAATAACATCCTTGTACTCTATATTATTATCTTTTATCTTATATATATCTAATATATCGTCGGCAAACAATTTGCCTAAAAAAGTAAAAGGGCGTAATTCTGCTATAAGGGCGTTGTGAAAGCGTGATCCTACGAGTGATAAGACAATAAGATTAGAAGCTACAAATCAAAGTAATATTAAGTGTAAGGAGGGAAAGAGAAGGTAGACGAACGAAGGCATTTCGGATCCGGACATATAAGTCAGATCTGCCATTCGTCGCCGCCTTCCCAATCCGGATTGTCTATCGATAAGAAGATAAGATAAGAAGCTTGTCCGTCAGAGTACCCTTATTCCCAATACCCATCCAGCCAAGCCGTGACAGGCGCTATCGTCAGCAAAATCTTCGTCGGCCATTATTACTATACGTTATATTAGTATAAAATCAATATATATTATATTTGGATATTCTATACACTTACTAATTAATTGGCGTTGGTTATAGATATTAATTTTTGATAGTATAATTGGTATGGGGAAAGTGTTAGAGTATGTCTTACTGCACGAGAATACGGGGTTACGTGGAAGGTGAGATAGGGTTGATTGCTAAATTAAATCTATATTAATGCGTTTGGGCGCGTACCTACTACCTGCAGCTGGCACGGACTTTTTTTTTCTAAACTTTTGGATAAACGGCCTAACGCGCACTTGGGCCACCGTATCCATCTAACCAATTAGAAGGCCAGGATCCTTACCGCGATGTACTAGAACTCTAACATTTTTAAAGGACCCTGACCCCATATTTAAAACTGTAAGAAGCAATAACTTCAGGCACTTCAATACCTATAACCCCCTATAAATACAGCACTTCAATTTCTTACAGCCCAAAGCCAACGAACACACTACCGTTATAGCGGAAATTGGCGTACATTAACGGTTGCATTACTGTACAGGAGTACAGCTGCGGGCTATGTACGGTAATGCAAAATTATCTCTAAAGTTATAAAGCGGCTCCGAACACAACCTAAACTTCTACTACATACCTACTTGGAGGTTTCCGCGGTGATAGCGTGTTAAAGTCATGTCGGTATGCAGTGTAGTAGTACAGCCGCGTCATTGATAAACCTAGGTAGGTAGGTACCTACCTAGGTAGTCGTAGTGGTACTTTCGTCCAAGTTGTTATGTCGCCATTTCGGGTCCCAAATTAATACATGTTGAAGCTGTCATCATCCACATCAAAAGTTAGGTACTGCGTTTTTCTTTATGTTAACCCTCGCAGGCAGTACATAATCCATCCTCTCACTGGGTTTTACTGGGTTCTGACAGTTCTGATCAATACCTGAGTGTTGTGGGGAGAGAGAGCACTTCACTTTGAAACTTGCCGAGTACCTCTAGACAAGATGACTTGAGATTGGTTTTGCAAAAGACATCACGCTTTTATTGCTGATTTTCCTCTACTGGAATAACCTCAATCCGAAATGAAGCTGCTCATTGATTGACCCTGTTAATGAGACCTCTCTTTGCTATGGAAGTTTTGAGTGCCTTGGGTTGGTGTGCTTGTTGCACCCGCCTGGCTCACTTCCATGTTCATGTCGTGCCAAAGACAAGACGGATGTGCTTAGAACTCTAGCTGCCTGGTAATACTCGAAGTCACATGGTCGTTGCAGAAAACATGTTGATTGGATGTAGAATTGCCTAGAGGCAGACAAGTTGAGCTATGGATGTATTGTGAAGTTACGCTAAAGTTGTTACGGTAGAGGTATTGTTGCTGATTCTCCTCTAATCACTACTGCCAAAGCCTTGATCTCAAACGAAGCCGCGTGCTGATGAGCCTTTGAAAGTCGGAGATGCCTCGCCTGCATGTATTTGGCATACACTTCCGACCGCTGTTGAATCCATATGTGTTCATCTCACTCGGTAGAAGTAATGGGCCAATCGTCGGTCCAATCCCACTCAAGATCGTCAGGATCCGTCATCGCCTTTGGAGGTGTGTACTGGCCCGTCATCAAAGCCGGCCACAGCCGATCAATGAGATGGCAGCGGTCCTCGAGTTCCTGGGGGATAGGTAGTCCGATAGGGGCAGCATCGGCCCAGAATCGTGCGTGTGATCTCCGTTTTCTCTGGTAGGGGTCGTAGTAGACGGTAGGGAACATGTCCGTTTCTTCTTCCGCGTTGCCGCTTTCCTCGTCTCCTTCACAACATCGGACCTATTTGTGGTCATAGTTGAGGAAGTAATAGTGGTGTCAGCAGCCTTGTCTTCGGTTTCCACAACGGTAGGAGTTGAGGCCGTTGAGGAGGTTGTTGTTGTTGTGGTTGTTGTTGTGATTGTTATGCCGCCGCCACCGCCATACCGATAGATGTAATACTCGGATGCCATCTTCTTTCTCCGCTCAAGCTGATAAAATTGGCCGGGCGCTGGACCGTTACCGCTACGAATGCAGCTGTGTGGGTCCCAGGACCTGGCAAAGAGAGCCAGCATAGTGTCAGTGTTGTAGTGGGTTCTTGAACTTGTACCTGAGCATGAGCCCGTACCATGGGCAGCACTCACGGTGCTGGAGCAGCCCGATGATAACAGGGCTTTGACGTCCAGCTTCCGAGCGGCTTCGTACGTAGATGCAAAAGCGTAAGCGACTATAAGCCAGCGACCCGTCAGCTGCCCCTTGATGCTCTGCTGCGAGAACACACTCCGCTGGCAGTATCGGAGGTTGGGGAACTGTTCTAGGTTCGTGCTGCGGGTTACGGGGAAGCATAAGCCTAATCCGGCTTTGGTGGTGGCGGTTTCGTAAGTGGTCCAGTTTGCTAGGGCGGCGGTGTCTGTGAGGTTCGTGTTATCGTCCATGTTGCCGATATTGGCAGAAGAGGATGAGGAGAGAAAGTGCTCGAGCTCTTGAAGCTGTTGGTCTAGGTCGAAAAAGTAGTGGCGGAGTTGGATGTGCCACTCCACGTTCCTCTCAATATCCACGTAAAACATTGTGGGCTCTCGGCAGACGTGGACGGGGTAATGGAAGGATTCCATGGAGTACTTGAATCGATTCATGAGTGTTGGGGGCGACTGCTGGAGCTTGCCTTCGTCGGTGGGGATATCAACGTCTTCATTCTGGAAGTGTAGCCCTGCGCCGCAAGGACCAAAACACAATTCTTGGTTCAGCGGGGGGTAGTACTGATTAGACGGGACCGAGTTATAGCCTTGAACGACAACCAGGGGACACTTGGGCTGCTGACTGGTCTTGTGGGCGTTTATTCCACCGTGGGACGTGAGGCGTTGGACGTTACGGTCCGGGCCCTTGAAGAGAATGGCGCGGTTGTCATCGTTAGCTTGCCGGGAGGGAGTCTTGGGCTGGAGTACAGAACGACCGGTCCCGAAGAAAGATGATAACATGACGGGCGGTGGTCAGATTCTTGGTAGATGGATGTTGATGGTTGACCAAGATACTCGATGCTGAGAGGATAGATGAAAGGAAGGAAATGGAGCGGGGAAAGAAGAGCAGATGAGGATGTTTATTGGTAATGACAGAAGGGAAACCTTCTGCAGCTCCCTCCTGTACACAGCTGCCCGTACATTTCTGGATGCATGCTGATGAACACCTGTCTTTCGTCTGCAGATTTTATGGGAGTAACAACTCGGGTGAATCAAGGCGGTAGTTGACTTAGTTCAAAGGGCAGAAAGCCCTCATGTTCATTCGAGGCATGCTCGCTTCCAACTTTCTGTTGACCGGGCAGGTCATGGACTGGCAGTTTGCGTGTTATCGGAAGACAGAGAACGTCGGACATGAACGGAAAGAGGATATGGACATGGTAGCCATTAAAAAAAATAGGAGAAAGCTGCAGATGTGTGACGCAATTTCCCTGCATTTGTGTTCTGCACCGAGATTGAATAGTCGTCAACTCCGAGTGTCCTTCGGTTGTCGTTGCGGGCGTCCAGCGCGCGAATGCGTCAGCCACACCATCAGCCCCGTAAACAGCTACATCCACTATCGTCCTCGAGTAACCAATCAAGTGAAGCCCGGTAAAGCCGTCGGTCACGTGCACAGGCGTTCATTTCGCACCACACCACACAAAAGGTGCTTTTCAGGATTTAATAACCTGAAGTGGAAGAGCCATATCACTAGAGCAATCTCTATCGAGCTAGAATAAGGAGGTTAAGGGCGTATTTGGTTCAGTCAGCAAAACGAAAGTTTGTATGGGCAAATAATTCCTACCAGCTAGCAGACTGTTTTTTTACTATTTTATGTAGGTAGTTGGGGGTTATTCTAGTCTTGGCTGTAGGAAAAAGTATTGCACTAAGGTAGTTGGATGTAATATAGTTTGGAAGGTTTAAAAGAGGAATTAGTGAGCCTATGTAAGAGTATTTTGCTATTTTCTATCTTAACAGGTCACCTTATAAAGATAGAGAACATTTTGCTACTTCCGCTACCTTACAGTGATAGTGTAACTAATACTGCGAATTACAACCCTAATCATAACTCCAGTTACAACAACGTGTCTTTTAGCCCCTATCCTGTGGTATATTTTTAGCTGCTTTTTGGCTTTGTACCTTTGTCTACCCTTGTAAGAAGTTAGTAGAAATTCTACTGACTGAACCAAACGGGCCCTAAAACTTACTTTTCTATTACTATACGGATAGACAATGCTGACCGTACAGTTAGACTTTCTCTAAAATTTATTCACTTTAATGCTAGGGGGCTGCGTCCCCCGGGACCCTCTCTTAGGATTATTTACACAAAAAGTACATAAAAGCGCGAAAAACAGCTGTACGGGAATGCACTAACAGGAAAACTGCGAAATTCAGATAGTACTAACAATTCTTTTATGGGCGAAAAGCCTGGTTTCGGTCCGTGCGCTATGATTTGGGTAGTGCGTGCAGAATTTTACGTGGGGAGCGCCCGCGAAAGGCACTAACACCTTACCCGAACAGTTGAGAATCCTTGCTCGTGTAGGTATATAGAGAAGTATCAATGAGATGAATGACGTGAAGCGATTTACGGTTTGAGAGTGGCAGACATAACCCTAACCCGTGTTCTTGGCACATGGTTTGAGTTTGTGCCCGCAACGCACAGAGCCTCGACTGGAGGAGTCAAGCTGAAGAAATCGGACGGATGACGTTTTGTCAGCGGCCACCGAGAGCGCCGGTGCGACCCTCCCTCCCGTTAAAAGAAACATGGAGTGAGAAGTGGTGGGTGGGTGCGTGGTTCTGGCGGCAAATCTCGGGTTTTTTTTTTTTTTTTTTTTTTTTTTTTTCCCTTCCCTTCTTTGGGGTGAACCGACCAAACGAGAAGACGGGCGGGAGTCATGAAAAGAGAAAGAAAGAAAAACAAGCATCATCATCTGCCCAGCAAGGTGGTTTAGCAACAGCGATGAACCATTACAATTGCTGCCCATCGAATCCACTGTTATCCACTGTTTTCCATTTTAACATGCACTGACCCGCGATGTACGTTGATGTGCCCGCCCTATTCCCCTGCCCGCCATCGCCTTCTGCCGCGCACTATGTACATTGATTACCTCTGATTGAGGGGATTGACCAATTAAAGAGCTCTCCCAAGGCCTAGAACAGCGAAGCTCGGTATTGGTGCATTTGTGTCACATTGCAGATTTTGTGCATGAACCGGCTCGCCCTCCACTGCCGGTCAAGAGGCTTTTCCAGGGCATTTATCAGGGTCCAGATACCAGGACGGGAGTCAGGATTTGATATCAACTTCCATCCCATCCCTCTTGCCCTTCATTTTACTGACGATAACCACTTCTTTCCGTTTTTTCTTTGCGGTAAAAAAAAAGGAAAAGAAGCGCCAAGATGACGCGAAGCCAGAGGAGCTCGACCTTGGACTCTGCAAGGCCCTTGCTCAGCCACCATGATACCGAGGACGATTTGTTATGGCAGCAGCGGTCGCGATATCACGGCACAGATGCTGCGGTAGCCCGTGCACCGCACGTCAACGACGGCAACAATGTTGGTGATGACAATGATGTTGATGATGGGTTGGAGGATTATATCAGCCACTTTGACGACGACCCGGATAACCCGCAGAACTGGCCGGCATCATTCAAATGGAGTGTGGTGGCTTTATTGGCCATGACGGCTTTTAGTGTGTACGTGCACCCACATGATCCTCACAATTTCACATACTCAAATCTCAACATCATCTCATCCCCAATTGTACAACGCTAACATTTTATGCTTCCAGCACATTCAACTGCATCTCCCTCGTCCCCCTCGCCCCCTCCATCGTCCGCTCCCTCACCCCACCACCTCCTCCCCCCTCCAACGGGACGGACTCTTCCCTCCCACCACCAGCCAACCTCAAATCCGCCTCCGCCCTCCTCGTCACCATCTGGGAACTAGGCGAGGCCGCCGGCCCTTTACTCATCGCCCCGCTCTCCGAGCTTTTCGGGCGCTACCCAACCCTCAACATCACCAACCTCCTCCTTATCCTCTTCACCATCCTCACCGCCACCGCCACTTCCGTCCCGACGCTCATCTTGTCGCGATGCCTGACGGGCATGGCAGTCGCTTCGAACGTGCTCAACCCCGCCATCGTGGGGGACATGTTTCCCTCCGATCAGCGGGGGAGCGCCATGTCGCTAATCTTCATTGCGCCTCTTATCGGTGGGGCGGTCGGGCCGGCGATCTCGAGTGCCGTCGCGGAAAGCGTCGGGTGGAGGAAGGTGGTGTGGGGGGTAGTGGGTTTGAGCACCATTTGCGAGATTCTGTTTTTGTGTTTGTTTAAGGAGACGTATAAAGTGGCGATTGTGAGGAGGAGGGTGATGAGGGAGAAGCACAGCACCAGGTTGGCGAATGCGCATTTGGATATGAGCACGGGCAACTTGAGAGGCAAAAAAAGCAAGCGTGAAGAGTGGAGGAAACTGAGGGATTCGGTGTTAAGGCCGTTCTTGGTGGTGTTTGGGTCGGGACTGTTGATGGCCTTGTCGCTGTTGGGGTCCGTCACGTTTTCGTATTTTTACGTGGTTAGTGTGACGTTGCCGGAGATTCTGGAGGACAAGTATGGGCTGTCCGGGGCGGTCAAGGGGTTGTGTTTTATGGGATTTAGTACGTTTTCCCTTTCTTTTCCTTTTTCCCTTCTTCCATGAAATAGGATACTAACGCACTTCAACAGCCGTCGGCTCCTTCTTAGCCGTCCTAATCTGCAACGCCTTCCTCGACCGTATTTACATCGCCCTCCGTGACCGCGATGCCGCCCTCACCCAGCCCTGCTCCCCGGACGATTGCCTACCCAAGGAAAAACCAGAATACCGCCTGCCCCTCACCATCCTCGGCGCCTTCAGCATGCCCTTCGCCATCACCTTTTACGGCTGGGTCGCCGAGCTTTCGCTGCCTCTCCCTTTCTTGCTCATTGCTTGTGGGCTGATTGGCGCCAACACCATGATGACCCTGATTCCACTGATGGCCTACGTGGTGGATGCGTTTGGCTTGTTCTCGGCAAGTGCCATGACGGGTGTGATTGTGAGTAGGTGTCTGATGGGCACGTTCTTGCCCTTGGCAGCGGCGCCGCTGGTGGATTCGTTTGGGTATGGATGGGGGTTCATGGTTTTTGGAGTCATGAGTGGCGCGTTGGCGCCGATTAGTGTGGTGGTGTTTAGGTATGGAGAGAGGTGGAGGCAGTTTTGCAAGTATAGCAGGGTGGAGTAGTTGGGCTTGTTAGGTATTGTGTGTGTGTGTGGAAGAGAGGGATCTGTTGATGACATGTGATTGGGATACGATATGGATTGGATATGGGATATGATGGGATATGGACCAACAAAAAGCATAGGATGGGAAAAGTTGTGGATTGGGTTTACACGATTAACGACTGGACGACAAAAGTTGGGTTGGATAAAAGACAAAAGTTTTGGCTTGATTGTTGAAAGGGATGCGCATTCATTTCCCTGTAATGGAGTTTGGGGGAAGAAAAAAAAAGAGAATAATTAAACGTGTTTTTCACTATGAAGTCGTTTTTACAACTTCTTCTGCAAATGAACTCGGTCACTGTTGAAAGACAATGCTGATGTCGTCGTCTTGTTGGTCTTGGCGGGCATTTTTATATGAGAACCGCATACAGCCAAGATCTGCAAACCCATACAAGTTTGCTAACAAACTGAAATAACCGACCATCGAACAGTATTTGTAAGTGCGCCCTTGTTGATTGCCTTTGACAAATACACAACCCACGGATTGTAACCCGGCACCACCGGCCCATGGGGCTTAGATCGGATATGTAACACGGCCCCTGGCGGCCCATCAGGGAACATCCGTGGAGTCCGGGGTCCGTAGCTCTGGAGAGTCGGAGAAGACTGGTGTGTCCAAGTTTCAGATGGTCCGTCTCAAACCCAACGACTTCCGTTCCGGTCCCTCTTCCTCCGGCCTTTCTAATGTGCCCATCTCTCGTGTTTTGATGTGTCGTTCGTAGGCCAAGGACGTTGAAATTGCTCGGCTGGGTCTAGGTACCTTGAGGCTTCGTAAGAATACCCAACCACCCTGGGACAGAGTTTTGCTAGCTTCAGGAGGCGCTGATCAATTGGCGCGCTACGTGTACTACCTAATGGCCGTCGCTGAGGCATCGCTCTGTGAATACGGTGATGAGTGGGCTCGTTCCCTTGGTAGTATGCGCAACCGTTCTGGGAAACAGGGCTATAAGTCTGCAATTCCTACTATTGAATGGAAATGGAATTGGAAGGTCATGTGTGTTAGGTTCCTTGGAAGGTGACCTGGCGATCAGTGATCCGGAGCTCTGGGCAGCTCAACCATTCAGCGGTGGACGTCGCCATAGGTCGGGTAGAAGAAACACTGTACAGTCCAATGCTGGTTTGATTGTTAGCTTGGTACACCAGGCACTCCTGCTGTACAATAAATATAGTGCACTAGACAAAATCTATTTCGAATAGTCCTAAAGGTTATATGGATGAATTAAAAGGTATTAGTTGGATTTAATTTGGCATTTTAAATGTTAGAGATGGCGTGCCCAAGGTAAGATCATACATTAGTTAGCCATGAAAACGCATAGGAAAGTTGACACGAGGTCTCAAACTAACAAACAAACCAGTACTGGACTGTACACTACAGGGATACCCCACTACAGAATACAACTGAACTGAAAGTGCCAAGCACGCCGCCCTGGAAATGGTTCCTGCCCCATGACGCACTTTTTGCACCGCTCCCTCCCGCCGTACGGTAGCTCGGTAGTACCTCTACGGCACTACTTTGGAGTGGACAAGACCAACAAAAATGAAAAAGGATCAACATGGCGACGCTTTCTTGATTCCATCTCAACAAGGCCAATTGGGACCATGCCATTGCCCCAGAAAAGAATTGGACCTCTAAGACTCATGCCCGCCCTGTTATCCCCGAGTCACGACTCCACGCCCAAGTCACTGTCCCTGCAAAAAAGTTGCGACTAAAGAAGAATCCACAGAAGCCGCCGTTTGATCTTCCCTTCTTTTTTTTTCTCTTTTCCTTCTTTTTTTCTCTTTTCCTTCTTCTCTTTTTTTCTTATCTCCCCAACACAACCAAGTCATCCTCACACAACAAGTCGACAGTCGTCCGCTCGCTCGCTCGCCATGGCAGAACAACAGGATGCCAGCGACCCGAGGCGGCGACAGACTCGCGACTATCCCGATTCGCCCATCTCGGTAGAAGAAGGCTTTGCGACAGCCACCACCCTCGCTTCGCGACAACAGCAACAACAACAACAGCAACACGAATATGAACATGAACCACCACCAACCCCACGATTACCCGACGACGATGGCGACGATGGCCTCACCACCGACACCGACAGCGACACCGACGATGACATGCGCGTCCGCACCAATGTCACCAATGTCGCCCCAAATCCAGTCCCGCAGAAGCCAAACAAGAAGGCCGGCTGGCTGGCCGCCATGGCTGCTAAGCTGGGTCTCGACATGCCCACAGTCATCACCATGTTCAAGTACGTTGTGCCTGAGTTCAGTAGCAGGTAGGTAGGTAGGTATTCAACATACTAACAACACACAGAGGCTCCCTCCCGCCTACCATCGGCATCGCCATGTGCCAGTCCCACACCATCGCCATCTACTTCGGCACCGTCGGCTACCTCGTTCCCATCGTCTCCGTCCTGGCCATTGCCATCCTCCCCCGCGGCAAATTCCTCATGAACTTGGTCCTCAACCTTCTCGCCATCTGCTTCGGCTCTGCCGTCTCCATGCTCGCCCTCTATAGCGCCGTCAAGGCCCGCGAACACACCACACCCAAAGACGCCCCGGTTTCCGCGCTGCCGACTTACAACTCGAGCCAGAGCGCTGTCTGTGCCGTCTGGCTGTTCTTCAACATCTGGCTGGGAAACGTGGTCAGGGCCAAGATGCCGGCCTTCAACATTTCCATCATTATCTACAGTATCCTGGTCAACATCGCAGCTACTTTCGGCCCCATCATGACCACCATGGCCGCCGCCCAGCACTTTGTTCAGCAACTGTTGACAGGCATGTTGCTGGCTATGGCGATTGCCTCGGCTGTCAACCTCTTTATCTTCCCCGTCAGCAGCCGTCTGGTGGTCTTCAAGGAGTTTGCGGGCGCCATTGGCCTGCTGCGAAAGACGGCTTCCCTGCAAAAGGCCTATCTGGCCAGTCTCGAGTCGGAGGATATGTTCGCGCCTGCTACGAGAACTGATACCTGGGCGAGGAAGGAGGCCAAAAAGGCTGAGAAGGGGAATCGAAAGCCAAGAATCACCAAGGAGGCCAAGGCCGCGAAAGCGTTGGGCGAGACTGCCGCTGCCCTACGAGAACTCTCTGGAAAGTTGCATGCCGACATGGGTTTTGCCAAGAGAGACATTGCCTGGGGAAGGCTGGACGCCTCCGATCTCAGCCACATATTTACCCTGTTGAGGAACGTTTACATTCCTGTTTTGGGCATGACCACCATCATCGACATTTTCAAGCGCGTCTCCGAAACCCAGGGGTGGTACACAGAAGAAGACACGCCACCCGAGGTGGTAGCCGAGAAGGAGATCGAAAAGCGGGTATGGAACGAAGTCATGAAGCAGATGCACGAGCCCTTCGAGATCCTCTCCGAAGCCATCGACAAAGGTCTCCAACACGCCGCCCTCCAGCTGGACCTTACCCCGCGCCCCAAGAAATCCAAAACTGCCGACATTGAGGAAAAGGCCGGCCAGCCTCTGCAGCCTGGCGATTTGGGGTATGCTCAGGTGATCCATGAGAAGGTGGCAGCCTTTTACGCCAAAAAGGGTGAGCTTCTCAAGATTTGGGTCAAGGAAAAGGGTCTGATCTACGACGAAGAAGGCTTTACCGCCCACGACACCATCCCTCTCGAACGCCAAAAGCGCGACCAAGCACAGCTCAACATCTTGCTCTACATGGAAAACCTCATGCACGCCTCGGGCAACGCCGTCTACGAGTTTGCTGCCTACGCCGATTCCAAGGTCGAAGACGGCACCATGTCGCGCAAGCGGTTAATCATGCCCGGATTCAGGCGCTTGGAGAAGTGGTTCCTTGCTGTTCTGCGGAATGAGGACTCGACAGCCGAGGGATCGCCTGACCTCTCGGAAAGCAGCAACACCATTGTCAGCTTTGGCGATGGTTTCAACAACAACAAGAAGGACCCCGAACACCTTCCGCCCGCTACTGCGTGGGAACGCTTCGGCAACCGCCTCCGCAAGATCTCAAAGTTCTTTGGCTCAGAAGAATCCGCTTTTGGCTTCCGTGTCGCTTGCGCCACCATGTCCATTGGCATCGTCGCCTACCTCAAGGAAACCCAAGCCTTCTTCCGCGAGCAGCGCCTCGTCTGGGCCATGATCATGGTAGCCATCGGCATGACAATGACATCTGGCCAGTCGTTGTTTGGCTTCATCTGCCGTACAAGTGGCACGGTGGCGGGCATGGTCCTGTCACTGATCGTGTGGTATATTGTTGATGGACATCCGCCAGGTGTCATTGTCTTTTTGATGCTGAGCATCTTTTTGTGTTACTACTTCTTTCTCAAGTATCCCCGGTTTGTGCCCGCGGTCATGATCACTGTTGTCACGCAGGTCATGATCATCGGCTATGAGTTGCAGGTTGGCATGATTGGAAGGGCGGCAGCGGAGAGGACGGGGCAACCTGTATATGAGTGAGTTGTCCATTTTATTCTCTTGCCAAAGTAATCACTAACAGTGTCTGCAGAATCTACCTCCTGGGCCCCTACCGCCTTGCTTGCGTCGCTGGTGGCTGTCTCGTCGCCTTTATCTGGACCATCTTCCCCTCGCCCCTAACCGATCGGACCTGGCTCCGCCGCGACCTCTCAGCAACCCTCTACCTCGTTGCCAACTACTCGTCCATCATCAACTCCACCCTACAAACCAAGCTTACCGAACAGGCAGGCGACGTCAACATCAAGGGAACTCCCGCCCACCAGCTCTTCAAATTCCGATCCAAGATCTTTGGCAAGCTGATGATGCTTATCCCCTCCATGTCTCAGCACTCGGAGTGGCAGAAGTGGGAACCCACTATCGGCGGCAGGTTTCCCCGGGAAGTTTATGATGAGATTATTCTCAGGACCAACCGCATGGTGGCCTATCTGACGCTCATGAGCTATACGATTACGAACCCGATTCATGCCCCGACCAAGATGAAACCGTATGCTTCGCAAAACCAGATTGCCAGCCCGCGCGCGTCGTCGGTGGCTGTGTACCCCAAGTGGGACAATCAGGTTGCGGAACTGGTCATGACCTTGGAGCCGACACACCACACAATCCTGTCGACCTTGACTCTGCTCTCCAACTCGTTACTCTCCGGCCAGAGTCTCCCACCATTCATGCCCCTCCCGCGTCCCTACGACATTACCCGCCGCCTCATTCGCCTCGGAACAACCAGTCCACTCCGCAGCCACCCCGCAAGCCCTTATGCATCCGGCGCCGAATCCGACTCTGACTCCGACGCCGACGACGCCGACGATGACGTCTACAACGAGCCCGAGCCATTTAAATTGATGGACTCGCGCTCCGGCGAAGACGACTACGAGCACGTCAAGCGCGAAATCAGCTACTTTTCTTCTCACAGCCACGACGCCCGCCACCAATCTCTCTCCCAAGCCGCCAACCCTAACGCCACCACCCCCTCTCCTGCCCAATCCCCCGGTGCCTCTCCCTCGGGCTCTGCCCATCTGGCTTTTTCCTTCCCTCCAGGGATCCAGACCCATTCGCTCACGCACAGCCGTAACCCATCGTTTTCAAGACCAAGGGCGTTTTCGCCTTCGCACTCGCGCGCCCACTCGCGCGCTCCAACGTCGCGGGCGCACTCGAGGGCTCATAGTCGTGCGCGCTCAGTGCAGCAGACGAACCAAAACCTTCTTGAGGGTCTACTTCAGGATGAACCAGGTTACGCAGAGTTTGCTGTTCTTCAAGTGTGCACAGGCCTGGTGTGCGATGACCTGGAGGGCCTGGTCAAGGCGGTGATTAGTCTTGTGGGCGTAGTGGATTTCAGCTTTCGCGTGGATCGGAGTGAGGAGGAGGTGCATTTGGGAAGGAGGGCCAGTTTGGCGAGGAAGATGAGGGAGGTGAAGAGGATGGGGACGATTGGAAGGGGGAAAGGGAAGGGGAAGGGAAAGGAAAAGGCGAAGGCGCAGTGAGTGAGGGATTGACGAGGGGAGATAAGTACCTCTATGGAGAGAAGTGGGGATGAAAGAAGAAATGAAATATTAATACCCAGACTACCTAGAGGTAGTCAGTCACACATTATGACTTACGTTGGGACTGGATGGGAGTGGAGTGGACTGGAATGGAACGGGCGCAAAGAAAGGCGTTCGTTCCTGCTTTCTGCTGCGTTTTTCCAGCTCGGCATATTTTCTACGAAGGGATTGATTCATGGCTCATGTCCAGCATGTCTAGCAACGTCATTATGCCCCCCCCCCCCCCCCCCCCAATATCATATCTTACATGTCGTCACTTGGGATCGGATCTATGCTAATGTTTCTATGGATGATGGAATTTCAAGTTCATTTGTTACATATCTTACCTTACCTTACCTACCTACCTACTTAATTACATACTTTATATATAGTCCACGCAGATAAGAGAAAAGAAGAGATGAAGAGAAGAATCTAATGATATTTAATGTTCGTACATTGAGAAGAGTACCTAAGAAGTCAGAAGGTGTTTGGTTCCTTTTGTGTCATGGAGTAGACTAGAGGTGCCGGTTGTCAACTTGGTGTGTTACTTCTACCTCGAACCTCTACCTACTGGAACCAGTGAGCGCGGCCCGGCCCGGCCTGGGCCGTTCCGGTTCCGCCCGTTCGTTGATGATGTGACGTTGTGTGCATCGATGCACTCCGTGTCCGTCTACCTACCTCTAGCAACGATGCAAATATAATTCTATGGTACCATAGCATACCTGGAAAAATGCGTTTTGTACCTCTAGGTAACATCTATGTCTACCTACTTAGGTACCTATGTACTTACTACCGCCGTGCAACCAGACCCGTCCTAGGGACTAGCAGAGTGGCAAGGTCTTGTCTTGGAAGTAGTCTAGTGGAAAAAAAAGAGTGCGGTCGAACACCTGGGTGCTGTGCTGTGGTCCATGTACATCAATGAGAATGATTGGTCGTGACTCAGGTTCAGGTTCAAGGTTGGGAAAAGTACCCGAAGTCGGGACTCGGAACCGGGGGAGGGATGAAATTCAGGACATAGAGTCGGTGTGGCCCGGAGACACTTATCCGTTTCTTGCAATCTTTGCCTCTCATTATGGGGAAGTATGATCAATTCGACACACCGCAAGTAAACCGATTCTTGCACTGAGTGTAGCCAGTCTGCGGTAAGAAGTTGTTCGTTTATCCGATGGGATCACTATTGGTCCTATGGGGAGCGACAACAGTCAATGACGAACCCAAAAGCTTGGCCGGGTGTGGAACACAAGTGTGAAGAGGTTGAGAGACGACTGTATAAGTGCGTCATAAAGAGACACTGGTTCTCTTACGAGTCTGTTCCTCGTACCTAGGTATAAAAGGCCCAGTGTGGTGATCAGAACCATACTCTCTTAGTTCCTACCTCTACCTAACATATCACAAATCACGAACCCGACCACCTGAACCAATTTGCCAAGATGATGAGTGGATGTCCCGTCTTCAACTATCTCTCTGACGACCCGCAAGCCTACCTCCTCCTGCTCAAAGACTACGTCCGCCCCAGCCCCGACATCTGCACCCTCTGCAAAGCCCGCTGCCTTGAGTCCTTCATCAAAACAGCCTCAGCCCCCGGTCTAGCTTGGAATCGACTTTCTCCCGATGGCCGTGTCCGCCCCGCACACACACGTCTCGACGCCCAACTTTCCGCACTAGGAATCACCGCCTCCAACGCCTTCGGATTGGATCTTTCCGAAAAGGAGGTAGACCTAATCTTCCAGCCTGCTACGAGACGGCTAACGATTGACCGCGACTGGGACGACTTCGTCCACGCTGTCGTGGCCATGACTGCTTACCGCGGCCGCGCAAGACCAGACCGGTACGACGCTTTCAAGTCGCAACATGGCACCGACCACTATGCGCTGGGAAAGAAGATGGAGCTTATGTGCTGGAGCCAGTTTACGAGTTACGACCTTGTCAGACCGAAAGGCGGGACCATTGAGTTTTGGCTATTCAACCTCGGCCAGTTGTTATCTGGCGGAGCGGGGGTGTTCCTCCGCAGCTCCTCCGCGTCCCCCTGCACCTCTACTGCCGACGAGACAGAAACAAAGACAGAGAAGAAGGAGACAAAGAAAGACTGCTGTACCTGCCCAATCTTTACCCCTCTGTCCGGGCGGCACCCCGACACGTTTACCGGGTTCGAATGGATCAATTTCGTCCTCTCCGTCGCCCACAACCGCATCTCTCCAGACCTCCTCTCTGCTTGGTCGGCATCAAATCATCCCTTATTCACCGAGGACCTCTCCACTCTCTACAGCCACCACCCCTTATCCCCAGGCTACGACTGCACCAAGGACAAAAGCTGGTATCAGCCCTCCTACGGCTATAGCCGCATGAGACGGTTCATCGTCCCCGAAGACATCTATAACACTGACCCACGAGACGTGGAACTTTCCTTTTTGTTGGGGTTTGACGTGCTCTCCGATTTTCATCCCCTGCTTGACTCTCCTCCCCCCGTTGTCGAAAAGTCCAAGTTTTCCTCAGCAGACTTGTTTGAAGTGGAGAACCTCAGAGAAAGTTTCATAGCCATGTTTCAAAACCATTTCGTGTGTCCATGGTGGTTCGTTCCCCATCGTCAGACCCTCGCAACCTTATCGAGACAAAAACTGGCCCATCATATAAGGGGCAGTATGCTGACGACGTTTATGGCGTTGCACAAGAACCTAAAGCTGAATAGGCCGGTGGAAGGCAGGCACAATGAGGGCGGTGTGGACTGGGTTACTGCTTCGGCTTTCCATTTCGTTCCCTCTCCTTCTGGTGAACCATATCCAATGAAGAAAGTGTTTGAAGCGGCCGTTAGAGAGTTGCGGAAAAGAGTGAGGGAGGTGTGGCAGGTGCCGCTGGATGAAAACAAAGCAGAGGGAGTCAAGCCGTTTCGTGAGGGGTCGCCGAGGAGGGGGAGCAGACTGTCGTCATGGTTTTGGGGGGCTACTTTGATAAGTTGCCGGGGGACAGGAGTGAAGAAGAGGGCGAGGTTAGCGGTCCATATGGGGAGTGGGAGGATTGGGAGGATTGGTGTCTTTCTTGGGAGCCGGAGAAGTTTATGAGGAGGACGTTCGAGTTGGAGTAGAATGAATAGGTGCTATTACGTCACGGGTTTGAGGGAAGGGTAGTAAAGGCTACAAGGGAGGAATTGGGGACTCGCTGAAGGTAGTACCTACCTACTCTAGTGGGCATAGGCTGACTACAAAGGCAGAAAAAGTACATGGAACTCGGGGGGGATCAAAGGCACCTACTTGCGAGGCAGCAGTTGTCTTGAAAACTAGGCAGGAGTGACATAGAAGGCAGCAGATGATTGCCGTGGGAATGAACTCAGGTACCTATATCTCTAAATGAGAGCAAACAACCTGAACTATTGGCAAAGTCCTGAGTAAAGTCGTGAACGTGATGATGATAGCGATATAATGCTTATCTTTGCCGCTTGTTCGCCGGAATTATGTCCGCTCGTACTCGAAAGAAGGCAGGAAGTGGTGGATACATGCCACAAATCCAAAGGCTTTCTCGAAATAGGTATTTTCCAACTTCCTACATGTGTCAAAGCGCTACCTCTACGGCTCTACCTGACAGTCCTGACTATTGTTCATGAACCATAATTGACTTTCGCTGAGCATGAATCCAAACACCAAAACACCAAACGCCACGCTACCTAACCAGTTTCCCACAACCCATAAGTGTCTGGATAGGTTTTCACTCCCTACAGAAACGATGCACTCTCTAGCCTAGTCCCCACGGACTTCATCTGTCTCTCTAAAACTCATCCACATCACTCCATTCCATGGTCCCACTTGCGCTTCCGCTTCCCGTAACGCTAGCACCGCTTCCACTAGCGTCCGACGACATGGAATGCTCCCTATCTCGGCCCGTCGAAAGCAAATTCGTCTCCCACTTGGTCAACTGCCCCTCTCCATTGTTATTCCGACTGTTGTTCTGTGCTGATGTGGACGACTTTGATACCTGGTTGCTATCCGCGATGCACCCATTGCGTTCACAGAATGCAATGATTTGGGCCCATTCCGTTCCTTTTTCTCCTTTGGTTCCCCAAGTCGGAGGCCCCTTGTCTTTCTCCGCATCCTTACTATCAGTATCGTCTTCTTCTTCCTCATCGTCCTGCTCCTCATCCCCCTTCATCACCTCCCTACTCCCCAAAATGATCAATCCAAACTTGGCCCTCGTCAGCGCCACATTCAGTTGATTCCTAATCCCACCCCCCGCCTGACTCTCCTGCCTAACACCCCCCGGCAAAATCCCCCACCCCAACCCGCGATCCCTCTCCACAAACCTCTTTCGACTCCTCGTCACACACAAAATCACCACTCCATGCTCCAACCCTTGAAAGGCCTCGGTCGGCCCCACATTCACCTCCCACATCATACCGTACTGCTCACTCCTGATCAAGCTGCGTATCAGCCGCACCTGCGCTTTGAACGGGGACATGATGCAGATTTCTGATTGCTTCACCAGCCCAGATCGAAAAAGGGACAAGGCGTATTGACATGCCAAGTGGGCTTCACCGACGTTGAACCAGCCTCCGGTGGTGGCTGTTGAGGAAGGAGACTCGGGCGAGGGGGCTTCCAAGTCGTCGGGGGAGGGGTTGTCATGATACAAGATAGGCCAGCGACGACCGCGCCACCCGGGCCAGGATTTCAGTCGGTTGCGTTCGTGGCGATCGGCTTCGGCGACGAGAGTGTCGAAGTAGAAGAGTTTGGAAGGCATCGCCAAAATGGCGGGGTGGGAGCGGTAGTTCCTTATTAGATTTGTGAAGGGCGGGCGTAAGATGGGGAGTAAGTCCGGGTGGAGTTGGTATTGTTGTTGGGGCGGCTGAGCGTCTTTGGCGAGGCGCCGGGCTAAGGGGTGGTTGGCGTAAACGGGTCGCTTGAACAGGCGAGCGAAGAGGGATTCTTGGAGAGGGGTGGAGGGACAGGAGGTACGTGGGTTGAGTTGTTGTTCGTCGCCGGCCATGATTACGAGGGGGGTAAAGAGCGGTTCGGGACCTTTGAGAGGAGGGGAGACGACGTGGAGAGGGATGAGGGCTTCGGGCTCCATGGCTTGGGCGGCTTCGTCGATTAGGAGGGCGCCCCAGTGTAGACGGGATTTGGAAGTGGGTGGCAAGGTAGGGTGGATTTGTTGATGCAAGGTGGAGGTGACGGTGTACAGGTCCGAGTTGGTCAGACGCGCGTACATGAGCATGGAGGCGTCTCGGCAAGAGGTAACAATGATGCGGTAAGACATGAGTTGGGCGAGGGGAGGCAGGGCAAAGATGTCGTTTTGCATGTAGCAGTAGGGGAGGAGGTTGCTCAACACCTCTCGTGAGTCGCGGGTTGGCCGGTTAAGACGAAGAAGCTCGTTGCGGCTCATGGACTTGGAGAGCCGATCGGCCAAGGTGTCGGCTGCTGGTTCGGATGGGGCACATACGAGAATATGGGCACAATTGGGGACATTGCGGACAAGTTGGAGGGCAATTTCGATCATGGTCTTGGTCTTGCCTGTTCCGGGAGGACCCGAGATGAGATAGGGCATAGTGCCGTAGTTCTGGCACAGGACTGAGTCGACAGCTATACGCTGTTCGTAGTTCAAAGACTCGTCGAATCGTGTACTGTCGTAGTGCTCCAGCCAGTTGACAACGTGGGTCTGGAAATTGCAGTCTGCTTCCGTGGGGAACAGCATGGACTGGTTCCAGTAAACATTGGTGGTGGCCAACTCGTTCGCCTTGGGTCCCGCCGAGCCGTTATGGGTGACCTCGTCGATGAAGGAATCTAGCGCATCAAAGTCATTTTTAAGGACCTGTTCTGCCAGATCCAGCGACTGCGTGATGTGGGGGAGCACGTCCATCATGGGCGTATACCGGACCATGGGTACGAAGAACTGAATGTTGAACTTGACCACAAACTCTGTCGGCCAAGGCGGGATCATGGTTGGAGTAACGACTTCAGCCGTGTGATAGGTGATTCCGGCTACCCGCAAGACGAGAGTCTCGGTTGCTCTCACCACTGCGGAAACGCGGGCGTTGTAGATGTATCCAGTCCATGGGAAAAAGCTGGATTCAAAGTGACCGCCATAGTCGAAGCGTAACTGGCGCAGCTGCACCTCGTCGTCCACTTGGACGTTTGGGGTGTTCTCGCGAAGTCCTGGGACGGTGATGGTTACCGTCGGTTCGTTTGGGTCATTGAACTTGAGGATTCCCGTGTGGCCGTATAGCGAATAAGAAGCGTTCTCCTTTCGTTGGTAAGCAAGCTCGACCTCGATCAAGGACCGAAAGTATTTCTCGTAGCATTGTGGTGAGAGATGGGGTGCTTCGGAGGAGAGATTGTCGGCGAACTGGGGCCGAGGAAGGGCGGGCAAAAGACTAGTGGGCAAGATGCCCGAGATGTACTGGAGGTAATCGATATGTGTCTTTGGGAAGGTGTCGATAACCGTGCCGGCGTACTCGTTGATCTGCTTCAGGGCGGCTGGCACGAAGGTGGGTGCGTATACGTCGAAGCCCCGAGCGTACTGTTCATCGGCGTCAAAAGCTGGAGGGGTTTCGACGGGTGGTGGAGGAAACCAGAGGTCTTGTGCGAGTGTTGCTTGTGTCTTGGCTGACTTTTTGGTTTGGGGATTCGGGGCGCCATGCTTGAAGTGCGTTGTTGGCAGCGGGATCGTGTCTTGACCAGTTTCGGGGCTGACGATGGGCAGTGCCTTGGACTGTTTCGGCGGCAGGGTAAAGAAGGCCATGATGAGGTCCTGTTCGTATTCACCATGTCTTGACGACGCCGAGCATACATGAGGATTGGGCTTGTAAGAGAGTCGTCGTCGACCATGACTCAGCCGACGATGATGATGATTGATAACAAGAGGTTGGGCGAAGAGAGTTACAAACAAACACCCGCCCGACCCAATGAAACAGGGCTGCCTGCCGCCCGCCCACGCAGCCCATTGCAGCCTAACAATTTTGTGCTGCCACTCCCGTCAGTCATGATTGGCTGTTTCAGCGACGAAAGTCCGTGCCACAGCCGCTGCAATGGCAGAATACTGCACTGTACCTCTAGGCGCCAATGGGTACCTAATGGAGGGGTGTATTAACAAAAACACGCTGAATTATAATGATATCTCCATGGAGGTAACTCGAAGAAGGCTCAAACACGCCTTCATAACCGTTTACAAATCGTCTCCAAGAACGTCACCTCCTCCGGCCTCAAACTAAGACCCTCGGGAATCTCCACCCCTCGCCTTGAAATCACCACCCTCAGCCCTCTCTCACCATCATCATCATCCCCCGACTCGGACACTGCCCCGCAACTCTGCGCTTCAATATCCACATCTCGCAACGTCTCATCACTCCTCGTTCCTCTTCCCAGCCGCGACTCCGAACTTGACCCCGTCCTCGTCTCTTCACTTTCTTTACCAACACTTGCCCCCTTCTCCAAGCCAGCCACCCCTTCTTCTTTCCCCTCCCCCTTGCCCGTCCAAAACTCCCCCGTCGGTTCCGGACTCCACCAATAAACCGGAAACCTTCTCCGCAAATTATTCACCACCAGCGCACAGCACATCATGATGGCACACCCCAGCATCACAGGCGCAATCAAGAACCAGCCCAGCTCCTGCACCTGGTCGTCCAAAACTGCCATGAGGGCCGTCGCGCCCGCGGGCGGGTGCACCGTGCCTGTGAGCGCCATGACGGCCGTGGCACAGGCGCAGGCAAGCGAGGCCCCCACCCAGCGGATGGATTCAAAGTGCGGGGAGAGGGCAAAGAGTTTGGCGATGGAGATGCCGACTATGCTCGAGAGCAGTTGGCCGCCGATGGCGTTGCGGGGCTGGGAGAGGGGGGATTCGATGGCGTAAAAGTCGAGAACTGCTGCTGCGCCCTGTTTGGTTTTTGTAGGTTAGGTTAGTGAATGGTTGTAACAGCGAACAGTAGCCGGTAGGGGTGGGTGGAGGTGGATGCATGGGATGGGAAAATCCGGGGTTAGTCAGCATGCTTGGTGGTGTTGGCGTACATCAATAGTTGATGTAAATCCGGGGGCGGGATGTGACGCCACCACATCGTCCAGCTCAACTACCGTCCATCAAACCCACAACGCACACATCCTTCACAATCATCATCACCATCATCATCACCTGGGAAATAACAGGAAAAAAAAAAAAAAAAAAAAAGAAGGATACTTACAAAACTCCCCACAACAACCGGCACTCCCCTCCCCCGAAACCCCTCATAATGCTCCCCCACCGCCCCAATAATCGTAATCGTCACAAACACGCCCACAAACGCAAACAGAATGATTGCTAAGTTCCCCAGCGCCGGCTTCTTTGCCCGTTGTGATGCTGGGCTTCGATATCCCAAAAAATGAGAAATGGGCGTCGGAAAACGGGGTAGAAAGGAGGCCGGGATGAAAGGGTTGATGAAGTGGTCTATTTCGAAATGCCATGTTGTTGGACGGGTGCGGTACCATGGTTTGGGCATGGTTATTTGGGTGTGTGGTTAGGTTTTTGCGAGTAAAATTGGTCGGGGTGAGTATCGGATTTGAATTTGGGTCGTGTAAAAGTTAGGTCGGTAGGTAAGATATGGAACTTTCCGTCTTGGTAGAGGTAGGTAGGTAGGTATCCACTGGAAGAAAATGTAGAAAAACAGAAAGAAGAAAACACGAGAAAAATACATACAAACAAAAGCAGAAGAATAGGCAACAACAAGCTCAAGATCAATCGGGTGCCACGCCACGAGTGTTATATTCATTTCTCTTTCATTCAATTCCCCTTGTTGACCGCCGACCTAGAACCTTGGTTCCAGTTTCCAACACGTAATAGCTCGAAAACTGCACATGTGTTTTTGTTACGTTTAGCTTCGTTCCGTCCCTCTCTCGATGGATGGATCGATCCCGAATGACGGTCTACCCGGTCTGTCCGGTGAAAGGTAAAAACAAAAAAACACCGAACAACCGAGAAGCCAAGGTCGTGTGTGGTCAAAATAAGGTGGTGTCTCGGTGTGTTCCCATGATCTCATCCGATGGGTCCTGGTTGGGCGGGTCAGGTCCAGTTTGGATGAATAGGTGGATCCACCGGATGGACCTAACTTTACGGTAGCCTCAGCTAAGGTACCGAAAAGTGTCCGCCAAATCCACCTAGGCAATAAATGGCAGGTTCAGTGTGTCGGGTTTAGGGGTGGGCTGGCGGGGCGCACGAGCTAGAAGTGGAAGTCCGGCCGGAAGGATTCAGGTCCAGGAGGAGGTGAGCTAGGGGGCAGATCGAGCAGGCAGGTGACGGGAAATGAATGGAAGAAAAGGATCGTAGGGAGGCCAAATGCAGATCTTTTGACTCCAGTACACTAAACGATGGTAACGGAGTGATGGACTTCGGGATCTCGGGGATCGGAAATTGAGATGAAGTGTAGGTAAGAACGAATGGAAACTCGAAAAAAGTGGTGCCTTGCTGTCTTATAATTCCAAGCCGCTCCTACCTTGGACAAACTAAGAAGCTAAAGTGGAAAAGCAGCAAATCGTGCAAAGACATGGCGTCTTCATCAACCCCTTCTCGCTCGCATATAAAGCCAAAAAGTGAATCACATTAAACAGCAACCTCAAATGATGAGCCAAAGATGGCCCACAGTATCCGGCCCTTCCCCGTTTACTCGGCGCCGAGAAAAACAACAGGCAACCTATGAAACCGATACTGTGACTCAAACATCCAAAACCCATGGATTTTCACGCGCTAACCGCGAGACAGCGCTGCGGCATGAATTTGCCCGTCGTCGCTTCTTTCACCTGAGCAAACAGGTGAGTGTCGCTTCGATCCAGTCCCTCTCGCGGGCATCAGATTTGCTAACAGAAACTCCGAATCAGGCTTAGCGGCCGCCTTCGTTGTCCGAGTGGTCCGTGTTACCGGCCACCACCCGGTTCGGTCCTGCGCAGCTATCTCCGCGGAGCTTCTCATGTCCCGTCCGGCTGGCGCGCCGTTCAAGTCTGGTGGCTTTTCTCATTTATTCGAGAGTTTGTAGTGTAGAATATGTGGCGTGGGTTTCGGACCCGATCCTCTTAGTCCTGTCGTTCGTAAGCCCACAGGAACACGCTGTTAACACCCATCTTGATGAAGTTGGGTACTGATAAAGACCATGTATCTGGCATAGCCCCCCTAGCTCCCAAACAGCACTTCTGTAAATATGCCCTTTCTGGAGCCTTAGCGCGAGTGCGATACCTGGAGAACTCCTTAGTAATGGTACGTAGCGAAGGTTGGGATAGGGTAAGTTGTGAAGCGCTGAGGGAGAAGGGGAGAGCGCGCGCAGGCGAGCATGGGGTAATTGTCGATGTCAACGCCGAGACATGCTACGGGCAAGAGAAACGACATGGACTACTTGCTGAGGATAAAAATGGGGTTCGGGTAGCGGGAAGTGACGAGAGGGCCAGGGCTATGAAGGCGTCAAATCTGAGCTGTTGATGTTGTGGAATCACATGTGGCGGATGCTGCATGGGAAGTGGTCGTAAAACAAATCGAATATGGATAGTCCACGGCAGTTCTACCAGCCGTCTCGGCCAAGAACGACCCTACCAAGTCATTTTTCCAGGTCTAGCCTCGTTTGGCCGGTCTTGGATCTGGATGATGAACTTGGTGAGAGCGGAGTAGGGTCGAGCTGCGTTGGGTGGCAGCGGAGAAGAAAGAGGGAAGTTGAGGACAAAGTTGTGAGAGGGAAGAAAACAGAGTGCCCGCCGAGGAGCAACTACAGACATTGGTTGTATCCTTGTTAGTGTTCTGGGGTAACTCCGTAAGAAACGTTAACATTAGTCGCTGTAGGGGGTGGAACTTGAGAAGCTATCAGTTTACTGTGGCATTT
This sequence comes from Neurospora tetrasperma FGSC 2508, assembly GCF_000213175.1. Taxonomy (NCBI): domain Eukaryota; kingdom Fungi; phylum Ascomycota; class Sordariomycetes; order Sordariales; family Sordariaceae; genus Neurospora; species Neurospora tetrasperma. Next base: position 172,515 of record NW_009799101.1, read on the forward strand.
ACTAGCAAAAGTGCTAACAACGGGTTCCGACAAGATCGGATTGCGAGCCAACAAGTTAATGTCCGTAACAGAGGAGCTGATGTTTCACTACCTACAGGCTTCTGGTCACTTAACTCTTATAATAGTTGAGTACACAAACCTCCATTTCCGTATTCTCAGATATAAAGATGGTTTCAGGCACGAGAGCATTGCTGGCATTTCAAGATGCCTAGCTCGTCCTGGACAAAATAATTGAGACCTGTAATATTCTACCTTGGGGATACTCCTACTACACATCCAAGCGTCTTTGTACCACCTCTGGTCTTGAGTTCTAGGCAATTCCTAGATAAAAATATCTAAATGGGACTTAAGCCAATATCTTTTCGAATTAGTATAATCCCTATCACAGTTCTGCAACGGCCTTTCCTTTGATCTTGACGAGCGGTAGTAGACTGATTTACCTACCTAACCTGCTGGTTGGTCTCATTTATTTTGTCTTGGATGAGCCTAGCAGGACTGTAACACAGGACTACCCCGCTAAAAAGCAGTGGTGCTCAACTACCCCACACTCAGCCCACAGCACTTCCCTGCCCAAGCCAAACAGCTTTTTCCACTTCGTCATCTTTCCAAATCGACTGACCTTGACCAATACCACCAGCACCACCACGACGACTGCGAATCGCAACATTGCGAGAAACTACAATACCAAAACGACGAGCACATATTGGCACACTCGAGTCAACTACGCGAGGATACACACCCTTTATTAGCGGTCTCCGATCCAACGCGCAATCTACCTCGTCGTCGACCTACCTCTCGACCTACCCATACCTTACTCAACACTATACACATCGCCGATTAACTACTTTTCACCGTCCAAGATGCGCTTCACTAACCCCAAACACTCCCTCTCGACGCTCGACCCCTCAGGCGAATCGCCCGTCTCTCTCCTCCCCACGACGCCCGAAGACATGTGGCACGCGCACAACCTGATCGCGCCCTCGGACCTCTTGCGCGCGCACGCCATCCGCAAAGTCGTCACCACAGGCTCGACCGGCTCTACGACGTCGGACCGCGTACACACCGACCTCACGATCCGCGTACAATCCGTCTTCTTCGACCCGGCCGCCTCGTCTCTCCACGTCTCGGGCACCGTCTGCCAAGAGAACCAATACGTCAGCTTAGGCCAGCACCACACTTTGGATCTGGAACTCAACCGGCCCTTTCAGCTATGGAAGCGTAGCGGGTGGGACTCGGTTTCCCTAAAAATGCTGGAGGAGGCGGTGGCGGAAGACACGGGCGAGGCCATGTGCGCGGTGGTGATGCAGGAAGGGCTGGCCAACATCTGTCTGATCACCGAGTTCCAGACGGTCGTCAAGCAGCGGGTGGAAGCCAACATCCCCAAGAAGCGGGCGGGCGGGTCGGCGAGCCAGGGCGGCATGACGAGCTTTTACGAAAAGACGCTGGCGACGCTGCTTCGCACCGTGGACTTTTCCCAGCCGCGGCCGTTGTTGTTGGCGAGTCCCGGGTTTGTGGCGCAGGATTTTAGGGGGTACATGCAGAGCGAAGGACAGAAGAGGACAGACAAAAAATTGCAGAGGATGGCGAAGGATGCGGTGGTTGTGCACAGCAGTACGGGGTATGTGCATAGCTTGAATGAGGTGCTGAAGAGCCCGGAGGTGCAGGCGACCATGAGAGACAAGCGATTTACGGGCGAGACGGCATTGATGGATCAGTTGTACGATCGGTTGAGGAAGGATGATGGGAGGGCGTGGTATGGTGCGAAACCGGTGGAGAGGGCGGTGAAGGAGGGTGCGGTGGGGAGGGGAGGGGGCGTGTTGTTGATCAATAACAAGTTTTTCAGGAGTCTGGATATCAAGACGAGGAAGAGGTTTGTGGCGTTGGTGGACAAGGTCAAGGAGGATGGAGGCGAGGCGAGGGTGTTGAGCAGTGATCACGAGAGTGGGCAGCGGCTGGATGCGCTGGGTGGAATTGCTGCGATTCTTACGTATCCGATTTATGACTTGGATGAGGACGAGGTGGAGGAGGGTGGTGAAGGGGAAGAGTCAGGGGCGGCGGCGGAGGAAGGAGCCATGATTATATGATGGATGTTTTCCTTGTTTACAGCGGAAAATTACAGCCCGGTCTTTTCAGAATTTACTCCAGACTTATTTTCCGATTGTTTTGCTGTATACCTTTGACATGGTGATGCACAGCTTTGGTGTTTTGCTGCCACTCTCCGCTTCTCGGCCTGGACCTCCGATTTTTACGAAAACGACCGACGTCATTTCCAAACAGGAATTGGCATGTGCTCTGGAAACAAGGTGGGGCAAATGAGCGATCCGATTGCCGCGGTTTGATTGGAGCGCATTGCTCAAAACAATATACATAGAGGTAGCTTCATGGGCAGATGTATCAGCGATTGAGGGGGTGTGTAATCTCGCGGTTAATGTTTATGTCGATTAAGCTCTATTATATATGTTTCATGATGGTGGATGGTCTTGATCGGTGTGTGGATGTGAAGACTTGTTAGTAACAAAGTACGCCAATTTCAGACATGAACCGACTTTGGTCACACCTTTGTTGTCCATTTCCAAAAGGAAGGAAGCATCTCGGAAAAGGCACAAAGTCCATCCTCCATCTACCCGGCACATCCGACTTTTGTGCTTCTTGGTACCTTTTGTGCCTCGCTGCCGTTGTACAACTTTCGCATCTTTCCACTTCCCTTTCTACTTCCCATCCCCCTCCCTTTTCCCTTAGTTCAGGCACAGTGGCATTGACTCACTACAGTACATTATTTTCTGTTTGTGTCTGTGTTCACTGGTAATTACTGTCGCACAGTTTAATCGTATGTGTTTATTTTACACCTTGGACATTCTTCTCCATGTCGAATAATTAATTCATCGAGAATCGCAAATCGGATCTCCAATCCAACCAGTGGAGCCAAGTCGGGGCTACGGCATCTCGACAAATCCGACTGTCCGATATTCAGGTCTTGGCACGACATCATCTTGATCTTGGTTGACGGGAACCCTGACGGACACAGCTGCCCGCCCCTGCTCGCCCTGGTCCCGCTCTCGAATACAAATCCCCACAGCGCCCTGAATCCAACCCCCCCGGAGGCTCCATCTTACAGTGGACTCTTTCAGGGCACTTTCAGCAGGACTCCAGTCTGTGCCTGCCTCGCCGCCGACCGACCGACCGACCGACCGACCGACCGACTCCTGAACATTGAATTGGATTCTTTGTCCGTCAGGGGCTTGCGACAAGGACGGGATCGAAGCGAGAGAAGGGCATTTGGAAGACGAGAATAATCACGACACAACCGGGAGGAACAGAACAGGGAGCACGCCAATAACGTCACAAACTACCTAAACAAGCGAAAACGTGGCATCCGCCCGCACCGCCGCCAACGCCGGGTTGTAGCGCTAGAAGCAAAGTAAAGAATGTCGACCACGACGGCCAAGAAGAAGAGCACGAAACGAGCATCATGGACGCCCGGCGACGACACAAGAGCGATATCAACGACCACAAACAAATACCTCTCCCCCGAATATGCGACTGCCCCTGCACATCACCACCACCACCCCGTCGTCGTGTATCCGAACAATCACCATTTGAAGAATCATCTACATGGACACCACGGTGGGCATGATGGACGTACTCGCCATGTCAGCCACGCCGCGGTTCCTGTGTCAGGGCATTACTATAACGAGAACAAAAGTGGAAGTGGAAGTGGAAGTGGTAATGGAAATGGAGAACATGGAGGTATGTACCATAAGCTGATTGACATGGTCAAAAACATGGCGATCGACCAATCCCATCACCACCACCCTTCTAGTCAATGTAGCATCATGCATGCATAAGTGGCCTGGGTGGTGTTGTGGGTATTGATTGCCAAGCCTCCGCAGTGGCTCTCTTGAGTTCCATGGATCGATTTTATCTTGCATTCGTTGTTGTCCCTTTTTCTCTTCCGTCCCCTTCACATTTCCTCTTTCCCGCTGTCTCCTTCCATGTTCCTTTCCTGGATGCCCGCTCGATGAGTTGAAGCTCCAGCTTGTACGCGTACAAGACGCAGCCCAGACAAGAACAAAGCGGGATCACGGACCAACGAAGGACCAAGGAAGTGGAAAGTGTTGTATGCAAGTGAGCTGAGCTGTAGCCTGGCGTTACCTTACCTTACCTTTCCTTTCCTTTCTCCAACAATTGGTTGCAATCATTCGGTTGGCCATCGATCCTTGACGTAGTGTTTTCCCTTTTTGCCTTGGTCCGTCTTTTGTCCATCCCCTTTCCTCACTTGTACCTTGTATCATGTCAATTGATACTTACCTTGCGCGTATCCCTCCTTTTTGTGTCTTTCCCCTTTCGTCGTCTTTCCCTCCACTCTGCGTTACGCGTATCCCGCACCTAGAGTAGCACCTCACCTCCAAAAAAAGCATACCTACCTCTTAGGTATGGCCATGCGCCAGAGTATTGACGAAGCCAACAACGGCGCAATCGCACTAGGTACCCACAGCCTAATCCGACCAGCCACCACCACTCCCGTCCCCATCCCCGGCGCCATCCGACGATCTCTCTCCATCTCCGCACGAGGTTCCTCCTACAACACCCAGGCCACCGCGACGCCTGGTTCGTTCGCGACCGTTACCGAACAGCAATCCAACAAAGACCAATACGCGGAAGACAACACCAGCAAGCAGCTCGGATTCGGATCCCACAATGACAATGCTGGCTCCACGGGCAATGGCGCCGCTGTCAGCACAACCCGCCCGTCCATGGCCCAATCGTTAGGACCCAACTCGGCCATCGATCCCCTTTCCCAGGTCAGTCAGTCATTGATAACTGCCAAATACGCGTATGGAAACTGACCATTCTCTCTTTCTGTTTTCCAGCAAATCTTTATGCGACGACACACTGGCGACCAATTATCCTCCTCAAAACCACCCAAACATTTGCGCACTCAGTCGAGACCCGAGTCCCCGGGCCTGATGTCGACTGGAGAGGGGTCTGGGATAGCAGGCCGGCAGAATGCAGACTTGTCATCCTCTTCGAAGCCTAATACACCGGGTGGTGGTGATGTTCCCAAGGATAAAAGGTGGGTACTTTATCCCCCCATCCTGTCCCATCCAATCCATACTAACACTCTTTCCATCTCATCATCAGCAAAAGTAAAAACTTCTTCCTCCGCTCCCTTACCCTCCGCGGCCGCAGCTCCTCCAAGTACAACGACTTCGATTCCGACTCCGAGTTCGGCGGCGACCCCCGCATGAATGGCTTCAACGCCCGCGTCTTCAGTCAAGCCGTCGGCTACACGCCCCATCATAAAGAACCGCCCAGGTACATCAGAACAAAAGCTGCCAACAAAAAGGAACGAGACTTTGGCCGCGTGTTTCTGGCCCAAGAGTTGGTGGGCACTCGACCGCCGGGGTACAACAACGCTCATAATTCACAACAAGAGGCGGATAAACAGGAGGGAGGAGGAGGCAACAAAGGGGATGCGCCAGGCCAAGGGGGCGCCAGTGTAACTGTCTCCGTCGCCAGTGCCAGCGGTCGCAAAGTCGCCAAAACCGGCGGCGCAATCTGGGCCACCGAGTTCAGCCGCGACGGCAAGTACTTTGCCGCCGCCGGCAAGGACAACATCGTCAGGGTATGGGCGGTCATCTCCACCCCCGAAGAACGGCGAGCCCACGAGGAGGAGGAAGCCGCTGCTGCGAATGGAGGGAACGGCACAACCGGAGAAAGGCTTAGCGCGCCCGTCTTCCGCGACCGACCGTTCCGTGAGTTTGTGGGGCACAGCGGCGAGGTGTTGGATCTTTCTTGGTCCAAAAACAACTTTTTGCTGAGCTCGTCCATGGACAAGACTGTGAGGCTGTGGCACATGTCCAGGCAAGAGTGTTTGTGCACATTCAAACACAAGGATTTTGTGACGCGGTTGGCGTTTCATCCTACCGATGACCGGTTCTTCCTGGCAGGGAGTTTGGATACCATATTGCGCCTGTGGTCGATCCCGGATAAGCAGATTGCTTTCTCGGCGCAGTGTCCTGACCTCATAACGGCTGTGGCGTTTTCCCCAGATGGCAAAACGGCGATTGCGGGCTTGTTGAATGGGTTGTGTTTGTTTTTCGAGACGGAGGGGCTGAAGCCGCTGGCGCAGGTGCACGTGCGAAGCTCGAGGGGGAAGAATGCGAAGGGCAGCAAGATTACGGGGATTCAGACCATCAGTGTGCCGCCGATGGATCCGTTGAAGGAGCTGTCTGGGACGGGGGATAAAGCGCAGGGAGAGGTCAAAGTGCTGATTACCTCCAATGATTCGAGAGTGAGGATATATAATCTAAGGGACAAGTCGTTAGAGATCAAGCTCAAGGGACACGACAACTCGGTTTCGCAGATTGCCGCCAGTTTCTCGGACGACGGGAAGTACGTCATTTGCGGCTCGGAAGACAAGAAGGCTTTCATCTGGGGACTGAACGGAGGACAGCAAAGAGCGGCATACATCGAGAAGGAAAAGTCACCCTACGAGTTCTTTGAGGCTCATGGGGAGATGGTCACCACTGCTGTTTTCGCGCCTACAAAGACAAGGATGTTGCTGGGACGGAGCGAGGATCCTATCTACGATCTCTGTAACCCGCCACCGATTGTGTTGAGGAGCGCAGGGGAGGAGGCGGCGACGGCGAGTACGCATAGTGCTGCTGCAAGTGTGACTGAGCTGTCTTCTGAGGACCATCATCAGCCAGCACCACCAATCGTGCCAACGTCGGCACCGATTCAGAGACCGGAACCGAGCCCGGCGTATATCGCAAGGTCGACGCATTATGATGGGAATATCATTGTCACGACGGATGATACTGGTATTATTAAGGTGTTTCGACAGGACTGCGCTTACATCAAGCGCAAGCATGACAGCTGGGAGACCGGGTCGACTTTCTCTCGCAAGCTGGCCTCCCACGGTGGTAGCCTGTACAACGGAAGACTGGGACGGAGCATTAGCGTGTACTCTCGGACTTCGGCGGGCACAGGTGGTAGCGCCGCTCACTCAAGAAGGGGTTCGATGTCCGGGAACAATGCGCCATACATGGTTGCTTCGCCCGTATCTCACGCCTCGGCCCTCAACCAGGCCGTCAACACAGGCAGCGATAGGATTCTCAGATGGAGGATGGGCATCGAAAACGGCGCCGACGGAACCGGTCCATCTGGATCTCGCCCGGGACAAGTCAGTACCGCACCCGGTAACAGGTCCTCTGCCATCGTGAATGGTAGCAAGAGGTGGTCCGGCGTCCAAACCCCACCCCGCAGCGACCGCTCTCAGAGTCCCGTCCGCGGCGGCCCTGCTACCTCTTCTGTCCCTGTGGGGGCAGGCAACAGAGCTTCCATGCCAGCAGCTGTTTCGGTTCCTAGTACTCCCAACCGTAGCGTCAACGCCAACATCAACGGAACGTCTACTCCCAATGGCGCGGCCACGAACGGGTATCCACATGGACACTCCCACCTTGCTACGCATACCGATGCCAGAAGCAACTTGTTGGAATCTCCCGCCAATCTGACTCCTTTACACAGGGTTAACACGATGGGCACGGGAACGGAGTTGGGGAGTCCGACGCGGTCAGTGCCGATGGATATCACGCCTGAGAGGAACAGGCAGGCTAGGGAGAGGGAGGAGAGGGAGGAGAGGGAGGGAAGGCCGAGGAGCCCGCCTGCGCCTGGGTTCAGTTTTAGGCCGGCTAAGAGTGGGAATGGGACCTCTGAGGAAAGGCGGGGAAGTCAGCCTTTGGAGGAGCAGGGCGATGGTGCTGGCAGTGGTGGAAGTGGACTTGGTAGTGGCAGTGGTTCTGGAAGTGGAGGTATCTCGTTCTGGAATCCGTTAAAGGGTTGGAAAGTCGGTATACCTGGTTTCGGCAAGACTTCTGCCGCTTCTGGGTCTGGTAGTGGTGGACAGAGGCCAGGTACTTCCGGTCCAGACAAGGAAGGAGGAGCAAATGGCAAGGCACATAGCAGAAGTCAAAGTCTTAGTGCCTCGAACCATACAGCCCACATACAGGTCCCGTCACCGCTGGCGGATGGCGAAACTTCGGACAGAGTCAGTCCCGGGATTACGCCGTGGGATGTCCCGCTGAGTTCATCGGTGCAGACCCAGTCCAGCGCTGGTGGGCATGGCCGACGGAAGAGTTTGGGTGTTTTTGGTACTATCACTGGTGGAAATAAGGGGGACAAGGAGAAGGAGAAGGCGGAACGCGAGGTAACAAGAAGGTCATTACCTGTTGGTCCATTGCTCGCCATCACTGATGACGACGACAACGACGACAACAACAACGCCCACAACGACCGTGTCAACGGACAAGGACACACGCGCTCTCAATCCTCCAGCACCATCACCGGCCTTCAACGTCCACCGCTCATAGTTCCCACGATCATCAACACGCGCCCCAGCGGCGACGAAGAGGATTATCGGCCGGCTATCGATGAGGTGCTGCAGCAGCAAGAGTGGGATAGGGAGAGGGAGAGGGAGAGGGACAGGGAACAGGAAAGGGAACGAAGTAAAGACAGGTCTCAGAGGATTGTGAGTTATCCGCGGTTGAGTTGGAGTACGAGGCTGGGGATGGGAGGAGGGAGGGGGAGGGCGAATAGTGATATTGCTGAGAGGGAGGAGGAGGAGTGAGCAGGATAATTGGGCTGTCCGCTGGAAGAGGAGGAAAGTTCGTTCATGATACCACTAGTGTACTGCTTTATACAGTATGCGAGATACCTACCTACCTTACCTACCTGTTTTTACCTGCTGGACTGTACAAGCAACTTTTGTTGGATGAAGTTTGGTTGGCAACAGCCATATATATATAGAGAGAGAGAGAGAAATAGAAGAGTTAATGGAGCATTGTCAGCGATTTGTTCGGTTTGTTCCTTCATGCCATTCATTGCCTACATTGCTCACGGTCAATATGTCCTCCTGCTTTATCCATCAACTCCACTCGCTGCATTCTACCTCTACCTAGAGGTAGGTGTACACACCAGTCGGGTCCTGCAAGCCGAGCGAGACCTTGTAAACAATGATGGAAAACTTCCATTTGGGCGGTCACGATCCGGATCAATGAAATCGAGGAAAGTAAGATAGGTACCTAGGTAGGGAGATCGTCAGTACGAGAGTTAGTTAGCTAAGGTAGGTAGGTAGGTATTTCAGACTTTCAACACTGAAGGAGGCTGCTGTGATGTTCAGTTATGGTACATGATGGTATGAGCCTGGCATTGACGCGTTGGCGGACGATCATGGCGACAGACATGAGTTGGGATGTTGAAATGGATACGTACCTTACGTACATAGGTACTGCAAAAAAGCCGCAGACGGAAGTGACGGACAGGACTGGGGCATCATCACATTTGAAGGCTCACTCAGCCTGCGTGGTGATCGACTGAGGGTCACACATGTTTCCCGAGACATGGAAAGTACTTACGCTTTGGGGTGAGGGAGGGACAAGAGGGAAGTAAGTCACGTCACTGTTCGTCTTGGAGGACTTCAATACACTTGATACCTAGGTTACTATCATGTAAGCCGTTTGTAACGAACCCAAATGAAACAACCGTTTTGTCAATCGAGAAGGCATTAAATCTGAAAAGGCACACACCTTCAATTGTCCTCATAAGTCTGGTGTTAGCGTGATATATCAACAAACAAAACCAAAGCCTCAATGGTCTAGTGGTATGATTCGCGCTTCGGGTGGTGCAACTGCTCCCTTGCTTGAGAAACAAACAATACCAATGTGCGAGGTCCTGGGTTTGAATCCCAGTTGAGGCCTTTCCAATTCTATCCTTTTGCTTTCTTTTTATTTTAAACATTTTGTTGTATGCGTGCTGCATACGTGGTGTTGCTGGTGCAGCGTGAGGACCGAAGCGATACCGACTTGGGCACCTCAGGGATGAATCAGGCTGGATGACTCATGTCGGCAAAAGTGGTCAACCAAGTGCAAGCCAAAACCTCTCTGTCTTAGTTCTGTCAATTCAAGCAAGTCTATCTGTCCCGTCTATATAAAATCCCATTGTCTCTCGTATCAAATGTCAGAATCCAATTCCCCCGGTCTCAAAAATCAAAACGTCATCGTCCTCTTTCCACCCTAACACCAACCCCCACTCAAACCCTTTCCCAACTACCTCTACCATGTCACATCCATTACTCCCCTCTCTCAACCCCCCCTAAGCTAACCCCCACTCAAGCCTTGATAGGCGCATAAAAACTAAACTTTCCCTTGGGATCATACTTCCTCTTCAACATCTTCAACCTCTCCTGCCTCCACCCTTCATACCCATACATGGCCTGCAAACTCTCACTCCCCTTTGCATAATTCACATACACGCTCTTCTGCTTGACCTTGTCCCCATACGCCGCATCCCTAATCTTTTCTCCCCACTTTTGCGCCTGCGCATCCAACGTCTTGTTCCTTTCCGTCTCCTCATACGTAACCAAGAATCCATACAAAAGTTTCCTGTCGCGCAACGCAAACGCCGTGCTCTCGTAGGGAACGGCCTGCACGGCTTGTAGGGAGTATCCCTCGAGATAAGCCATGGAGAGGGAGAGGGCCGGTTCGGCGCGGATCATGTCCCTAAAGGCGTTGTACGACTTGCGCAGACCTTTGACGTCGTAGGAGTCGACGTCCATGCCGTAGACGGTGGCGCCGGCTTTGGGCTGGCATGCCCAGTCGGTGACGCGGAATTGGGCGGCGGCGGCAAGACCGGGGTAGTCGGTTGTTTGGACGGGGGTGGTTTGTAAGGGGGAGAGAGCGGCAAAGGGGGCGAAGTAGGAGGCGGCTTCGGAGGCGGGGCCGTTGTAGTAGACTGTTGAGACTAGGATGGGCTGTTTGTAGGTGGTGTTAGTGATGCCTCATAGAGGTGGGTACCTAGGTAGGTAAGGAGGGAGGGAAAAGGGGAAAAGAAAGACTCACATTAACAGGATCAACCTCGGGCACCAACCTCCACAGACTCCAATAAACCACATATTGACTCTGGTTCCTCATCACCGCATTATGCACCCTGTACACCTCCTCCAACCGATCCTGCGTGAACGTAAAACTCTGGTACGACCACTCTGGCCGGACCGCATCATACAACTTATACTCCACCTCCGTGACCACCCCAAAGTTATGGCCCGCGCCCCGCAACGCCCAAAACAAATCGCTGTTTTCCGTGTTGGACGTCTTCACCGCCGTGCCGTTCGCCAACACCACCCGCGCCGACAAGATCTGATCAGCGCCCAATCCATACTGGCCCTGCAACCAACCGTGTCCGCCGCCCAGGGCAGGCCCCAGCAGACTGACGCATCGACAGGATCCGGTGGTTGTCTGTTTACCTCGAGCCCAAAGCGCGGGGATGACGTCGTTACCGCGTAGTCCGCCGCCGAGAGTGGCGGAGTGTCCGTCGGCAGCGAACTCCATCTTGGTCAGGTTGCGCGTCCAGATGGCCATGCCGCCCTGCAGCTGCGACAGACCTTGCCAGGTGCCGTGGGTGCCGGTTGTAGCGAGGAAAGGGATGGAGTGGGTGTTGGCGTATTGGATGGTCAGAGAGACGTCGCGCTCGGAGGCCGGGATGACGATGACGCCGTAGGAGGGGGAGTTGGTGTGCGTGTTGAGGGACCAGCGGTGGGTGTACTGGGTGAAGGAAGGGGAGGAGGGGAGGAGGACGAGGGCGGAAGGGGAGAGGAGGGTGGCCAAGTCCTGTTGAATGGTTGGTGGGAGGGGGACGACAGTGGAAAGGGAGGAGCTGTTGTAGTCGCGATGTTCGAAAGAAGAAGGGGAAGAGGGGGTGTGACGGATGGCGATGGGGAGGGGACCGTTTGCAACTGGGGAGGCGGCTGTGAGGCCGGCTAAGGCCAGGAGACCGCCCCAGATGAGGGAGCGGGTGCAGGAGAGCATGGTTATGAGTTGATCTGTTGATATGATACTTGAGTGAGTTCAAGGTTCGGATGGGCTGCTTAAAGGTGTCGAAGAGAAGTAGGTCGTCTGGAGGGACTGGAACTTAAGAAGTGCTGCTGACTTCTCGATGCTCTTAAGCTCTTGAGATGTCCTGTGTTTGATGCTTCCAACCTCAACAGATGCATTTCCACAGGTCCATACTTATACCATCGCCGGTGATCAGTGTTCGGGCCTCCGGAAACAAGGACGGAGGTTGCCTGGAGGCAGCAAACCCAATCTCAGCCTTGTAAGTGTTGACGCTGTGCCGAGAGGCCGACATATTGGAACTTTTGTTGTCACGGAACGCACTGAAAGGCACGGAAAGGCGAAGTTGACAAGGCGCAGGAACCGTACTCCGTGGGACAAGAATTTCCATCTTGACATAGATATGTTCAGGGATTCCCAACTCGCTCCCTCCGGACGTCTGTGTCATGATGACATTGTTGTAGAGAAAGACTGTGTCCTAGCGACGTGGAGTAATCGTATTCATGGATTGGACCTTTGGGTCACTGGGAGTCTCATACTGGGAGACGTACACCAAATGAACCGTTGACAGGGTGCAGGTACCCTGCTCTGTAGGACAACGATCCCATGCTACACAGTCACCTGGTTCTCCCACTGCGTTGATACGTTCCAGCGTGCCGGGTAAACCGCAGCTGGTCTGTGGTCGCTTATTCCAGGAGCCTAGCCGCGCCTTGACACAAGGCCATCGCAGGTGGTGATGGGCTTCCCTCAACCATAACTTACTGTGCCGCATAGGTGCGACCATGAATCTTGAGCAACGAAAATCGCCGACGGAAGATATAGTGGTTCGATGGAAGAGTGCAATGGAACGAGACCTTTTCGCCTTGCCCTATGTGGGCAAAAGTTCGGGGCGTTTCCAGTGGAACAGCTTGGCGGGCCCGAGGAATTGGGAGGTGTTTTGTGCAGGATGGCTGCATGAACTACTTGGAGGGGTGTGAGAAGGATTCAATTGTGGACGCCCTGATTTTGGATCAATTCTGTTCAAGGGCGGGCTTTGTGGTAGTTCATGGCTCTTGGGATTGTCTTCTGCAGTGGCCTCTCCAAGACGGCCAGGACACTCGACCATAAGTCATCCAAGACAAAATTTACAGCAAGCAGAACATGGTGAATAAAGGTAGCATCTGGCCCAAATTCTGGAAACACTTCTCACCTCTAGAGCGCTGTCGATTTCCTTGGGGGCTAATGGCCCGGATTGCAGGCTCAGGCACTCCGGATTGCCCGGGTGGCCTCGACGGTTCGGCGGATTTCTTGGCAGCCAAACGACAACATGACCGTCACTAGCTGTGCCACGCTTGAGGCTTTATCGATGACGAGTTCTTGCTGTTCGAGGGAAAGCCATCGAGGCCATGTTGGGGGCTGGCTGGACTCGCCTGATGGTGAGCTGAAGGGTGTTGAACTGCTGCTGACAATAGACCAAGCCTCAGCTGAAAGAAGCTAGCCTATCGAAGAAGGCACAGTACGGTCCTTTTTTTTTTCGGTCAACCCCGGCCCTATCCTCACCAATGGTATCACCAATGGTGTAGTGTTCACGCCGCGAAGGACTTTTGAGAGTCACCAATCCCCTGCCAAGACGACGCACACCTCGCTTGTGTCGGTTCCTCTTTGCCGCAACTGTGCCCCTGCTGTACATGTGCCACGTAATGCGAGATTTCGGAATCAAGACTCGCGATGATGCCATTGGGTGAATAGACGCGAGGGAAAGCGAATGGGAGACGAATTGCTTGGATGGTTTGGTTGGTTGCCTAGCAGCGCAGACGGTCATGTCCGGGATTGGCGATGCAGAAGACAGCGACTGAAGTTCGTTGTTGGGGGTGGAAACTGGAATGGCGACAGCAGATTATGAGCCTGCTTAATTGATCGTGTAGTAGAACCAAATGACCAAACGTGGACAAAGATGATGGGGAAAAGAGGCATTTGGAAATACTGGGCGCCAATCCGTACGTAGACAACATTCACTCGTTGAGTTCTATGGTAGAGGAGACAAGGCGAACAAAAGCAACGACGACCATAAAAATAACTCACGTGAATTGGGAGAATTGATTTATTAGTAGAAGATGAAGAAGAAATTTCCGCAGGGCAGGCAGATGGAAGTGAAAATGATGGTGGGCGACGACTGCCACAGTTGGTGCAATGACCGCTCTTGCTGTCTGAAATCAGCGCTGCAGACACTCACCTTTATGTCCTCCCTCCGAGCCAGTTTCGCCGCAAAGAGACCGGCATATAATGGAGAGATTGTTCAATTTCATTTTTCAGTCCAATAGAAACAATGCGACACCACAATGCAGGCGACAAAGCAATCACGGTGCATCGCCACCATAACCATGACCATGCTCTTCTCCGCAGCTCAGCATTACAGTTTTGCTGCTTATAGGTACAGAATTAAGTTCTTGAAAACATCCAGTAACAAGGGCCGCTGGTCTAGTGGTATGATTCTCGCTTAGGGTTCAATCCTGAGCATTCTTGCGAGAGGTCCCGGGTTCAATCCCCGGGTGGCCCCATTCTTTTTCAGCTTTTGACTTTTTTTGTCAACAATTCCAAGATGTCAGTCAGTTTTTCATGTTCAACAAGCCCGCATCCGATTTTATTTTTTTCTCTGTGAGAAAAAGAGCAGCGAAAAAAACAAATTAAAATGATGCAAAGAACATCTCTTTGCTGTACAACTCGGACTCACGACATCCACCATTGCATCAGTTGAGTCCTACCTCTACGAAAGCGAATGCGATGGATCTGAATAAGGGAGCCATGCAGAAAATATGTCTCGAGACCTTTTCATATGCAGATTCTCTGCACATGGGCTTGAGATGGATGCTCACATTGAATGTGCAGAAACAAAAATTCAATATGTCGACATCCAGTCGTGCAGTACTCGCCGCACTGCCGCCGGGCTGTACCGTTCGCAACATCGGTGACTTGATGTTAGACTGACTTCAGTCTATACATTAGGTACACTGCGCGTAAAAGAAAGCCGAGGCTTGAAATAAGGTAGGTAGTCTCCTCTCCCACTTTTCCGGCGTCGATAGCAACAGGAACCGACCTCTACCGAATGATGGCAAGCAAGGTTATTCCCAGCTGTTCAGCTGGTGGATAAAAAGGCAGATCCGTTCCATTCCCGCTCGGAACCTGGACCTTGCAACGAACTACCCTACACTAACAACAAGCCACGAGAAACACGCTTGGCGGAATGCTTCCAGGTGTACAGTTTACACTACAGGAAGGGACTGAATTGGCTCGCTCGGAGGAGAGGAACATATGCACACTACACCGGACCGAACCGGTGCTTCGGAGCCCGTCTGTGTCCCGAAGCCCGCACTGCGGAGAGCCCGCAAGGCTCGTTACGGACAAATGTAGGTAGGTAGTTTTCGCGCTGTGCACAATGTGGTTGCTGCATGTTTGCGAACAAATTCTGTAGAGGTATTTTGTGCCTACCTCGCAAGTTCGTCTATTATGGAATCCGAGATGGACAAGAGAGCATCAGCGATCTTTTTTGTTCCTGATTAACATGACACTACCTCTAGTATCAGGTTTCGGACGCCTTCAAACACACGGTGCGGAATAATGACCGGGATCGGCCCCAAAAGCGACCCTTGCTCGACACCGATCACATCCATAAACAATTGGTTGAACAAGCCCATTTGCCATACACACAAGAAACCCGTTGATCGACATCAAGGATTTCCAGCAAGTGATCAGAATCCGGGACCGAAAGGAAGGTGATGATAAGATGAGGAGTAAAAGAAAGACAAAAGATGGAGAACTCCCGCCATGAACGAAAGCGGAGCAGGTCCACAACGGCTGCAGTGCAAAGAAACCGCAGAGCAAGGACAAGGGCTCTTGGATATCGGCTTGACACGTCCACTCCAGAGTTCAGTCCAGTCTGCCAAGTCAATGGTTTGCTTGATGGGGTATTCTTCAGCTTTCGGCCTCCAGAACAGATAGGAGCCCCCCTTTTCGCTGGCCGAGTCGCGATCTGAGAATCGTCAAGGCAAGGAGACGGTCAGTGCAAGTCACCGTGTTTGACGGACCTTTCATCAGCGGTCGATTCTTCCTTCGTCTCGTGAGCATCAACATGGCTCGCCTTACAAGCCTGTTGACGGCTGTTGCCGCCGCGGTTGTCGGTACTGCACAAGCAATCCTTCCCACGGATTGGACACCCATCTGCAAAGAGATCGAGTCCAAGATCTCGAATACCAGCGATGTCATCTATCCGCGTAAGTGGTCTCACTCCCCTCGAATCCAGTGTCTCACACCGTGAACGGAATACTCACATCCAATTCCATGTACAGTCCAGGCCGTCTCCTTCACTTTGGCTATTGCCCACTGGTTCTGGTCGTCCGACGAACAGCCATCGTGTGTCTTTGCACCTGGGTCTGCGGAGGATGTGTCGGTTGCGCTGCAGATTATTGGCGCGACCAAGACCCCCTTTGCCGTTCAGTCTGGTGGTCACTCTTCAAACCCAGGTTTCTCCAGCACTAAGGGTGTACATATCTCGCTCAAGAGACTGAACCAAGTGAAGCTGTCTGCGGACAAGAGTGTCGCCGAGATTGGCTTCGGTAACGTGAGTAGATGCGCATGGTGATACTGAGCCAAGGCCAGTCATTAACAGTGTTCCAGATCTGGACCGACGTGTACAAGGTCCTGGACGGCACCGGCAGGAATGTTGTTGGAG
This sequence comes from Neurospora tetrasperma FGSC 2508, assembly GCF_000213175.1. NCBI lineage: Eukaryota > Fungi > Ascomycota > Sordariomycetes > Sordariales > Sordariaceae > Neurospora > Neurospora tetrasperma. The sequence goes on from NW_009799101.1 coordinate 189,111, forward strand.
GAAGAGTGCCCGGCCCGGGCGTCGGTGGCCTCACCCTCGGTGGTGGGTACTCCTGGAAGACGAACCAGTATGGTATGACCTGTGACACGGTCAAGAGCTATGAGCTTGTCCTTCCCGTGAGTTCAATACCATGGTTGATCCCTAGGTAGTGTGACGAATGTCAGTTAACACACCCTGCCCAAACAGAACGGAACCATCACCAGAGTGTCCAAGACCGAGAACCCCGACCTCTACTTTGCCCTCAAGGGCGGTCTCAACCGCTTTGGCATCGTCACCTCGGCAGAGTTTTACACCCATGAGCAGCCTGAGAAGGTGTACGGCGGTCTCGGCATCTATCCCACCACTGCTGTCGACCAGATTCTCAATGCCACTTCTCAGTTCTCGTACCTGAACAAGGATCCCCGGACCCAGATCATCACCACCCTTGACGGCGGTCCTCTGGGTACCACTGCCGAGGTCCTGTTCTTCCACGATGGGCCTGATAAGCCGGCCTCGTTTGAGCTGTTTGACAATATCACGCCGCTCGTCAAGACCGTCCAATCTCAAAGCTTTGTTAGCTTTGTGCAGAGCATTCCTGCGCAGGTTCCCGAGTTGACCAACATCCGCGGCGCTTTCATCACCGTTGCGACTTCCGAGCTCTCGCAGACTTTCCTGGAAGCCGTCAGGCAGGAGACTGATGTGAGTAGTTGTATGTCTAAATCAAAACCAAAACAAAAGACGACTAACCTTGACGATACAACAACAGGACATGGGCAAGATCATGAGTCTCCACGGCGGCATCACCGTCAGCTACGACCTTGAGCCCTTTACCAAGTACGGCGAGCACGCCACCGAGAGTGCTTTTCCGCACACCGAGTCTCCCCTCCCGGTAAGTCACCTATACGTACCAGTATTCTCTCCCCTGTGTCGGATCCAAGCTAACCTGCCTTGTCCCAGCTCTTCATCTACTTTGCCTGGTCCCTTCCCGAGAACGACGACTTCTGGTACGCCCGCATGAAACAGACTGTTGAGGCGCTCAAGAAGGTGGCTATCGACGACGGCATCTACAGTGATGCCTTTACCTATTACCCCAACTATTCGCTCTTTGACGCCACTGCGGAGCAACTGTACGGTAACGAGAACGCGGCGCGGTTGGCGAGGATCAGGGACCAGGTTGATCCGGATCGGATCATGGAGCTGGCTGGTGGATTCACGATTTGATGAGAGGTGGCAATACGGGTTGTGGTATTCCTGCGTCGAGCTGATTTGTTTGCCTTTGATCAGTAGTAGCCGTAGGTAGGTAGGTACCTACAGGGGGATGCCTACAGTACTTTCAGACGGTTTGACGGCCCCGGGGATTCAGCGAGGGGTTCCGTCGATGGGCAGTGCCGGCGAATTGGACTCAGTGGACCGACCAAAGGAAGATATTCGATCCGTTACACAAAGAAGGGGGCCGAGGTTGATGTGCGGGCCGTTGCCAGGAAAGGAAAGACTGGAGGTACCTAAATTGCGCAGTACTGTCTGTGGTGGGGAAGCGAAACCAGTGGAGCTGAGAATTACAGTCCAGTACTGGTTTGTTTGTTGGTTCTAGACCTCGTGTCAACTTTCTTATACATTTTCATAGCTAACTAATGCGTAATCTTACCTCGGATACGCTATTTCTGACATTCAAAATGCTATATCAAGTCCTACTAATGCCTTTATACATTCGTACTAGCCATTTTAATTTCTTCTTACAAGGTTTGGGACTACTCGGGATAAATTTCGTCTACGTAGTATACATAGTACGGTACGGTACCTAGCGTACCGAGTTAACAAACAAACTAGTACTGGACTGTACGATTTATGGCAGCTACGTTCATTCTACTATAGAAAGAGCGTCACCGATCAATGCCCAAGAACAAACAAAACGCATGACAAAAAAGGACAGGCGCAATCAATCCAAACAGCTGCTGCATCAAGCCATCTTTTGCCTTTCTCTGTCACCACAACTTGAAATTCCAACAAGGCATAAACCCCGCCTTCACACTAAACAAAACCGGCAGGCCTAGTGTACAGATGGGTCCAGCTCCCCAGTATTCTCAATCTCCTCCTCATGAAGGGCGTCCCCTTCACCATCGTCTTCTCCACTGACAGAAGCGTAGTCGTCGGCATCAGACGAAAACATACCCTCTAGGTCTGACGGGCAGACATCCGTGTCCTGGAGTCTATCCCGAGCCTCATGTGTGCCGTAGGAGGCACTGACAATGACAGCAATGGTTTGTTGCCATGGATACTCCATGGAGTTCCAACTCTCGTGGTACAGATTTATGCGCACATGGGTCCCGGTGAGCGCAAGAGGTGTGGAGCCAGTCTGGGAAAGAGGGACAGAGTGAAGCAGTCCGAGTCAGCTACATGTTCTCAAGGCGGGAAGGAGGCAGCTGCCGACATTGGGTAGGTAAGATAAGTAGGTTGACTTACAAGGTTGCGGATTGGCCCGAAATCCTCGTTGAAGGCTTCGGTCGGGTAATCCATCGCTCCCCATGTTTCGTCACTGGGATCCCGGCTTCCCCCAAACGCCCAATTGGCGACTTGGTAGTGATCAGCCTTGACCTCGACATTTACCGCAGAGTTGCCCTTGACACAAGATGGCTAGTGTTGTGAGTGGTCCATGATTAGCTGACTGATCTCGATAAAGGTGATACGTTGGTACCTAGTTGCAAAAATAAGACTGCCGGCTGCTGGAGGTACCTGATACTGACCTTCCACACCAATCCGTTACACAAAGCAACACGGATTTCCTCGCGCAGCCTGTCTGCTTTTTCTTGGATCTCTTCTTCTGACATGATGTCGAAGACAAAATCCTCTTCCCCGGACCAGTATTCATCGTCGTCATCGTCATTCTCAACAGTCTCCCCATGATCTTCAACAGCTGGTGTTGCTACTGCCTCGACTCTGTGCTGCTTCAAACTCGGCGGCTCAAGAGTGGGACTCTTCTGTTTCTTGGCAGTCGCCGCCTGGGCTGCGGCGTCTGGACCATGGCCTAAAGCAGCAGCAAGGAAGGTGTGAGTACATATTCGATCCAGATTGAGGCAGCAGACGAGAAAAAGGCAGGGGAAAGAACTGACGCTTGTCGGACATGGCGGGTGGAAGTAGCACTGAGGTTGGGAAGGCGGGAACAGGTCTGGAAACAGACGGAGATGAAGGAAGAGACGAAACTGGAGTCTTCTTCGCTTGCGGTGCTGTTGCGATTTGAACTGAGTTAGGGCTGGAAGGTGGAAGGAACTGAAATGCTTTAAAGACAAAAGTGGCAGGAAGGGAACGGGAATCTGGCCAGATGGAACAAAAGCCAGTTTTCCAAGTTTTTATCGCTGGAGGTGCACTGCACTGCAATCCACTGCACTCAGCTGTGGTGAAGCTTGGTCCAGGGCACATCATACAGATCAGTGCATGCCATTCACCTGTGCCAACTTCCTTTACTCTGCTTCCTACCGGCATCTCACTGTTTCAAGATATATTCCACCTGGCATCAAAACACGACCCCCATTTCTTGAACGATTTGACCCAGATTGATACAATTGAAACCAGGTATCTTCGTTACATTTGAGCGGAGGGGTAGCTTGTGGCCGGAAGCATCCAACCCCGCGTGACATGCTTCCTTCCTTCCTTCCTTCCTTCTTTCCTTGCCGGCGTGTCGACTCACACTGCAACCTAACCGGAGGAACAGCGCCTGCCCTAACTGAAGCTTTGGACCTTTTCCAAACGAAATCGGAACTCTGGTCACTCCGGTTCCTCTTCCATCCTCCAAAAAACACCCCGAATGAAACTTGTCAACCACGAAGCAGCGCACGAACCTCAAAGACTACACGCAGTTCACCATCATGATTTCGATGCTACAAAGTGCGAGAAACAGGTTCTTATTCTCGATATTCTGTCCGCCGGGATGCGATACACACAGTCCAGCTAACCTCGCTTTTCATGATCCAGTTTTCCCCTTTTCGCTGGCAACCTGCTCAGCTCGCCCTTACCGAGTCCACGGCGACCTCATACTTCTCCTTGCCTGTGTTATACCCGATTTCCGTAACCAGCCTGTCCTCTAAGATTGAAAGACAAAGTCGCCTATCGTGGTTTCAGCGAGTTGCGAATAGATGATTGACCCGGCCACGGTCGAGGTCGCTCCACAGATCAATGCTCCGCCCATAACATAGGGATTCTTCCCGACTTGGACCGTTGCCAAGCCCGACAAAAAGTCATGCCCCTTGGTCAGACACGTATTGCCAATCTTCAAAAAGGGATCAGCCTTGCTATAGCCGGCCACATGATCCCAAGTCACACATCCGACATAGATGACGCATTGTAGGGCGGAGAAGAACATGGTCACCATGCCCTTGAAGATGCGAAGGCTGCAATGCTTGATGCCAGCAAAGATGGACACCACCCAGCCAGTCAGTTTGAGGCCCCAGCTGGGCGCCGGATCATCGGGATCTGGGATTGGGAAAGACAACGCAATTCCCACCAGAAACATTGTTGCGCCACCCTTGTCCCATTCTTTCAGGGCACCAAAATCCGGGTAGGCACTTTTCATGGGCATCACCCACTCCCGCGCCTCGCTGTACATGGAGTAGCAGTTGTACCCAAACCAGATGATACCGACAATGTAAGAATGCGCCTTCAACCACTTCGCAATCTTCTGGAGGAGACTATGCTTCATCATGTTCTTGACGAAGCCGCCTTGGTCCTTTTTAAGCTTTTCTGCGGCTCCCATTGAGGCGACATCATTATAGCTCGTGTCGGAAGCGGTGGGCATAACCGCGAATAGCTGAGGAGCGGCCATGAGCTCATGTCCAACGAGCTCGGCATCCAGCTCGGTTTTGGCAGCCTGGATCTCCTTGTAGCTTGGATGCTGCTTGGGGCTCATACCGTGGTATAGCTTGAATGCAATCGTGCCAGGGATGGCTAACAACATGGTGATGGCATCAAGGAAGGACAGAGGTCGGTCGGATATCTTCGACCACAACCAGGAAATGACGGGGATCTCGATGGTCGCTGTGGCGGCACTCTTCACCATGAGGATGAGCTTGGCTCCCACCCGAGTGAAAAGCGTGATCAAATCGCGCGCAATCGCAATGAGCCTCGTGAGGAGCTTACTGCCGAGCTTCGAAAAGATCTCGGAAGCAGTGGCTTTGCGAGACGGGTCGAGGAGTGAGACTAGAGCCGACCCAATGTCCCCCGCGCCCTCCGCAAACTCCTTCACGATATCTTTGAGAGCTGCCATGATCTTGGTCAGGTCGTCATCTTCCATCTCCTTTTCTGCAGACTCCATGGCTTGACGGACTTCAGGATTGTGCTGGGCATGGTGGTTCGCATAGTTCCCCCCTGGTGAGTGGAAAGCTTTATCCATCTTGCTCGGCTCCTTCCCTTGCTGGCCATTGCCGTCTGGATCGACAGGACCGTCGACTTTGGATGGCAGCTGGGTTGTGTTGCAATTCTTGTCAAGACTCTCCTCTAGCTCATCAAGATACGACACCGCCTTGTCACCAAAGAGAATGATCGCCTTGGCAGCAGTATCGATGAACCCTTCAAAATAGTCGCGGAAGATGTTATGGGTTTCCTTGATGTCGTCCCAGGCGAAGAGAAACTTCAATCCGTTCCATATCTTCTTCAGACCCTCGCCAAGCCACTCAAGGGCCTTCCTTAGGCCTTTCATCACATGTTCGTATGTTTCGACAAGGAATTTCCAAACCTTCTTTCCAACCTTGACAACAAGATGCCAACCGTCTACGAAGATGTCCCTTACAGACTCGAGAGATCGGGTGAGCCAGTCAAACACTGCCCAACTGCCCGTAGTGGGCTTCTCCCCGCTGATATAGGACATCTCTTTGACTATGGGTTGCTCTGAGGGCTGCTCCAAAGAGACAGGTTGGGTTTTCTCGGTACCTAAAAACTGCGCTTCCAATTTCATGCTGGCACCCTTTGAAGACAATGACTTGATGGCCGCGGCAGCTCCCTCAATGTTGACGTTCTTCGATCCTCCGCTCAAGAGCTTTTCACCATTTGGAAGGTGAGCATTCTGCAAGTCATCGCCGGACTTGATCTTGCTGAAGAAGTCCAGAACCTTTCGAGAGGGATCTATGTAGGTCGTTTCGCATCCTGGAACGCCCGAAACTCGCAAGCTCGGCACATTCAGGTCATCAATCTCTTGAATCACCGTGAGGGTTCCCATCACATCGGCCTTGACTTTGACTGGCAGTCGGCTAAGCTCCATTGTCCGGCCGTTCACAGTTGCGAGACATGTACTGGATGCACTGAGGTCAACTTCCAACCCATCAGCTGGAGGTCGGACCCCAGCACCAGGATAGATCTTGATGTGTGTCGTGTAGGTGTACACTTCTCGATGTGTCTTGATCGCTGGGACGCAAAAGTCTCCCGTTTTCCAAAGACTGGAGTCTCCCGACTGGTACAGAACCCGCATTTTTGGATGGTTTTCGTCGCCGAGAACGAACATTTGCTGGGACTGAGTGGTTTCGTTGACCAAGGCAGCGAAGCGTACGCCTCCGTCAAGAACCTGATTGGCATCGCTGTGTTTCTCGAAGGCGTCAACCGCGAGGTTTTCTGAAGAAGCCTTAATCATGAACTGAGTGTACGCTATCACGCCTTCGTTGTTGCGAGTGAAGACGGATACGAACGAGCCAGACTGTGCGGCTTGAATTTGTTTCAGTCCTCGGAGGCAATCTGCTGAGGCAACCAGACTGGTGTCAGGCAACTTTGTTGAACCTTTCACAGAGTCTCTGGCTGGAATACGGTGAATTCCATTTTCTGCGGAAACGAGAAGATCGGTCCGGCCCGTCGATGTCCTGACGGTGGCAAGATCAGAGGCACCTGGGGGAACTGGCAGGTGGTAGTTGATATGGGAGTAGTAACCTCCTTGACCGCTCAATCCGGTGAAGCTGAGTCGAAGAACCTCGCTGATCCTAAACAGGACAAAGACTCCAAACGTCCCGCCACCCCCAGGCAGTGTACCAGGGCAGAGGCTGATGATCTCTCTCGGGTTGCAAGGCATCTGAAGATCAGTCTTTACAGACCAGGAAGAAGCCTTGTAGTCGATGTCAAGGCGGCATATATCGTTCTCGGGAGAATCAACTTTTCTGAACCTTGCTACCGCAAGGGGATGGTCGTTATCTGAGCCTCGGCCCTTTTCTTCTGTTATTACTGGACGAAGAAGTCAAGCTTAACGACATGGAGGCACTCACAATCAAAAGACCATATATCTGGCCTTGGATGGTGTTGTCCTGTCCATGGAAAGCGTGTTCCAGGAGCTTGTCGATGTCTTTTTGAAAAGCATCGGGCTTCAGTCTGCGCAAGACGACCAACTGAGACTGGCCCTTTGGCTCTCCGTGAGCAAACACGAGGTTCAAAGTCAGGTCGGTGTCCTGATGTAGTCCGAGTGCTGTGGTCTGATGCTCCGTCGGGATGCTCAGCTTTTCGCTGAGGTTGATCAGCTGGTTTCGGCCCCATTCGTCCTGTTTGATGAGATACAGCACACCCTTAGTGCCAATGGAAAACACCATGGGGTTCTGCTTTTCATCCTTGACGACGTAGAAGTCCTGCGTGTCCAGAAGTGGCGTGGATGTCACCACTTGCTCAATGAGCTCTGAATCATGATAGATGGACATTGTCGACGGCGTGTTAGGACACCAAAGTTCCCAGAACGAGAAAGACAGAACGATAGAGGATACAATGGGAAAAGATGTTGTCGAATGGAGGTATTAGAGAGAGGCAAGTTGACTGAATATTCACCAACTCTTCGGCAAATACTTTGTACGGCGGAGGGTGACTATATGAGCTAACTGCGGTCTTGGGCTCTCACAATTACGCATCTGCGCACGAAACCTCTGCAAGATGGATGAATTGCCTCGACTTGTGATGAAACGGTCCGACGATCGTCAAACGAAGAGCAGCAAAGACAAAGGTACCCATGCTGGAGACTGCAGTGTCAGCGGCGGGGTTTCGTTCAGCTGGATGTTCAGCTTTGGCATCATCGCTTATCCAGAGATGCGTTGGCATAGCCTCGAGCCAAACAACGTGAGTAAGTATCTCTCGAGTCATGTTGGGCTGAACTGCATCTGTGTCTAGACAGAGTATGGATTGTCTCCAAATGACGAAACAGCTATTTCGCTCAAGATATAGTGTAGTGTAACGCCTTCATCCAAACTCCGAGATCGTGCATACGTAGATCGGGCAGTGGAGTCCATTCCCGCACTTGCAAGTCACATGAGGGCCGGGAGGGCCAAATCAAGCCGGACATACAGCTGAAGATACCCACCACGATACGACCCAATATCGAGCCAGCGGCCTCCAGAGTTTAGCACGTCGATTAAGGCATTCCATTACTCGGTGGGTCGGCAGGGGCTGAAAGAGATTCGACGGCTCGGTGGAGACGGACAGAGCACTAGGACGTGGCACAGTGCACACACTAAGTCATCTGAGAGCAATGATCGACGATCTGGAGGTCCAGTTTGCTCGATCTCAGACTGCATGTCAATGAGGTGGGTCGGTCCCAATTGGCACTTCAGCTGCATCCGATAATATTGATCTAGCCATCTTCGACACTTCAGCTCAGATGAGAACATGCACCGATGCCTAAGTTTTGGCGATCCTCCCTGTGATGTCGCCAATATCCGCTCAGCTACCTCAATTGTGGAGAGGGATACGTACTCAGTCTTGACCCTCACCATTCTGGTGATGCTGAGGGGCAGATGCTGACAGGTAAGCACACCGGATCACTTCAGAAAATACCAGCTCCAGCTCAGCACAAATATTGATGGCAATCCCGCAATCATCAGATGCCTCTTCAAAGACACAGCTTTGCAGCAGACTTGGACTTGACCTCCGAACCGGATACTTCACAGTTAACTCCTCGTCGCTACAACTTGTAGACTCCATTCACGCAGACATCAACCTCAAACGCTTGAACACGATGGCGACAACTGAAGTTGACTCACGCCTGAAAGATTTCGATCTTCAAGGTTTCCATCAAATCATTGCTATCTCCCAAGATGTAAGTACCCCGGCTTGCAGACCCATCATCACACAAAGGTCCTGACCAGTTTATCAGAAAATCAACGACAATCTCAGAGTCCGGTTTGATCCTGAGCTCCAACCCGAACTTGTCTCTTTCAAGCATGAGCTTCCTCAAATGGGAGTTTCGGAGGCAACGCTCGACCCCCCGAACATCGAGGTGTGCACCGAAAGCGATACGGAAACCAAACGTTCGAGGTTCTTCCTAAACTTCAAGACCGGCAGTTACAAGTACAAGGCGACCGTTGAGGCAGGAGGCGTTGAAACGGTTGCCATCGACGGCTGGAAAGTTCCGTTCTTCGTCGCGTATGACGAGAAGACGCTGGCCAAGCCCCCCGACAGCAGCCATCCGAACTTGAAGTCGAAATGGGCCAAGTTGGAACCCGGCAAGTACAGCCTGAGTCGCATCATCATGTTTCTCGGCTCGGCACCTCTCTCTTCCCTCGACTGGGACCACGCCTATTGTCCTGGTCTCAGCCAAGAGAATGACCCATATGGCATGAAGAAGGTGTTCTTCAGAATGTTCCTTGAAGCATACTTGTCCAGTCTACAAAAGAACCCAGACGCTCTCACCCTTGGATACACGATCAAAGAGGCGGCACCTGACCCCACGGACAAGGCGCCCACGTTCTCTCCAACCGCTGTGAAAATTCAAAACTACAAATATCAGCCTTGTTCCGACACGCAGCAAACCATCAATGGGAAGGTTATCCCTCCGAATTCCCGTGACGCCTTTGTGTTCATGGAGATGACCGGAGGTGCTGACATCCCGCATGATGAGCTGCAGAGAAAGGGCAATCTCATCATTGGCGACATGCCGGGTGCACTTGTTTTCAGCAAAGAACTCTTTTTCAACAAGTACCTGGTAGAGAATGCTCTCAGCAGCGTCAATGTCTCCTTCTTCGACATGGCGAATGATTTGATGAAGTGGGTGGATGGAGGACGCTGGGAGTCGGATTGGTTGCTCACCAATGGGTCAAGAGCCGAAGCTCTTCCGGCTGCGAAGTGGACAATCGACGGGTCCAAGGCCAAGCTGAGCTGGAAGGGGGAGAAGTCGTACAATGGGTGGGGTGTCTACCGTTCTACTGACACTTCGCTCGAGACGGAGCTGTTTACTGAACCACGAGCAAACAAGATCACCATCACATCAAAGATGAAGCTCGGTTCCAGTACAGTCATATCCTCTGGGCACACGGGCGGTGGCGGGTACAACAGAGGAACGGACGGGAAAGTGAACCTCACGATTGAGTTCACCATCTTGGCGGACGAGGACGGCACGCTTCACGTAGAGCCGAAAGAGACGATTGAACCCGTCAGTGTGGATGACAGCAGAGACGCCAATATCCTCAAGCTTATCTTTGGCAAGCAAAGCCATGAGGTCAGTGACTTCATCAAGGGCAAGCTACAGGACGTTGTCCGGACAAAGCACATTGGCGACGCGATTGCTGCGGATCTTAACGAGAAGAAGCAGCTCGTGTTTCCGGGCTCGGGGACGTTTAGCTACAAGGATCCCAAGTTCTCGGATGCTGGCGATCTTTTGATCACGCTGGACTTGGTTGGGAAGGAAATTGAGAAGGATAAGACGTTGGTTTCTTAGGGGGCTTGTCCTGGGCAAAGATTTTGAGACCCTTTAACATTGTACCTTGGGTATACCCACTCTACTACCTACGAATGCAAGTGACTTTATTACAGTCCAGTACTGGTTTGTTTGTTAGCTCGGTACACTAGGTACTGTACTATACTCTATACACTAGACGAAATCTATCCCTAATAGTCCTAAACCTTGTAAGAATGAATCAAAATGGTTAGTATAAATGACAAAAGGGATTGGTTCGATTTGATATGGCATTTCGAACATCACAAATAGCGTATTCAAGGTAAGATGACGCATTAATTAGCTACCTATAGAATCGCATAGGAAGGTTGACACGAGGTCTCGTACTCACAAAGAAACCAGTATTGGATTGTACACCTCTGAACTCGATTTCTAAGTACCTGATCTCTGCATAGAATTAGGTATCGAAAGGGGACTTCGTACTGCGTTTACTTTCCTTTGGAATCATCAACCGGTTCATCCTTCACTTGACAAACGCCCACCAGTTACTTCAGGTCCTTCCACTCAGGAGTCTTCTTGATGAACTCCTCCCAGGTAGTCAACTTGTCCTCAACCAGCGAATGTGTCCAGTCCAGGCTCTCGCCGCCGTAGTATCCAAAGGTACCCAGAAGCAAAAAGTTCTCCAGCAGCTCTTGCGCCACATAGTCCGGCATGCCAGCGCCCTTGAGATTGTCGAGGTAGACGTCTTCTGGAACCTGGTAGTACGAAGCCGTCGCCCCAGCCTTGGGAAACACCTTCTTGAAGCCTTCAACCACCTGGTCGCCCGTCAAGTACTCGGTTGCACCGAGAAGTCTCTTGCCGAGGGTTTCCTCGCGGTGGAGGACGGCAGCCTTGACGAACTTGCCTGTGTCTGCTGTGTCGAAGAGGGGGAAGAACGAGGAGCTCGCGGGGGTAGGCAGGGCAAATGTCCATTTGCCGGTGTCGTCGTCGTGGTGGGTCAAACCTAACGCCGGACCGGGGAAGTTGGACATGTAGAAACCTGGTAGGAAGAAGGTGGAGGGGAGACTGGTGGTGAGGCGGGCGTAATCTTCTACTTCGGCTTTGCTGTCGAAGTGGTGGAGGTTGGGCAGTTTGCCTTTGCTTACTGTTAGTTTTGTTGTTAGAGGGTTGGTAACATGTACTTGACCTTACGGTACAGTTTATACCTGATGCCTTGTAGACAAGAGGTAGAGATGAATGAGAAGCAGAAAGTGGTGGAGGTAGAGGCAAAAACAAACAAACAATGATTGAAATGAACAAACATTCGTAAATATTAAGAACAGAACTCCAAATAAAGTGCTGCACGCCCGCCTCGGCAGCTACATCCACGAGGTTCTTGCCCTGCTGGACCTCGACGTCCTTGTTCATCTTCTCCCAGTAGTTGGTCACGGCAAAGACGGCATAAGCGCCATCGACTGCTTTCCGGAGACTCGACTTGTCGTTCAAATCGGCGGCGACGACTTGGGCGCCCTGGTCGGCCAGCTGCTTTGCGCTTTCCTTGGTGACGTCGCGGGTGACGGCACGGACGGTCCAGTCGGCATTGAGCTTGGGGTCGTTGAGGAAGATGGCGGCGACGGAGCCGCCTTGTAGGCCGGTTGCGCCGAAGACGGTGATGGTTTTCTTGGTGGTCATCTTTGTGGTTGGTGGTTTGTTGATATGTTGAAGAAATGTTACTTGCTTGGGTTTGTCTGGAGGTGGGTTCTTGTTGAAATGTAAGTAAAGGGTAGGCACAGTCGTGGGGAAGATGATTGAATTGAAAAAAGGCATAAAGACAAGAAGGGAAGTGGGGCCTATTCTTAAATACCAGTTTGCACACAAGTGTTTGGGGCGATATGCAATGCTGTCCAAATCCGAGGAACTCGGATAACTAGATTCTTCGGGTGACTGCTCATCTCTTACTTGCAGGAAATTCCAACATACCACACCTCTAGATAGGTAAAGGGAGGTGATCTCAAACCCAAAACCTGCTGGACATTTATCCCACTTTCCGCTTAACCAGTCAAAATAGTGTAAGCAGCCACAGGTGGTGCTATAATGGGCGTGTGACGTACGCCGCGGCTTGTCTACCTAAGGAACGAATCGGCATTACTTCCCGCCCTATATACACCACACCGTTGACGATTTGGCATTCCCATTGGATGGAAAGCATACTTCTTTGATTGGTACGGTAACTGTTAGGTACACAACCACGCTTCAGCCATATACTCTTTTTACCCATTTTACGACTTATAGGACACACACCGGCTTCACATCCCACTATCGTTCTTGTATTACATGTATGCGGACATTTTGCCGACAAAACCCGACACTTGCAAAATCTCAAGTTGTTCCTGGTACAGCTGTCGTTACAGCAGATCCGTCTCGTTTGTAACCCACTAATCGAGTCAACCAATTCCCACCTACAACTACTTCGTCGGAAGGAGACGATCACGCCATTGTCCAATCCATCTCCATTCATCATACTACCTACCTAGGTACCTTGGTCAGCCGAACTTGACATTTCCAAAGAGCGCTTGAGGGCGGACAATTGTATTCCTCCAATAAGTCAATGTGCCAATGGACTGCTAGCACATCCGTGCCAATCATGTTACGTGATGCCCCTTTGGGTGCCATCACTCCGATCCAAAATACAACCATATTGCGGGGACCGCGATGTAACTCAGATCTGGTGATGTTCCATAGGGTCAAATTCACGTACCGAGATGTTTTGTAGAAGTACATAAACACAGAATGCCAACCTGATACGAGGAAGGATCTCAATCTCGACATTCAAAGCACGTCCAAGGCACTCACGGACTCATCTCGAGCATCTGTGGTCTTTCCCCCGATTCCACCACGGTGACCACGCCCGCCATGCTCTGGCCCTCAACACCCAAGATTCGGCCTCTCCTGGCCTTCCTCTCCTTCCTCATCCTCCTCCTCTCTCCATCCACCCTTGCCGTCACTCACAGCCCCCCAGTCTCCTACACAAACACCCTCATCCCCCAACGTGCCGACCCTCACATCTCCAAACACACCGACGGCTACTACTACTTCACTGCCACCGTCCCAGCCTACGACAGCATCATCATCCGCCGCTCTTCCACCATCCAAGGCCTCTCCTCCGCGCCCGAAACCACCATCTGGCGACGCAAGTCCTCGGGCATCGGCAGCAACCAAGTCTGGGCTCCCGAACTGCACTACATCGACGGAAAATGGTACATCTACGTCGCCCTCGGCGTAGCCAACGAATGGCGCATCCGCGCCTTCGTGCTCGAGGGCGTGGGCGCCAACCCGCAAACCGCAACATGGACCGAGAAAGGACTTATCAACACCGACTGGGACACCTTTTCTCTCGACGCGCATCACTTCCAAGTGAACGGAACGCGCTATCTAGTCTGGGCCCAACAAGAGCCCACTCGCACCGACGAAAACAGCTCCTTGTTACTCGCCAAACTGCTCAACCCCTGGACAATCCAACGACCAGCAACCGTCATCAGCCGACCGCTCCTCTCCTGGGAACGAGTAGGGTACAAAGTCAACGAAGGCCCTGCCACTCTGCAAAAAAACGGCAAGATCTTCTTGACGTACTCTGCCAGCGCGACGGATAGTAATTACTGCATGGGATTGCTTACTGCTTCTGTCGATGCGGACCATCTGGACCCAGCAAGCTGGAGCAAGTCCCCTGCCCCAGTCTTCCAATCTAACGGTCTGACTCAACAGTACGGACCGGGGCATAACTCGTTTACGGTGTCGGAAGATGGGCTTTCGGATGTACTGATCTTTCATGATCGCGGGTACCCCAATATCACAGGGGATCCGCTGAATGATCCCAACCGTCGCACGCGCGTGCAAAAGGTTTATTGGCGGGTGGATGGCACGCCGGATTTGGGGATTCCCGTCCCGGATGGCGTTACGCCCGTGCGGTTACGCTCTTCTTTTGCTTCTTCGCCTGAGGTGTATGTCAGGTATTATACGGGGACTTTGCCCTCTGGAGCTGCTACGCTGGCCGATACACTGTTTAGGGTTGTTAGCCCCGGATTAGCAGGAGGGAATACCGTTAGCTTGGAGTCTGCTAGTAGACCGGGGTTGTATCTGAGGAGGAGCGGGACGCAGGTCAGGTTTGATGCGGGGAGTAGTAGTTCTTCGGCAAGTTTCAAGAGCGAAGCGAGTTGGGTGAGGAAAGAAGGGTTGGCGGATGCGAAGAACGGGGTGTCGTTTGAGGCGGCGGGAGCGACGGGGCAGTATTTGCGGTTGACGGGGAGTGAGGGGGTGTTGGTGGTAGGGGCTATGGGTGGGGACTCTATACAAAAGGGACAAGCGACTTTTCATTTGGAGTGATCAATAGAGGAGAAGAGGTAATGATTTAGACGATCGAAGGGGTGGTAGAGACGGAAGCGATGGAAGGTGGACAACCCAGGGGAAGCACAAGCCCTGAAGAGATAAAGGGCGTGTTCGTTCCGGCAGTAGTACAGTAACGGAAGCATTTTTTTAGTAGTAGAAGAGCTTTGGGTTAGGGTCAGAAGAGATTCCGTTACTGCACTACTGCCAGAACGAACACGGCCAAAGGGTTAGGGTTCGTGATTTACCCCTGAGCGTTTGTTTACTTCCATGCCAAGACAAAGCACCTCTGAAGCAGACGTTGTGCGAACAAGACGAAAAGAGAGAAAGGATCTTCTCATTGTGTGTCCTGCAATCTAACATTATCATTCAGCATCAGAGATTTTGTCATACCCCCTGTTGCCCATCCATCACCAGCATTGAAAGACAGCTCCTTCCAAAGAGAACTCGCACAAGTACGCCAAGAAAACGCAAAAACTTGCTCAAAACTCCTTCCCTGCAATTGTCATATTTCAGATTTCCAAGTCCAACGCCTGCCTACCCAAAGTACCTACCTGTCACTTCTCTGTGTGGTGCGCAACACCCGATTCTTTTGTGCAGCTGCCTGTCAAACATCCGCATCTTCCCCTTGCCCCGTTCATCTTCCACTCCCCATCTCAACACTCACCTCCTATACCCCCCCTCATGCCCAAAATCCTCCTCAAATCTCCCTCCAGCCGGCGCACTCCCATACGCCCCCGACGCAGAATACGGCGGTAACCCCCCATTGCCTCCAAACCGCCCACTATCCCCCGTCCCATTCCCCGGACTAGGCAACGAAGGCGACACCCCTCCTCTAGAGGAAATAGCATCGTCCCCCTCGCCCGTCGGGTACGACGGTCCCAAATCACTTGGACTCCTCGCATGTCCACGTCCTCGATACCCCGTGCTGGCGGTACTCTTCGCCGGCGTCACCGGCATCTCCAGTGGCAATCCAGGATTGTACTTGCTCTTCCCCTCCGCATTGTTATTGTCCCCCGCTTCCGCACCGGGTAACTCCACCGGCACCGGCGGCGGCGGCGGCGCCAACGCCACGCCTCTATACCCATGTCCATGTGAGGAAGGAGGTAATTCCGTAGCGTGCTGCGAAGTATTATACGTCGGCGCCGCATCAGAGAACGTCGGGCTCGAAATGGCGGCACCACCTGGTCCGTCTGCCCATCCTGCTGAAGAACCAGGCGGGTGTTGATGCACCATTGGACTAGTGGGATTACTTCCCGTGACGGTGCCGGGTGCACCGCCGACGCGAGGCTGTTTGTAGTGCTTCTGCCGACGACGGATGCAGAAGAAGCAGAGAGATGCGAGGGCCACGATGCCGCCTATTGAGGCGCCGACGGCAATACCTGCAATAGCCCCCGTGCTGAGTCCCTTTGATGTGCCAGGGGATGGATCACTGGTGGGCGTGACGTCGCGGGTGGCTGTTCGTTCGGCAATGCGCGGTTTGCGCGTCATGAGGGTGGACATGTCCGGGGCGTCGAAGCCGGTTCGGGGCGGGGCGGTGATGGTGGCGCCGCCGGTGGGGTTGCCGCCTACGACGGTGAGGATGTCGGTGGGCAGCGTATAAGTGGTCAGGTTGGGCTGGAAGCGGGCCCAGATGGCTTTTTCGGGGTTGTCCTTGCCGAGAACCATGTTGTGTTGACCCATGACGGCGTCGGCGTCGCAAATGGTGGTGTCGTTGAGGGCGCGGCCGCCGATGACGAGCATTTGCGCGTTGTTGATTATGTTGCAGGAGCTCATGGCTTTGGGGAATTCGCCGGTTACGTTGGAGTTGGAGGGGTAGAGGCTGCGGATCCATTGGAAGGAGGGGATGGAGAGGACGTAGATGTCGTCGTAGCCGATGGGGTTGGACCCGAAGGAGGCGCCGCCGTAGATGTAGCTGTTGTTGTTAGGTACCTAATTGGTGCTTCGAGACAGGGGATGAAAGACGTACATGTTATAGGAAGACTGATCCTGAGCCACAGCCGCTCCTCCACAGAACAACCTCCTATCCTCCGGAGCTCTACCTGATGTCTTCTGCGTATACCATCGGGTGTTTGCCAGATCATACATGAAGATGGTATCCAGCGGCTGCGGCGACACCGTGCCGTTGCCATTGTCTCGAACACCGCCAAAGTAGGCCAACATCCCTCCATCACTAATGGGGAGATATATCATGGTCCCTTCGGCTCTTCTGACGTTATCCGGCCCGGTGAGATTGCTGAACTCGCGCCTGTCCATGTCGTACTTGATCAGTCTGTCGGATGCCCGTCTAGTGCCTGACCAGCCGGGGACGGAGTTCTCGCTGAACCATCCTCCGTAGTAGAAAGCTTCGCCGCGTTCCGATATGGAGACTCCTGCCCCGTGACTTAAAGGGGTGATGATGCCACTGCTGGAGGGTGGTCCGAAGGAAGTCCAGTAGTTGTTGATGATGTCGTACCCGTACAGGATAAAGTTGCGTGGTGTCGACTGAGATTCTCCGCCGTAAGAATAGAGCCACTTGTTAATTGAGTCCTCCCACAGGATACCGAAGCTGACACTAGGAATGGTTGCGTTCTTGGACAAATTGGCGTAGACGTTGGGCATCCCTCCCGTCTCGTGTTTGAGGTCGCTGTAGAGGAGGAATTGGTCTAGCAAGTGTTAGTGGTAGATAGATGAGCCAACGATGCTCGGTACATAGGATACGCACTGCTGACGTTTGCTGAAGTCTCCGAATACGGCTTCCAGTTGACCAGACCACCGTCCACATAGAGCTTGTCGTCCACTACCGCTGACTGATGTCCGAATCGTCTACAGAAGTCCTTGATGGGGTCGAACTGGGCGAGTGACACCCGGATGAGATAGCAGAAAAGAAGCAGAGTCCTGCGTGTTGATGTCCCAGTGAAGCCGGCCATCTTGCTTATCGGCATCCCGCACCACCCTTAAAACCCGTCGTAGTAGTTGTGAGTAATGTGAAGCAAGGTGTTCGAGGGGACAGCTATTGATCGCGGTCAATGCCGAGTTCCGACCGGCATTCGATTCCCGCCGTCACATTGAAGATGAAACAGCAAGGCAAAAATCGTGATGAAAGGTAAGTGGAAAGATGGAAAGTGGAAGAGAAACCATGTCATTGATACGCATTGAAAAACATCCGGGGTATAAGGACTGGACCAGGCAGATGGGTCGTTATGTGATGTGGCTGGTTCTGGCCCGGAGCCCTCCCTCAGAGCCTCTTCGCTTCACTAGCCAATCCACTACACTGGTGTGGTGCAACGTTCGTAATTCGTAAAGCGAGAACAAACATTCAAGCTCGGAAATCCGTCCCCCTGGCAGCGGGCAGTTCGTCCCAGTCGTGTAGGTAGGTACCGTAGGTGAGCCAACAGCGTGCTAATAAGCTGCTGTCAGCTTGCATTATGAACAAACCCGTCACACCACCTTTTTCTGACTGTGTTCACTTGGTTATGTGGCTGCCTCGGCCGTCTTTCGCCTCCGCGCTTCTGCGGTTCCGTCCCTGGCAAGTAAAAGATCGTTGACTGGCCCCATAGGGTTGATTCTCCTCTCGTTCATTCGCGGAACCGTAATGGATCCGCGCCGATAGGATCATACAGACCTTTAAAGTTGCGACAATAGGCTTGGCTCCATGCGACGGCGGAGGCTGTATAGGCTGTATGGGTTGTACCAAACATGCGGGCTGACACCGGCAGCATCGAATCGCCAACGAGGATGGGTATGACAGGTGTGGTTGCACCGCTCCAGGCTACCAGTCAGCAAGAGGCCAGCACCCGAGACTGGGTGACCCGGGTGAGCCGGGGCAGGCGTGGCGTTGCAGCTTGCATGAGGATCGCCGACGGCTGGCAGCAGAGTGGTTAAAGGCGAACATGAACCGAAGAGAATGTGGTGAGCAGAGAATAAGTAGGTAAGATGGGTGAGATAAGGGCAAAGACTCCTAACGGTTAACGTACCTCTTGCTCATGTCGGCAGTTTATCCGGGGACAACCTGGAGTCTTGTAGCGGAAAACCTGCCCGCACCCTACGATTTCCTACACTTTCCTACACGTACCGTCCCATCCCATCCCCCACAGCCTCCCGGGGTTTTCTATCAATTTCTGGCTATATTTTGAGAGGACCAACAGGAGATGGTTCACGGTATACTACCTCAGGTTGTGTTCGGGGCCGGCGTGGTACGGTACGGGTTTTCCCTTGTGGGTGATGTTGTATTTCCAACCATTTTTCGAGAACCACAGTCCTATGAATGAAAGCCAGAAAATGCGTCGTGAATGTTAAAAGGTGCGTGTGCATCGATCTGCCTGGGAGTTTACAGTGTCGCTCCTGGCCCAGCAGGAAGAGCCGTCCATTCCTTCGTACCTACCTAGGTACCTATACGTACCTACTTCGGTTCGTAGCGTTCCTGTTTATTTCACTCCTCGTTTAAACCCCTCATCCATTTTGATTCCTCCCTGTCGATCGCGTCGAGTTTCCATGTCCTCTTTCGCTCTTCTTTCTCACAGCTTCCCCTGACGGCGGTTGAAACCCCAAGTCCACAGTCTTCAAAACACTCTTCACCTCTTCATGAACACGCATCGTACTTCTCCCCTTCTCTCCCTCCACCACCGCCCCAGAGCCCTCATTCTTGGTCCTCACCGTAGTCGCAGCCGACCCCTTCCGCGACAGCTTCTTCTTCTTACTTCCACTTTTCGTGCTTCCAGTTGCCCGCGTGGTGTGCACCACTCCCACCTCCAGATCCTGACTTGCCGTTGTCAATTCCTTCTGCTGTCCCCTTTTTTGTTCCTTGTCCCCTCCTTCTCCACAGCCCTTCATCTTTTCCCCACTGCTTCTCCTCCTCCTCCTGTGCCTCGCCATCAACAGCTGCACCCCCCAAACCCCCCGGCAATCACCACCCCGAACCCCGCCAACGCCACCCCCAACCAGACCGCCATCCTCATCCCCTCCAGCCTGACGCCCACCAACACTTCACTCGTCTCGCTCAGCGCCGGCCCGGGTTTCCTCCCGCTTCTCTCCACCCCCGCGCGATCCCCGGCTTTCACCAGCGCATGTTTATGGATACTCCCCGCCAGCCCCAACCCGCAACTGATACTATAGTTGACCACGGTAGCCACCAAACTCGCAGCCATCCCCTGCTTCTCCCTCGGCAGCTGTTCGCTCAACAAGATAGTCGCCGCTGGAAAACTCAGGTTCATAGCGCCCGGCATGAGCAACACGGCGACAAAGGTATTGGCCCAGTAGGTCTGGTGCAGTGGCGTCAGCGCCAAAAGCAAAGTCCCCAGGAAGAAGAAGAACATGGCGATGAACATGATCAGCGAAACAGACACGCCGCGCCGCAAGAGGTACACTGTCAACAAGGCAAAGAAGACCCCTGTGGCAGCGACGGGGGAGGTCTCGAACGAGGTGAAGAGGGCTGAGTGCCCGCGTAGATGCTCGAGAAAGATGTAGAGGTAATATACCCAGATGCCGTGGGAGGACCAGCCGGTGAAGACGATGGCGAGGACGAAGGCGGCGTGGGGCTGGAGACCGCTGCCGCCGCGGAGAGGGACGATGGGGTGAGTGGCGAAGCGCCGCTCGACGCAGACGAAAGCGAGGAGGGAGAGAAGGCCAAGGACGAGGAGGGCGCGAATGTAAGGAATGTGCCAGCCGACGAGGGGCGCTTGGTTCAGGGCGAGGTTGACCAAGACTAGGCCGGTGACACCGGTGATGGCACCGAGTGTGTCGAAGGTGGGCTCTTGTTGTTGTTGGCTGCCTTCGGTTTCTGCCTTGGTGTTGTGATCAAGGTCTCGCCCCGCCACCATGAAGGTGGTCAGTTCTGCACTGCTGCGGGCAGAAGGGAACTCGGAAGAAGGCAGAGGAATGATGAACCACGACATCATGACCAACACGGCGCAGGTCATGGATAGAAACCAGAAGCACCAGTGCCACGAGAGTTTCTCGGCTACAAGCGAGGAGAGAATGGCGCCCGCCGTGGCTCCCGATGGCCCTGCTGCTCCAAAGCAAGCAAAAGCAATATTCCGTTTCAGTCCGATGGAGAATGTCCGTCCGATGATGGCTAAAGCGTTTGGGATGATCAGTGCTGGGCCCATACCCTGAAAAGCTCGGCAAGTGCTGAACCATATTAGATTGGTAGGGCCGCACGAGCCGCAGACCAGAGACCAGAGACTGAACCAGGCCCAGCCTATCATTACGAGGAGCTTGTGGCCGTGTATATCACCGAGTCGTCCTGGGGGGTTGTCAGTTAGTCAGTCATTATCCTCCTCCTGGCGGACGTTGATGTCACGCTTCATGAGAGGCTGTGAGGTTGTTGGTCGGGCTTACCAGAAGGAAGCATAAAAGTCCCGACAGTCATGCTATAAGCTGCCGAGAACCAGCTGAGGTTCCCATAGTCATGGATGTCAAAGTACTTGGCAAGGATAAGCATAGGAGCAACAGTCTGGTTCATTGCAGCCAGGGAGAGGAACTGAGCGAGGCATAGAACAAAGACGAGCACGACCTCGTGGACGAGGCTCAGTCCAGTGCGCTTTCTCTGTGGTGGCGGGATCCCGGCCGACGGGGCGATGGTTTCATGTTTTCTTTGAGCCATAGTGGCGGCCCGTGGTTTTGTGTATCGGTCACTTGTTGACATGTTAGAGGTAACTAGTGATAAATGTCGACCAGGGGTTGATCCTGACCTGGACGATTAGAAATCAGGAAAATGAGTGCTCACTTATATCAAGGAAATGCACCGTGAAGGAATTCAAGAAATTTGCGAAAGTGGTTTCCCGCTTTGAGCGCCGCACAGGGGGCATATGTGCATAGCAGAACCGATCCTGTACGTTGAAATGTACCTCTACGCAAGATAGAGTGGTAGGCAATACCCCCGACTTTTCACTGACTGGACAGACACATCTGCTGGTGCAAAAGTCCTTACGGAGTGCCCCGTTCTGCCCTGACCAGCGCTCAAAGAGGAGATCACTTGAGTACGGCCAATCTCTCGAGTTTCCACGGTATCGGGATATAACTGTGGTTGACGATTTTCTGTGTTGCAGAGGCATTTTTCGGAAATGCAATTTGATCTGCAGAGTTGCAACAGCCAAGCTCTTCGCTCCTGAGCGTTAACAAGACATATGGACCTCGAAAGCAGGCATTCGGTCTCTCCTCAGTAGTCTGGTCGCCAGTTACTAATGCGATGCAGGTGTTGATTGAACCGAGCCCGTCTCTCCGAGGGTTTCTTCCTTCTACTCGTTAGAATCTGTTGTTTCGCGTCTATGATAGGCTTACCTGGTGTTCAGAACTTCGGGTCCGCGGCAGCCCGATGAGAATCGCAGTATTCGGGTTCAGAGAGGCCGAGGTAGGCATGTTAAGGCACAGGTAGTTCAATGTGCTCGCGCACCACTGCAAACTCATTAGTCATGATGCCTGCTATCCCGTACTGCGAAGGTTCGAGTTATTTCTCGCGTTGGTACGCAATACAAGATCGCGAAGTTGGCCCAAGAGCTAGAGGTAGGTATCGCTCTTTAAGCGCCAGGCAGGGTGCAGACATCTGACAGAAATATGTACATGTCTCGTTAGCACGCATTTGCAGGCGAATACACTTGTTCGGACTACAGCGTTCAGGAAGGGATACCTCTTGGCCAGCTTCGCGAGTTTCCTCGGTAGACGCCTCGTAAGAGGTTACCTAGTAAGTGCGGGCCACGACATGCGAGTCCGTTGGACAGCGAGCTCGCAACCAGGGTCCAGAATATGATAGGCACAAAAAGACGTACAAATAAGATATTCTTCCGACGTGGTGGAACTCGACGGTATGTAGAGGTAACCAGCAGCCAAAAATCGAAGTTGTAGCTAGCCTAATCCACGAAGCTTATCGTCCTGTTCCACGGCTTCCGCGTCTGTTAGTGTGAACTTTCCTCGCAGAGACTTCTTCAAATAAACCGATATTCGCATCTCCTGCACACGACTCGAGGCTGCAACGCCGGGAAGATCCGTCAAGTGTGAAATCAAAGCTCCCATCCCGATTGGTCTACTGGTCGCGAACCTGAACAATTCGGAAGCTGTCAACGAACTTTTACGCTTCCTATTCGGGACCGAACTGCCGAGGCTTAAATGACGTTCCCCCCATTCCGAGCTTGAGAGGAGGGCCCATCCCATTGTTGGGCTACGGTAACCAATTTGATGGGGCGCCGGGTACTTGACGAGTCTGGCTGCATTCCGGTCTTTGTTTCCGATCAAGGCCCACCAAAGCGCTTCATTGTGTCTAATCGAGGTTCGGTTAGGGAATAGGTAAGGGTCTGGATAATTTGCAGCAGCTTTCTCCCAGTATTCATGACGGCAGTCTGGCTTTGGTCGTAGCTAATCTTCCAGTGTCTATTGCCCTGCTGAGCTTACATGTAGATCGAGCGTCTTCAGAGCGGAGGGTTGTGGTGACATGAGCGTGGATACAGCGGCTTCGCGGCCGATGATTAGACCTTTAATTCCTAGACAAGTCCACTCTGACAATTCTTCTATATCCTTGTCGACAACAAGCTGGATCCTTTCCGATGGGCCTCCGGCACGATAGTGTGATTGTAGTTGTCGATCTGGCAAGTGATTCCGGACCGAAAGAAGCCTGCCACCCATAAGGCGAGTCCGGAATGATTGAGCCGTGAAGCTTGCGGTGTGAAGGCTCAGGAGAGCAAGGCTGCCTTGTCCCACCCAGACTGTAAATGGTGGTCCGCTGATATATCTGACCGACACTGAGCTTGTGGTTGGGTTGAAGGTGGGGACGGATCGCTTGACAGCTAAGGCTGAGAAAGGCGTCGACTTTGTCTTGTTCATACAGGGGAAGTCTCGACGTCTCTGACTGGAGGTTCTGAAGGTACTGGAATCTTGAGAGGTACAGTTCGACCCCAACACGGCCATGGCGTGGTGTGTCTTGTCGAGTGCGTTGAAGAGATGCTGCGTGACCAGATGATTGACGACGGAAGCGACAAGCTGCCAGTCGATGTATTTCCTGCCGTACAGTATGACGGTCTCCGGGTCAGGAGCATGACCGAGGTATATGATGACTTTGGTGGCTTCCAAGTAGATGTTGCGCATCATAGGGATCTGGTGATCCTGTTCGAGATGTCGCTCTGGTTGATACAGACGAGTACTCGGGAGCGTTGATCAGGCGGAAGGGGATCAGATCGTAGCGAACAGTGTCGTTTGCTTCCTTGCGAAGCTGAATGAGCCGGAATGATCGCCCGTTGCGGGAGAGGGGAGAACTTGAGTAGTCATATTGGGGGGGCGGGATCTGGAATTGCGGCTGTCGCGATCTCGTCTTGTGAAAGGCCCATCGTGGAGTCCTGCAGACATTCTGTTAGTCCATATTTGTACCCTAGTTTTGGCCGTGGAGACGGGATTGAGACCTTTTACTTCTGCGAGGCAGGTCGCAGGCTGGGGACGCCTAGATCCAAGTGCCTAATCCTGGGTGGTGATGGCCTCCATGTTCGCAACCATGGCCTCTACCGAATGGGGGGATGTCAATTGAAAAGAAGTGTAAGCAAATAACGAGAACCAGACTTTTGGCGCGAGAAACAGAATGATGTCCATACGAGGAAGAAATCGAATAGAGGTAGTACCCGGGCCGCCGGTCTTCAACGCGGGCCTCCAGATCCTCTGGGCTGTTCTTCCCCGCTGCTTGATCCCCACCACACATTCCCAGCAACAAGTGCTAAGCTTGAAAGTTACTCATGCATACACTATCCTGCAAAAGCTACATGTAATCTCAACCACCACATCCGCGCACATCTGTTAGGGCAGGTACTTCTTACCCCTCCCACGTACTGTACCAGTAGTATGTACAGAACTAAAAGCCCTGTTCCCCCCTCCACTTCCCCTCCCACCCCGGGAAAAACGGACTCTCCTCCAGGGTCCCAACCTCCCACTCCCTCGACACCCACCCCTTCTCAACCTGCTCCTCCGCCCATTGTTCACAAGCCCTCATGGCCACCTGCCTCACATGTTCCTCACACTTATACTCCATCAACTCCCTTTTCCCCTCTCTCAACACCTTCGCCAACAACCGCGGCACGTACTTCTCCTCCCTCAGTTCCTCCAATTCCCAAAAGATCGCTTTGAAATTAAACACCACGGCTCCACTAACCGGTATCCTCCTCAACGTCTGCGCATCACACCGCAGCTTGATATCCTTTGTCGTCACCTCGTCTTCCCTGCCCTTGAAAGCTGAGCGCGTCCATTCCCCTGAAACAGAGTCAGGCGAGGTATGAAACGCTTCCCAGTCCTCTAGACCCCACGAGCAGCGGCTGACGGGGGATTCGGTCGATAACTTGCTGAACCAGCGATCCATGGAGAAAGCCATCTTGGATTCATAGTCCGGTACATGCGTATGGATGGACTTCAGCGGGGCGTCGCGGTGTTGAGAGGCGTACCAGCCTACGCTAGAACAGACGATAGCGGCGCGGAGGTAATAGAGACCGTCGGTCTCGTTGCGCATCATGATTGCGTAGTCCTCGGGGACGTTATCGAACAAGACTTGCAGGGGGTCGGTTTGTAAGAGGTGGGTGGTGGTGGAGAGGAGGTGGTTGTGGAAGAGGGTGTGGTCGGATGATAGGGAAAAATGCTGCGGGTATCGGTTGCAGAGAAAAGAAAGGACCATCTCCATTAGTTCGCGGCAGGCGTGTGAAGCGCATGGGTTCTGGAAGAAGATCTTGGAGCCGTGTTGGGCGAGTAAGGCGCGGCGGGTGGCCATGGTGGTGTGGTAAGAAGAGGTGAGCTCGACCCACCAGTCTGGATCGTATTTCATGAGGGCTTCAAGTGTCTTGTCAGTACTGATGTGGTTTAGGGGGGGTGGAAGAGAAACAGGGGAAGACTAACCCATGTGCTGATGATATCCCCAGCGAAAAGGTCGATAAGGCCGAAACTTGGCTTTGGTGATGTCCCAGGTCTCCGGAACGGGGTTCGGATCGCGGACACCGCTCAGGGCAGCATAGTCCGGGAAGCGTCCTAACTTTTTGATGTCCTGGGTTGAGAAACCGGTAGGCGTGTAGAAGCCATCCTTGTCAAAGTCGGGGATTGTGACTGTTGGCAATGCTTGGGACTTGAGCATCTCAGGTGTGATGGCTTGTACATCTGCCTTTTCAAATCCCGGGAGCGTAGCGAGGACATGTCGTCTTGAAGGAGGGAATTGTGAGAGGTACGGCAGATCTGGCTTGACTTTGTTTTTTTTATCTTTGCTGATTGAGATGCTAGCCTTTCGCTCCCTTCCTTTCCATCTGACAGTCAAGAAGCGTTGTAGCGTGAAGAGGATCAGACAGACTATGACGCCTGCCACAGATATGTGGGCGGTCGAGACACTCAGAATCTGAGTAAACAACATGGTTTCAAAGGTGTCGGACGTCTGAAGTGTTGAACTGTTCGGTGTTGCAGCAAGACGTTGAGGTCATCAGTACCTGTAGGTAAGATATATCTCGGTGACCTGGAAGATATGTCGTCCACCCCGCAATGCCGCCAAGCCATGCTGTATCAGTGTATCGCCATCAACCACTCATCAAAATCCTGAACCCTCGATGTTCAGCTGCGGCAAGTACATCATGGGGCTCTACCAGACCTATCATGTGTCGATCCGGTTCATCCCTAACCGCTATCGGTCTTTTTGTGCGACCAGTCTAGACTATGATTGGGGAACCGATCCGGGGGATGTTTGCGTGTAAGTGATGAGATACGGGTGCCGATAAGATAGCTCTGTACTGCAAAGGAGAGACGAGAATGAGGGGTTGATAGCGTTGCATGATACCCAGAGATAAGAGGACTTCTTGATCGGGTAACGAATTTGAACGCCGCGCAGATGTGAGTCGGCATTGGAAAGATATTCTCGACGTTGACAAGTTAGAATAGTAGTCGGAGTGTCTCTGGAAATCGGATCTTATCTGACAAAGGACGTTGAAAATGCCAACATGGGAGGTGCCAGAACGGGAAATTGGATAGCTCAGCACAGACTTATAGGGGCACCAGCTGGGCTCCCTTACAACAATCAGCTACGGCAGGTGCCCACACCTGCGAGTCTTCCGTAGTATAGTGGTCAGTATGTGAGCTTGTCAAGCTTGAACATCAGTTCGATTCGCTCGAGACCCGGGTTCAATTCCCGGCGGGAGAGACCTTCTTTTTTTGCCTTTTTTGTGACCGCCGCTTTATCAACATCACGCTTGTTTTTTCTCTCTCTCTTTGAATTGAAGCACCACTTCTTTTTTTTTTTTTTTCATTCCGTCCCAGTTAAATACTGTTAATTCATTCATCATTGCGAACATATCACTCAATCAACCCCCCAAACGCCTTCCCCAATTATGTTTCCAATCATGACATCCAACCAATCCCTTTCCAATTGCAGCAGTCAATCCCAGTCCTGTTTCCAAATTCCATCCGTCAGTTCAACGGCAATATCCTCAAGCCATTCGGCAGCACCATATCTTCAGGTCCCTTATCATTCACAAACGACAGGCTAATCTCCTGCAAATCCGAATCATCCACCATCACCGTGCCCTTGCCCCTCGCCTCCCGTGTGAAATGCGACGCCGCGCCTTTATCCGCCTTTTCCACAGCCCCGTAAATCAAATCCGCCACCTCTTTCCGCATCCGACAGCTCGTGAAAATCGGACTGCTCTCAATCTCCTCCAGCAACTCCCGCTTCTCGGTCCCCCTTTCAATCTCGTCAATGACGCGCTGCACGTCCTTGGCCGTGATAGTTGCGGGCGGCAAGATGCCACGACTGTTGTCGCGATGAGGCCATTGCACGTCGGCGAGCTTGTGTAGGAACAGAATGACGGCCGCCATGCCTTGAGCCAGCAGGACGGCGCGCTCGTGCGGGGAGAGGCCGAGGAAGATGCTGGGTTCGGTGGAGGAGTGCGAGAGGGAGTCGTCGACGAGGATGCGCTGGTGCATGCCAAATGTGGCTTCGAGAATGCGCACCAGGAGGTTGGGGTCCTCGAGCACGGACGAGACGTCGCGCAGGTTGAAGAGCTGGACGGCTTTGGCGTAGAAGTTGGGCATGATGTCGCGCACGTCGACGCCGTGGAGCTTGCGGGCGTGTCCGGTGTCGACGTCAAAGTAGGTGGATGCCAATTCTGCGGCGACTTTTTCGTTCCATTCCATTAGCACTTCTTTTCCTTTTTCGTTTCTTTTTTTGATTCTCCAGATTGGATTGGGGAATACTCACACTCGCTCGAAACACCCGCCGAACACCTCTGCGCAGCCGCAAACGCCCTCCTCACCTCCTTGGACTCCTTCAACCCCTCCAACGTCCTCTTCACCAACTCTCCATACCCCCCTTCCTCCACGCCCGCCAACTCCCCCCCCCACGCCGGCTCCCCTCCCCAATCTTGCTCTGACTCCCCCCCTCCACCCACCAAAACTCTCACCACCTCCCTTTTTTTCCCACCTTCTTCAACCTCCCTATCATCTAAATGCAACACATCCTTCCGATCCGAGCCCCCATACCCAAACCCAAAACTATACCCAAACCCACTATCCCTCCTCGCCTGCTCCAATACCAACCCGCTATCCACGCTCTTCAAAAGCTGTCCCCACTTCTTCCCAATCGTATCTTCAAACCGCTTATGTACCAAGTCCCGCAAAATATGCGCCACAGCCACTTTCGACATACCCTTTTCCTGCGCAGACTTGATCCATTCCATCTGCACCTGACTTACAAACTCATCATATTTGGTAAACAGCAACAATACAGGGATATGCGTGGGTACGATGCCCGATAGGTGGTCAAAGAAGTATTGCTCGACAGCCGATATCGGGCGGTCGGGGTCGGCGGACGAGACGCAGTACCAGATTGCGTGGAGGGGTGCCGTGGTATCAGAAGAGGTATGGGCCTTGATGAAGTCGGTGACGATGCGGAGGGTGGCGTAGGCGAGGATGTACGACGGGTCGTCTTCGCCTGATTCGGGAGGAGGAGAGGGAAAGAAAAAGTTGGGGGAGGAAAAGATTTCGACGCGCTTGTTTTGGCCTTGCAGGTCGAGGGGGAGGTTGATGTCGTGGGTGGCGGAGAAGGCGTCGGAGACTAGTTTCTGTGGGAAACGATAAAGAGTTAGTGATGATAATTGAGGTGGGAATGCGACAGACGAACCTTTTCAAGATCAACACCAAACACCCGCGAAAACAGCTCCTGCTTGGTTGACTCGGGGTTTCCCAAGACCAAGACCCGAAATTTGGGACATGGCGCAAGGAACTCGGATGGCGGCGTCAATTCAGCGGATTCGGTATCTTTACCTCTAGAGGTAGTTTCTTCGCCCATGGTGATTGATGTTCAATCGTCGTTGTTATGAATTGTTGCTGTCAAAGTCGGTAGCAGATATGACAGTCAATCAGGCAGTCGTGCTTGGTTACTCCAAATATCTATCCTTTTCAAAAGCATCGCGGTTCTATCCCATCTTTATTTGTTTAACAGCAAGGTAGGTAACCTTCTAGAAGCTCCCGAGTTGCGAAGATACGTACAAGGCAATGTTCCATTGGGTGGTGGTATCTTTCGTCGGGGTTGGTGGTCTGATGACGACACGCCACCGTCACGGTCACACCACGAACCACATTCTCGTCCCATGTGGGTGAGGCCATTCGACAGAGGGGAAGCCATAGGAATGATAGGGCTTGGAGGGCCGCTTTTTTACTCGTCGCGCATTGTTTTGGGATTCATCAGTGGTCTGGTCTTTTTAATCGATTTTGTATCGTTCGTTTCGTTGGGTCGCGCATCGCCAATGGGTTGTCGCGACCGACCGAGATAGATGCATGCAGTATGCAGGTTCCATTTGGCAGTCAAGAAGTGGGAGACAGCGCATCAACACCCAAAAAATGCATCAATACAAAAACTGCCAACTGCACAGCAGGTGGAGATAGAGATCTCTGTCAAGGCAATGCTGATAGGGCTGATTTCGACTGTTGTTGTTTGTCGGTGTTTATGAACTTTACCAAGACGGCATCAAGATCGACCTCGATTTCCGTCAAAGACAAATATACCGACTGCAAGTCCTTACCTACTCATCGACACGCAACTTATGACCGTGGAAATGCTCTCTTGTATGGATGACATGCTTGTAACTTTTGTACTCAACTGTACTGAAACTGAAAAGGGGGAGCATTGCTTGAATTGCTCGAATACCAATTCCAGACATCTTGGCAGTAAATTCAGGAAAGGCCTGCATTCTGAGCTACTGATTGATCAATTCATATGTCGCACCACATCATCAATTGAGTGGTTTTGTTGACTCCTGGAAATAGTAATGCATGATTCCCGGTGGCGGCGGGCGGTCCTACATCCCATTTGTTGGTTGTCTTTGTTTTCTTTTTTCCTTCCTTTTTTCTTCTAATTTTTCCCCTTTTTTTTTTTTTTTTTTGTCATTGTCGACGTCTGGAGTCTGGATCTGTATCGGTGACCGACTGCATCGCGGCGCATATGTAGAAGTACTAGTCCAACATCAGCCATCAATGTTGCAGCATTTAGATGCAGTACAACGAGAACAACAACCACAACATCAACAACAGAAAAGCATTGATGACAAAAACACAATGGACAGACCGAAAGAAGGGGAGTAGAGGGACCCAAGACAATGGACTTTTTAAGGAGACAGAGGAGATTTGTTTCATGGACCTGGAACCCCCGACCGGCTTTTCGCATCCGAAGAAAAAAAAGGCTCGAATCGAAGCTGAGAAGAAGTGGAAGCACAGACCAGGAATACAGTCGGTACAAGTCAATATCCACAGTAAGCGCTATTTTTGTAGCACTGGGAAATGGGGGGTTGCAAGGTTTCTGGTCTCTACCGGACGCTAGGCTCTCCCGACGCCGGCAGGCCGGGGGACATCTCAGGCCGCCCTGTGACTGCAGTGGATCTCTGGAGCTGGATTGGATTGGACTGGAGTTCGGTTGGAGTTCGGGCCTGGTTTTCGAATGTCCTGTCCTTGCTTGACTTTTGGTGCGTGATGACGGAGGTGAAGGGGCCGGGGGTCTTCTTCTTCTTCGAATACGAACAAACCAGAAACCTCTTCATCTCGTTCTGCTGTTCGGATCTTGGTTCTTACCCAGTTCTTTTCCCCTTTGTGTCCTGGCACCGCTTCTTTCCTTCCATCGAGCCTAGTACACTACACTACTACTGCGTACATGTACGAACGGGTATAACCGCCCAAGACATCGACTCAAGCTAGTGACCATCACGGGATGAACCAACAAAGGGGTCATCATCATCAATGAATTCACTTGACACTAGTGCACAGTCTGGACTCGCAGCAGACGCCAAGATTCAGGATCAGGCTCGTGTTTTCGATTAGACGCCAAAAAGCGAAAGGACGATCGGTGGGGTGCGCCATCAGGAGGCCACTGCCGGGCGGGCCAGTGGAGGGGCGCCATTACCTTACGGGTATGGGGTGCTATGGGGTGCTATGGGGTGCCAAGACGGCGTGGCTGTGTCAGATTCACGGACCAGACGACCCAATCAGATGGCCCATAGCCGCCCCTGAATGAATGAATCCAAGTCACTCACTGAGAACGAAGTCAACGAAGGGAACACCAACAAGATCCCCTGAGAAAGTTCACAGTCCAGATCAGTTCAGTGCCTCCTCTCTCCAGCGATGACCGATGACCTGAGAACAGGAACAACAACAACAGCAACAACAACAACAAACAGGGCCCCTTGCGTACTGGTAATTTCGGCCCATTGGCTGACCCACAGGACACTTCCCCACAGTCATGTTCCATTCTTCCAATCGAAGTGCCTTTTTGCTTCCGTGACCATTCCAGTTGCCGGTTCAGTTCAGTTTCCAGCCAAGGCCGCAGCACAGTGCCAATTGTTGTCTCCCCTGTTCTTGCGTCCTGTTCCTGCGTTTTGCCCGTCAACTGAGTGCCTGCAGTGTGATGTGTGTGAGTGGATGCATCTTCAGCTGAAGTGAAGGGATCCGGGGTCTCCTTTGTTCGTTTCTTTTTTTTCTTTCTTTTTCCCACTCCATCTTCATTTTGCATTTTTACCCTTCATTCCCCTTCCCGCACATCTTCCTTCCATCCCATCTTTTTCCTCTTCCAATCCCCAACTATCCATCCAGCATCAGACCAGTCCTTGTAGGACAGACATTCGTTATATTGCCTGGATATAATAATACGAACCGCCACTCTTTCCCCCGAATTAGAACAACAGCCCTCTCGAGCACCTTCGATTGATTATACATAACCACACACAATGCGCGCTTCCGAACTCCTCGCCGGCGCCGCCGCCCTCCTCGCTTCCGGCGTGTCCGCCGAGGCCTACCTCGGCTTCAACTCGGGTAACACGCTCCCCAGCCGCGAAGCCAAGTTCAAGAAGGACTGGGTGCAAGAGTTCACCACGGCCCAGAACCTCAAGAACTCCCCCGGCGTCTTCAACGCCGTCCGTCTCTACACCAACATCCAGGCCTACTCGCAAACCTCGGAGCCCATTGAGGCCTTTGAGGCCGCCATCGAGACCAACACCAAGATCCTGCTGGGTGTCTGGGCCTCGGGCACCAACACCATCGAGCCCGAGATCAAGGCCCTCCAGAACGGCATTGCCAAGTACGGCAAGAAGCTGACGGACCTCATCATCGGCGCCTCCATCGGTTCCGAGGACCTGTACCGTGTGTCCGTCACGGGCATCCAGAACAAGTCGGGTGTCGGCGCGGGCCCCGCCGAGCTCGTCAAGTTCATCTCCGACTGGAAGAAGGCCTTCCAGGGCACCGCCATTGCCAACGTGCCCATCGGCCATGTCGACACGTGGGACGCCTGGACCAACGGCACCAACAAGCCCGTCATCGACGCGGTCGACTGGGTCGGTGTGGACGAGTACCCCTACTACGAGAACGGCAAGGGCAACAACATTGAGAACTCTGGCTACCTCTTCGACCGCGCCTACGATGCCATTGAGGGCGCTGTCGGCGGCAAGCCCATCTGGGTCACGGAGACGGGCTGGCCCTACGTCGGCCAGACGTGGGACCAGGCTGAGGCCACCATCAAGAACCAGCAGTACTACTGGCAGGAGGTTGGCTGCCGCAAGCTGTTCGGCAAGGTCCCCACTTTCTGGTACAACCTCCGTGACTCGAACCCGGACAACGAGATGAAGTTCGCTATCACCGACAACCTCTCCACCACTCCCCACTTCGACCTCACCTGCCCCAAGACCTTCAAGACCACCCCCAAGGCTTCTTCTTCCAGCGCTTCTGCCACCTCGGCTGCCACCGGCACTGGTGTCTCGTCTCCTTCTAGCATGGAGTCTGGCTCTTCTGGCTCCGGCTCTTCGGGTTCTGGGTCGTCGGGCTCCGCTTCCTCCGGCACTGCCTCTTCTTCCGAGCCCGCTACCGTTACCGCCCCTGCTGAGAGTGCGGTCGCTACTGGCTCTGCTACCTCGGTTAAGGGCGTGTCGGCCGCTGCTGTGGCCGGCATGACCCTTCTCGTTGGTGTCTTTGCTATGCTTTAAAGAAAGAGGTGATTGATGTCAACAAATGATATAGATGGAATGTGTCAGGGAAAGTTAAAGTTGGGATTGCATATAACTGGGCTAGGTCATGTTAGTTAGGTAGACAAGAAATAGAGAAAGGCGATTGCCAAGTTGGTTATCATGTTTTGTGTATCTGTTTGTCTGGTGATGTTGGATATGCGCTTGCATCTGCTGTAGCTTGTCGTAGCTCGTAAACATCTGTAGAGACAATGAAGCAATGCAGCCATCAATCAGCAATAAAGATCCCGCCCTTGCGTTCGTGATACTTCACCCCATCAATGAACTGAACGACAAACAACGTGATTCACCTTGGAACCACTAGCTCCATTCATTGCCGGCGCCAAGTCCAGTTCAGTTGCCAACGGACCCCGGTGCTGCCGCTCTGCCGCCGCTCCGCCCGCAACAACGCAGCGCCTATCAGTCAACAAAGCGTCA
This sequence comes from Neurospora tetrasperma FGSC 2508, assembly GCF_000213175.1. Taxonomy (NCBI): domain Eukaryota; kingdom Fungi; phylum Ascomycota; class Sordariomycetes; order Sordariales; family Sordariaceae; genus Neurospora; species Neurospora tetrasperma. The sequence continues at coordinate 222,945 of NW_009799101.1, forward strand.
GCTGCTTCCTTTCATCAGTGGCTCGCCCCCCCGTGGCTTGTCTTGTCAGTGGCTGTCCGCCAGCCAACGCTTCACACAAATGATGTTGGCGATTAGGACGATCACCTCGATCAAAATCCAATAACGAAACAAACAGTGGAGAGAGCCCAGCCTTTTGTTGTACGACGGGCAGTCAGTCAGATGTTTCGTTGCGATTTTAACCGGGCTGGGGTCCCGGTGAGGGTCGTGATCAGGTTAAATGCAAACATGGATGGCAGAGCACAGCAGGGTGAGGTGTGGTGTGATGTGCTGAAACTTGACACTCAGAGGATGGACGGGATGCGCTCCCTCGCTTGGGTGGTGAGGTTGGAAGGCGCGCTTCAGCGCACAGACCACCGGACGCGGTATTTAGTTAGGAGTCACGGTTGCAAACCGTTAGAGAGCACGTTAGACCAATCACAACCTTTGTTATCACCCCAAAAGAACCGTGAGCAGCGGTGCAGCACGCATTGCAAGGTGAGGTGGTGAGGTGGTGGCTGCAACGATCAAAAAGCACCCAACAGGGTAGGGTCTGTTAGGTGTTATGGGTTCTACTAACTGTTTGACTGTGCTTTCTGCAGATGGGATGTTAGTGGTTCAGCTCGCTGTAAACCCGACCACTGCAGCGGCGCCGGCAGCAACTCCGTCATCTAGCGTATCACCTGGGCCCGGTTACGTCATTGACCTACATCATAGGTAGCTGTAGGGTCCATCCAGTCCTCTGCCCAGGCAGGCATCCATCCATCCATCCATCTCCCGGGACCCTGCCGACACCTACCTACCTACCTACCGCCCCCGGGATTGATGATCAACAAAAACCTTTACATCAACAAGTTTGGTTCTTATGCGCTTGTCGTTTGTTGCCAAGTCCGCAAGATAAATATTGGCAATCGAGATCCTGCAAAGTTTTCTTTTTGTTTTTTCTTTCTTTTTGAACCATCTATCCCGAACCATCATCGATCGTCTTACCTTTCCCAACGCATCTATCCGTCCATTTTCGCTCGAAATCCACATCCAGAAAGAACAACAACACCAACACCACCCTAAAAATTTCCTATTTCAGACATCTCCATCCATCTATCGCATACCACACACAACACCCACCAGAGCCACGACGCTCCATACCAGCCAACCAACCAGACAGACAGAAACAAATCCCCAAAAATGTCAGCCCAACAACCAACCGAACGCCCTCAACCCCCCAAAACCGAAGGCTACCGACACGGCACCGCCGCCCCATCCTCCAATTTGAAGCCCACCATCACCATGTCCTCCATGTCCCCTCACTACACCCTCCCCACCTCCAAAGCCGGAACCCCTCTAAACTCCGCCCCCGGCACGCCCACCGCCAACCTCTCCAGCCTCTCCCTCTCAACAGCAACAGGCTACCCCCTCCCCGTCCCCCCCCGCGGCCCAATCCGCATGCTCTCCGAACACGCCGTCTCCGACACCCCGCTTACCTCGGACCCCTACGGCACTCCCTCCGCTGCCGGAGGACCACCCCAAGACTACCTCTCCTACCGCCGCCCCACCAACGCACAATCCCAACTCCCCACCACCGAACTGCGAAGTAACCTCGCTGCCACTGCCGCCACCGCAGCAATGGGCGCAAGCGGTGCCGGCGCCTGGGGCTCCTCGCGCGGAATCCTTGGTGGTTCGGGACCAGCGAATCCTCGAGAGGCAAGGGAGACGCAGTACGTTTCTGCTTCTTTGTCTGCTGCTGGGTCAAGGAATAATAGTAGTACGGCGTTGAGCGGGATGGTTTCTGGCCATACTACTGGACGGGGTCATCCACTGGCTAGAGAAAACTTGCAGAGCGAAGCCAAAACGGAAGGAGAACAGATGGCGCCGTATGGAGAAGGGGAGGTGGCGCGTGCTGTGGAGGGGCAGGCAAGGAAGAGGAATACCAAGAGACGGGAGTCGATGGCGCAGGGGAAAAAGCCGAACTTGAGTTTGGCGCAATTGGGAGAGGGACAGGGACAGGGAGAGGGAGAGAAAGAGGGAGAGGGGGAGGGAGAGAGTGATCACCATGGAAGAAGAGAAAGGATGGGGAGCGCGAGTCAGAGGGAGGCTAGTGGTGAGAGACATGGACGGGTGAGGGGGGAGGTCAGTTTGGAGCCTTCGGAGGCTGATTTGGAGAGGTAAGCTTTTTTGATTTCCCCCACTAATATATACTGGGATGGCAACAGTGCTAACGTATATGGTGTCGATACAGAAAAAAGATGCAGCAGTCTTGGAAGAGGGAAGAGATCAAGCAGGCGAGAAAAGCAGGAAAGGATGTCGACGGGACGAGCGGGTTGAGTGGAAGACAGCCTAGGCCTGAAGTATAAAGGAGGAGTGTTCATCAGAGTGTGGTTGGAGGGGTGTCGTTCTGGTGTTGAAATCTTAGACTATTAGAGTGACGTTTTAGATGTGTGTGCGTTCTTTTCTTCTTCTTTCCTTTCCTTTTTTTTTTTTTCTTCTTTTTTTTTTTTTTCTTTTTTTTCTTCCATTTTTTCTTCATTTTAGCTTGGTGTGTTTCAAATTATCGACAAAAGAGGTACACAGAAAATAGTTGTAAGATATGGTAGAAAGAGAGGATATTCATGTAACATTTTACATTCGACTACTGTACCCAACCCATCGCAACGAGACGAATGACGTGGAAACAGGCTGGTCAATGATTTGAAATGTCTTCCCGTTGCCTGTCATATCCCTTCAAATCCTCTGTCCACGGCTGCCAAGAATATTCAGATGAGCCGTCTCATAGATGTGGCAGCACCTCCAACCAGCTGGGCATAACAAAGACGCCGTATGGCATGTGTCGGAGGCTGACGAACGACTCCACGAGAAGGTAAACCCTGGTAGCGACAAATGCTACGCCTATAACCAGCATACAAAATCTCCCGAAGTATAGCCATATTATCATCAAGTGCCATCGTATTCTTGATAGAGGTATTTTGGAGCGAGTAAGCACTTGTCCGCACTCGACGCACATCGTCAACTTGCCAGGGCCTGTTGAAGATGCGAGAAGACCGTAGATATAAAATGCAGGTATGAGATTCATAATGATGATACTGCTCACGTTCCATAAGGTCCACTTGATTTGGGTCGGAAATACAGAATTCCAAGCAGCCAAGTGGATCCCGCCATTCAAAGAGCTGAAAATGATAACGCATAATCTATCGAAGCGGGTGAGTCGATCGCGGCCTTTGACGTGCATTCCGAACCAGTCCTTAGCGGTATTCCATATCATGGTTTTGTGAGTGGAATCGAACGGTTATTGTCCATCACGGTATCGCTGCCCATTGCATATCGATGATGTTCGTAGGTCGTGGTGGTCTCTCTGTCAAAATCTGGCGGGCCTTCCAGAGGTATTGAGGTCCTAATCCGAGGATCATGATAAAAGGCGGTGCGGTAAAGGCGATCAGAGTATCGACAACGCCTTTGGCTCGGAATCACCTGACAGTTCACATAAGGCTCAGGGTCTTGTATGGTCCTTTTGTCAAGCAGAGTAATGTGTTTGATGACTCTTTCCGCTCTGACTTTATCCGCCGGCGAAAAGAATATTCTGCGTCTTGCAAAGGTCATACATCTGACCGCATGTGCCCTTCGGATCGATGGTATTCCAGTGATTTTGACCGGCAAAGAAAGCATCTTGGCGTAGCTCACACCGCAAGGAAGCACGACTCCGTCCGTCTCGTCGCCATTGATGCAAAGTTCCGAAAAAGTATCTGTAGACTCGATCCAAGTGACCTTTCTCAATTTCCCTTCATAGTCGGTGAAAGGTATCAACCTCGGTAAACCGGCTGTATCAACGGGGGGCATGGTTTCGGGATCCGCTCTGACCGCGAGCAGTGACTCGTTTTCGGGTGTTCGTTGTGGGTGTAAGCATGTCATGATATTCTGTGCCTCACAGAACTGTTCTTGGACCATCAACGCAAGCGCATCCGCAAAAGCATCTGTAGGTATATGAAAGGGGTAACCTCCGCGCACACCTATAAACTCCCCATGCACACCCAAACCCAAAAAGTGGGGATGTAACAATTAATGTCACCTATTATTGTAAACCCCGATTTTAACTATAAAATTTCACACTTTCAATATTTATAACATTTCCCCGCATTAACAAGTAACACGCTACATTACACGCATTTAACAAGCGGCGCCTCCCCAAACTTTATACCCTCTTTTACACACTCTTTTACACCCTTTAATTATACACTCTTATACTACCCTTCAATTGCAATACAGCGCCTTACCCCTATAATCGCTCTCGCGTATTAATATACGCAATTAATAACCCTCTATAATAGTTACTAAATTATTTACTAAATTAATTACTAACCTTCTCAAATACAAATAATTCCCCAATCTCAATCCTAATCCTAATCTTAATCTTACTACCGTCGCAATAACTCCCCCGCTCTCTCCGTCAATTCGTATACAAATAACGCTACCTTCAATTCTATAACGTTATTTAAAAAGGATTTAAAATATATTTAGACAGTCCTATCAAACAATTTCTATTTTAATATACTACCTAATAAGGATTATAATACCCAACTCGCCGCTATCGTTGACTTCTATTAGCGTTACCGATTTAGTATTATAATTAGGTGCTTAAAGAATAGGAAGGGTAAAACTATATTCGTTATACTTTATTGTCACGGCTTGGCTGGATGGGTATTGGGAATAAGGGTACTCTGACGGACAAGCTTCTTATCTTATCTTCTTATCGATAGACGATCCGGATTGGGAAGGCGGCGACGAATGGCAGATCTGACTTATATGTCCGGATCCGAAATGCCTTCGTTCGTCTACCTTCTCTTTTCCTCCTTACACTTAATATTACTTTGATTTGTGGCTTCTAATCTTGTTGTCTTATCACTCGTAGGATCACGCTTTCACATTTATTACAATTAAACTAATTACTATCCCTATCCAAAACAATAGTCTAATAAACGCTGTATATCGTTATAAAAGGCTACAAAAGACTATCCCTTCATTATTTAAATACGTACACTAGCAAAGTAAAACGGCAAATAGTCAACATAAGGTGCCAACTTTACTTACAAAGGCTATAGTTAATTATAAGATCTATTGCGCTACATTCTACTATAGTAACGAACAATTAATTAAGAGTAATTAAATGAAACTTATAAACTCTTAATCGATAATAATCTATCAGCTACTTCTATATATAAATGAGTATAGTCCCGGTAGCGCAATATTCTTCTAACCAATAAAGACTTCGAGAATATATAGTACCAAATACAAAAGAATTATTACTATAAATTAAATAATACCTAATACTTTATTAAAGAGTTTAAGGAGGCTTAAAATATTACATATAACTCTATTAATTTCGAAGAGGAGGATAAGAATACCCCGCACTATATCTTTTAAATCTACGACCGGTAGAAAAAAATATAGAAGCAATTTCCAATTATATTAAATATTAACGCTATGTACAAAACAAACTATTACTATATACTTCTTATTTAGGACGTTATCGCTACTCCGGAAAAATTTTTAATAATAATCTTTCAAACGGTTATTAATAACAAGAATAAGGAGGGGTTCAATTTTATTATTAACCGTCTTTATACTTTTATAGTAATAAAATATATCCCCTACCCTAAAGTATTTATAATTAATAATAATATAGTATTAATCGCTACCTTTAAATAATACTTCCGCGCCTTATAATAATAGTATTACATTTAATATATTAATTATAACGTTATAAAAGCTATTAAGAAACATTAAGTCAAACCGCGCATACAATTATTTAATCCTAGTAATAATAGTAAAAATTACGAACAGTATAGTCCGCAGCTTATTAAAGCTAATTGTACTGACCTCTAAAAGATTGGAAAGGTCTATCACCGAATCTGTACAGCTATTAGAACTAAAGTTGGCCTTTCCCCTTTGCCTAATAAAATCGCTAATACTAGAGCTATACTATTCTTTATATAGCAATATATAATTTACACCTCGTCTCTAACGGATTTTAATAAGGCTTAATCCCTACTAACTTAATATTTTAATAATAATCAACAGCAGCTTATAAAATACTTTAAGGAGGAGTTTTTAACCTACCAAACCGAATAGGCAAACTATCACACATCGCAATACTTCAATTATAGCCAACGTACTACATCCCCCAACAAATCGGCTAATAATTCTATTAAAATAAATAATCTTTTAGTAAAGTATAACTTAATAAGGGTATTTATTACTTATAACTAATACACTTACTACCGCTCTAACGTATATAAATAGGCGGTTATACGAATTAAAAATAAAGTACGGTACTAATATATTAATTATAAATAATTAGGGGATTACCCACTAAAATTAACCTTCTAAGCACTAAATTTACTTAATTACTAATACCGCATTTACTTCGCCTCCATCCCTACAATAAATCTATAATCTAATTAATAATTTATAAAACTGTTACCCCCTTATATTTACTAATTTAGAGCCTAATATAGCTTACTATATATTTATAAAATAGCCGCTAAAAATAATAAGGGAGGAGTACTAGTAACCAAACAAGATTATTATCCCTTCTAATATTTATATTAAAGACGTATAAATCCCTCTATTTAGCTACCGTCTTTCTATTCATTAATACAATAATATAGGATGCCGTCAATTCCTACCTTCGCCTTTGTCCCTTTAATAAAGCTATACCCAAAGGAAGGCTAATAAAATAGAGCAATCCCTTCGGTAACAAATAAGTAGTCCCTAAACTACGTAGTAAAACTAATACTTATAGCAGTTCTTTATTAGTAATAGTATAGCGTAACTATTTAAAGTACAAAATTAAACCTAATTTTAAAGCATTAAATACGGCTAACAGGCAAAAGGAGAAGGGGGAGGCGGGCAGCTATATTAAAATAGTATTATTATTTAATTTAGAAGTACCCTCTAAATCCGACCTAACTACTAATAGTACTAACGAAAATAAAATAGCCAATAATAGCCGCAAGCGCCGCTGCTGCAATAATAATCTATTTCACAACTCTACCCTCAGCTCTGCCCATCTCTTACAATTTAACGATAACGAGGAGGTTAGGGATAATAATAAGCTAGTAATTAAGAAGGAGAGGACTAAACTCAATAAAGCTTACAATGCCTAATCAGCGCGGGAGATAGAGAAATTGCTAGCTATACCTTAAAACAAAGCACTACTTTATAAATAGCCTAACCTATATAACCCTAACCCTCGTAAAGTCTAGCCGGCCGCCAATAAAAACAATACTATAGTATTGAGTAATAGCGAGTAGTAACATCCTCCTTTATTTACTTTACAGTAATATACACGTTTTAGGAGCCTTATCCTTCTTAATCCGGTATTCTGAAGTGCTTGTTGAGTATAGCGGTCTTTACAGCGGTTATTATAGCAATCACAGCAATGTGGGGACCCTTGTCAGATGTCAGAAACATTGAGAAACCCGTTTTTTACACTAAATACGGCCTGTTTTATATGATAGCCGTCATCTAGGTTTGGGTGTGCATAGGGAGTTTATAGGTGTGCACGGAGGTTTCCCCATTGAAAACGTGAAAGCTGACCTGAAGCTCCCTAGCGATGCAATTCGATCCCGACGCGCCGTATTGGAAGACGAAGCCTCCTGGTATCAAGGAAGACAGACCCATTAACCGGGAAGTACACAAGCCAGGATACTGCTTCCCCTGTTGTCAAAAGTATGGAACGCACGACAAGCTCGGGTGCAGGCTAGGCCCACATAGGGCCGCTGATGGAGTGCGGGAGAAAGACCTCAATAGCTGGAAAAGCTACGAGGATTTCCAAGAGGCTATGGGTGCACCAAGGAGGGAGGACATGCCGTCATGGGAGGCTCATTGCATTGCTCTTCGAAGGCAAGCCTCCATGGCAGTAGAGTCTGATTCCGATGCGGAGGAATCAGACTCTACTTCAGAATCAGATACAGAGGAGTTGTACTCCACTCCAGCCACGGAACAGTCGGACAGGTCTACTCCAGCTGCGCCGTCTACGGAGGAACTAGCCGCCTTGAAAACCACACAGAGCACAGAGGTCGCCAATACCAATGGGGAAGATGATTATGAAGAGGAGGGACCCAGCTGGGTCGATGAGTGTGACCAAGCTGGCCAGGACTTTCCTGACATTACAGAATTACCTCGAAAAAAAAGACGTGCCTTGTTGAGGGCTCAAGAGATCGCTTTGCGGGAGGCCTTCGCTACCAGAGAGGCCTACGGATCCCATTGTAGACCTCATCTGAATCGCCAGACCTTGACGGTGGAAGTACGCACGATGGTATCGTATACCAGTGGTCCGGGCTCAAACAGTCTCAAACGGAAGCGAGAAGAAAGCCCGGGAACAGAGCGAAGACAGAGAAAAAGACTGATTGAGGACAGGCATGATTGAGCAAGGGAAATAGTGACTCCCCTCCAAAACGGGTAATCAGTTTTCCAAAGCGATAATTTGGAGAAAAGCAAGACAGCTTCAGTTGGCGCAGTGGGTTTTAGGCGTGAGGTCACACCGACTGCACAAGGAGGCGAATGTTTTGTTTTGTTATTTACAAGGAAGGAATGACTTCCCCAGAACCAGGGATTACCACAATTTCTCATCAACTCTCCCGTCCTCAGAACCGCACCTTCCCTTTGTGACTCGTTTTCGCGCAGGGCAGTGTGCCCTAGTGTGCACTTTACTGCGGTTTTTGTTCCTTTGCACTCCTCCTTTCTGACATTCATGATCTCCATTTCCCTTCGTTGGTCACCCGTGACAGCAGAAAGACGCCACGCAATCAATATTGGCTGGCTGAATCATAAACTCTTTGATCACTCATTTCTTTGTCCAAGGCGCAATTGTTCAAGATGCCCGAGAAGAGACCCGCCTCCCATACGCGCTCGCCCGTCGCCAAACGGAAGCGTACTGCCAAAGCGACGTCCACTGCTCACAATACCGCCGATCCCAAGGCTACTGCTTCCAAGACTGCCTCCTCTAGAACCACCGCTGTTCTCGACAATGGCGCTGCGGGAAGCCCTCTTCCTTCCGGACCACCCCGCACAGATCGAAGCACTCCCGGAAGCGTGGCAAGATCCGTCAAAGCCAACCAACCGGCCCCAAGTTCCCAAACCAACGATCACCCGACAATGACGGACAAGCGGAAGCGTGAAGAGACCCCTGAGGAAAGCTCCAAGAGGCCGAAAGCTTCAGACAAGATGCCGGAACCAAAATCAAGCGAGGATAACGATGCGGAGGAACCCAAGAAGCAACAGGAGCTGGAGATCTGCCCGATGTGTGGCGAGGAGTACGACTCAGAAGATGAAGACGACGACATCTGCGAGTTCCATCCCGGTAAGTTGGCCTCCGCTTAGTACCTCTCCTCTGGACCATATACTCTACTATCCAAGCTGTGTTCGGACACTAACATCTCTTATGACGTTGCCGTTTGTAGGAAAGCTGGTAATCGACCGAAAGGTACCTTGCTGGAAATCAGATTGGTGCGTGGATCCCTACAACGACGAGTATGTTGAAGAGTTTTTCGAATCTTATGAGTTATACCCGGACATGCTTATATGGGACTGCTGCGGATGTTCGGAAGGTGCACCAGGTTGCGAAACACAAAGTGGGCACGGGAAATACTGAGCTTGAACTGTCAAACCAGATGAAAAGGCGACTCGGAGAGCAGGACATGGGCTTGATCCTGTATTCGGATCGTAGGTTACGCAACGGAAACAAAGGCACCCAATAATACCAGAATAGAGTACTAGTGAATGACAAGTCAAGTGAAGGGGCTCCAGGCAGGATAGGGCACGGTCCACGGACATCGAACAGAATGGAATTTGTCTCTCAATCCGTACCCTGAATTCCCTGCGCAAACACCAAGCAAATCTTCATCTGGTTCACAATTTCATTGATCCCCTTCCACACCCCACCACCAGCCCCAGCAATCAAGCGCCCAAAATGGCGAACGAACAAAGCATGCCTCTTCCACTAGTGGACGAGCGCAACAGGAAAATGCTTGATGCGATCCACAACGCTCCTTGCATGAGCCTCCAAATCGTACTGTTCTCTCTCTACGCCGAGGGTGATGACAATCTGAAGACGCGCATCGAGGATCTAGTCCACGACTACACTCTCACCCTTCACAACTTGGACGCCGGAATCGCAACACCTGCCAGCGAGCTGAGAACGGAGCCAGCCACAGAAGTTCCACTTGCGACCGAGGAACCAGTTGATAACACAATCTATTGTCCTGTTTGCGATGATTACTTTGATCCGGACGACGAGGACGACCTGTGTTTCCATCATCCTGGTATATTCCCCCCGTCTACTGACTACCTACTCTGAGCAAGTGCTGACTCGTGGCGTCGGTCGTTGACTGGAACAGGCAAGAGGATCGCCATCCCCGGCTTTGACAGCGTGGCGTACGAAAAGGAGGTTAGTCCTGAGGCGTACCAAATCAAGGTAGAGGAAGGCTTGGACACGGAGGAGAACCGCTTGGTGCCGCTTTGGGCAAGCACCTGGGACTGTTGTGGAGGGGTAGGTGCTTCGAGGGGGTGTGTTCAGGGTGTCCATGTGGAGTACGTGGAGGGTATGGAGGATTGGGACGACAGTGATAGTAGCTCTAGTGACGAGAGCGATTCGGACTGAGCTGGATAAAACATTGGGCGAGTTGAGAGGCCATGGAGGAGAGTCACGCTAAAAGGGAGCTATTAAGGAAGGTACATCACGGAAGGTAAAGCTCGAATCTTGCGGCGAGGGAAATCGGCAATAGTAGCCAAGGCAATGTGTGCAGGGATAAACGGAAAGTACCTCTAGCTCGGACAATGTTCGTTTGGCTCAGGGCTACTACGATTCAGACGCAAGGCACGTTTGTCAAGAGGACAGGTTGGATTCAGACCGTGGCCTCTTTCTTTTTCTCCCGATTCTGCTGCTTGCGCATTCCGCTAGCAACACCTTTCTCTCGCTTCTCACAAGGCAGTTTAAGTTGCACCAGTTCGCTCCCTTTTTTTTATCCTCTTGTCTTTTCTCCAGGGAACACCGAAAACCTTGTTCCCGACAACGACAGTCAACTCCAACGCCAGTTGTTCAGTCTCCGCCCTTCTGCATTCATTGAACCTGAATCCACCACATCCTGTCACTCCTCAAGTCTCAAAGCTCAAGATGGTCGACGAAACTACCAAAGAGGTTCTTGAATGTTTCCCGTCCGTTACAAACTATGAGCGGTTCCAAAAGACCATGGATGCAATCCATTCTCGCTCCAAGGTGGTTCTTCGCAGGGTTCTCTTCGACTTATTTGTGTCGGACATCAGTGACCCTGAGACCCTGCAGTCGCGCATCCACGAGCTTGTCGCCGAGCGCTACGAGTACATGTATGCAGAGTCTAACGAAAACCCACTGCCTACCAAGAGAAAGAGCGAGGAGTCTCCGAAAAAGAAGAAGAGAAGGGGCAAGAAACGAAGAAAGACCGCGACATACATATCGGAAGGGCCGGATGAGTGCACCCGTTGTGAAGAGGAGTTTGGACCCGAAGACGAGTCGAAGGGTTGCTTTCGCCATCCAGGTGAGTACCTCTAGAACAGGACAACCTATTCCGTCATGTCCTATAGTTTTTGAGTGGTTTCCAGAGGCTGAGATACTTTTGCTGACTACCTACCTACCTTTGTTGGAACCAGGCATTATGCAGCTCAACCGTGCGTCCTACTCCTGGTGGACCGAGGAGCATATAGAAACCTCTGAGTATACGTCGAAAGAGCTAAATGCTCCACATCATCGCGAAGAGAACCCAGACGGGTTCACCTGGAGTTGTTGTGGTCTGCCTGGTGGTCGACGGGGTTGCAAACGGTGTCCACACAAGGCTTATGAGGGCGATACCGACTACAGTGGAGACAGTGAAGATAGTGATGAGGTTGACGACGACAGTGGCAGTAGCGATGAAGGTAATGAGAGTGATAGTGGCCAGGATGATGATGATGACGAGGATGATTGATGGGACACTTGAAAGCAAGACTGAATTGAAGCTTCACAGAGAAAGATGATGGATGTCTGTTCAATACCTCTAGGTGCTTGGGCCTTGGGTTGCAACTTAAGTTTGAATCCACTCAAACTTGGACTTCGTGGGTTCAGCAAGCCAACCAATCGATTGTCAATCAATCAATTTGCACTCCATTTGGGTTCCTCTGTTCCAAGTTGTCATAGCCGGTAATGGCCCGGAGATTCGGTGGTCAATTGATATGGCCCGTGCATCACTCCACTGAAGCCACTGTGATGCCAAGATGACTGACAGCAGTGGTGTGTTGCTTGCAGGAAGAAACGACGCTAGCTCGGTAACCTGTAGCGCGCGATGGAGCTGCTAGAGGTACCGCAGTGCCGACTCGGTCGATTCCTCCTTCTCTCTAGTATTTTTGTTTTGTTTTTAATTTTCCCGTCTTGTTTTGTCCCCTTGCGCTTTTTCCATCCTTCCCTCTTGAAGTTCCCCTTCAGCCTCGCTCACTGGTTGCCTGATCGGAAACAAGCAAGGGTTTCCTTGTGTTTCCGGTAAGTGACTCGATCGGCCAATCTAGAATCTGACAAGATGTGCATCGGGCTGGGGATGGCTCGAGTGTCGTCGGTAAGCGAATACGACACGTGCCCCCTGGAGTGTGCACTATTAGAATCCTGAGGCAGCCCGCTAACGAAAAGAGGATTGAAGCACGTGAATGATACGAGGTGTGTATTCTCTAGAGGTAGATGTACGGGTATTCGAATATGATGATGAAAATAAAGGGATTGAGAATGGAGGAAATGCGAGAACCCAAAGGCAGGTACACAGAGTACTGCGGTTGCGAGCCAAAGTTTTACCTCCCTGTCAGGTATCTCACACAGACCACCAAAGCCAGAGCTTCGTGGGCACTGTGTGTCCAACGACCTGATCCACGGGTTTAACTTACCCATCTCACCATAGTAAAACACGTGCATTCAGCGGTTGCCGGTGGCCCGCACCAGGCGCATCCATGCTTGCCATGTTACACTAAACTATAGCGCTGGCCAGGGCGGGGCCTACTAAGGTAAGAAGCCGTAACAGACCTGTGGACCCGAGGCAGTGCTACCCGACAGGTACAAGTGCGCCATCATTCCCACCGCCAAGAGAAAATGAGCGTCCTCCGCCCCCGTCCCACGACTGAACATCCCATTTTTCTTGGCTTTTCTTTTTTCAGGTTTCTATATCACGTCAATCGGGCAGCCTGACTATTAGTAACCCCGCGCGCCTGACAAATCGATATCATCATTTTCAAAAAGTATAACTGGCATCGCTCGACAATGCGCGGCACCCAACCACACGTTTTGCGACTTTTTGTTGCGATCCTAGCAGCAGTCGGCCTGATCCTCTTCTTCGACCCCCTCAACTTGGGACTCGCATCATCGTCAGCCATCGGCAACTTTTATCCCACAGATAATCGAGCAGGCGGGTGGTTCATGTCTTCCACAATTACCCATATCGTGTTGTTCAAGTTCAAGCCCGATGCTGGCGCCGATCGGATCAAGACGGTACGTGTTGGAACCTTCAACCATCCATCCCCAATCACACACCACACACTGTGTAGACTTGGGACGTTCTGCGCAACGCTGACAGCGCCCGACTACGACAGATATCCAACCGGTTCCTCGGGCTCAAAGAACAATGCGTCACCATGACACAGCAGCCGTACATCCGCAAGATATCCGGTGGCAGGGATAACTCTCCAGAAGGATTGCAGGTGAGTAGTAAACAAGCGGAAGAATCCTGACTCCAACCTCTCGGCAACGAGCTGACCCAGATGGTGGTCCAGGGCGGCCTTACCCATGCGTTCGTTGTCGAGTTTGAGTCCGCCGCCGAAAGAGATTACTACGTCAACTTGGATCCCGTCCATCAATCGTTCAAGAAGGATATCGAGCCTTTTGTGGAAAAGGTTACGGTGGTGGACTTTACCAATGGTGCTTTCTGAGCTTGAGGCGGCGCATATATCCTTGGAAAATATCTAATCACCATGATATCCAAACACGTACTACTTCAAGTATCCGCTTTGACTTGGCGATTGTATTGTATTCTCCCACGTGCTACGACCCATGCTAACCCCTGATAGCCGCCTCAAAGATCTCCATAAACTTCCACACATCCTCGAACCGACAGTACATTGGCACCGGCGCCACGCGAATGACGTTTGGTTTCCTCTTGTCGCACACCACACCGTGTGCCTCCAGCGCCGCCGCCACCGTATCCATCAACCCATCCCTCAACAACAAGCTCAACTGTGTTCCTCTCTGCAACGGATCCCTGGGCGTAATGATCTTGAAGGCCGGCTCCTCGCCCTCTGGCTGTCTCCTGACAATCTCATCCAACAAATGCTCCGTATACGCCGTCAACACCAGCGCCTTACTCCTCAACTCCTTCATGCTCGTCTTGTTGAACACCGACAAGGCAGCCGCCAAGCTCGTCAAGTCAATGGCACTCGGGTTGCTGACCTGGAAGCCCTGCGCACCAGGCGTGGGCTGGAACTCCTTGTCCATGTTGAACCGCACGCTCTTATCGGCACCATACCACCCGCTCAACCTTGGCTTGAACACCGGCTTGCCCGAGCTCATGTCCACCTTGCCGTGGCGTTCGTGTACAAAAGCGCCAGCCATGGAGCCAGGACCACCGTTCAGGTACTTGTACGTGCACCACACGGCAAAGTCCACGTTCCAGTCATGCAGCTGGAGCTCGACGTTACCCGCGCAGTGCGCCAAGTCCCAGCCGACAACGATGCCGCGCTCCTGAGCGTACTGGGTGATGCGGGGGATGTCGAAGAGTTGGCCGGTGTAGTACTGGATACCCGGCAGGAGCAGCAGGGCAGCATCCTCGGCGTGTTCATCGATGGTAGCCAAGATCTTTTCCGGTGACAAGTAAAGGTTTTCGTCAGGCTGCATCTCCACCATGCTTTTCTCGGGATCCAAACCGTGCCACTCGATTTGCGACTGGAAGGCGTACCAGTCACTGGGGAAGGGACGCCACTCAAGGATGATCTTGTGTCGCTTGTCGGTGGGGCGGTAGAAGGAGGCCAGCATGAAGTGCAGGTTGACGGTCAGGGTGTTCATGATGACGACTTCGGAAGGGTCCGCGGCGCCAACAATGGCGGCCGACTTGGCGGCGCAGTCGGCGGCCATGTCTTGCCAGGGGGTGAGGGGCGAGTTGGAAAGTGAGGAGAAGTGGCCGTTGACGCCGATGGAGGCCCAGGTCTCGAGTTGCGCTTCGAGGTAGCGGCGGACGGCCTTGGGTTGGGCGCCGAGGGAGTTGCCGACGAAGTAAATGCAAGGGGTGTCGGCGTCGGTAGTGGTGCCGTTTGTTTGGATACCTGGGTGGTGTTAGTTGTGGTGCTGTGAAGCGTGGGTGAGGGTGAGGGGTACCTACCGGGAATGATCCCGTCAAGAGCCTTCTTCTTCAGCGAAGCGCGAGTGGGAATGATGAACTCATCTCTGAAATGACTGAGCTGATCCTGGGCGTCGAGACTCTGAGCGTATTCGAGTGTGTTGGCGTTTGGAGGAAATTCAGGCTTTTGGCCGTCCCGGAGGACTTTTACTTTTGACGCGAAGTCGTTCATTGTGATTTGTGTCCGTTGGGGTTGGAGGCAAAGTGGATCTGACAAGGAGAGAAAAAAGGGGGTTTGTTTACTTTGGGTGGATCTCGAATGAGCGGGTCCCGTCCAGTTGGGTCCGGGTTCCTGGTGGAAAAAGAAAGGTGCGTCAAGAAAGATGCAGATGAACAAACGACCAACAGTGAGACCACAATGAATGGTGCAATACTTGATGTTCCTGACGATCCGGTCTGGTGGTTTTGTAGTTGGAATCTGGCCATTGGTCTTCACCGGCATGCTCCAAATTCTTCTCATTGCTTTTGCGTGGAAAAGATTCTTTGCGAGATCGGAAACGGAAGCGGAAGGTCGGGAGTCGGGACTTTGAAATGTGGGGCATTTTATCTTCCGTCTTCCGTCTTGCGTATTCCGCTTTCCGCATCCGTGTGGCCGTCCACCGCTTGCAACACACAGATACAGATGGATGAGTATGACCGATCGAATGACCGACAAAGGCCGCCAATTCGCGAATTATAATTCAATTCCGCCTTTACCGCTGATATCCGATGACAAGTATTAGGTAATTGTTAACTTGCAACCTTCAAACCGCGAACAAATGACCAACGACAATCGACGGATGGTGAACGATGATTCCCTACCTGTGCTTGGAGTACAGTAAGGTACGCATTCGTCCAACGGTTTCTGTTTCAGCGCAGCGGTGCCGAGGATTGCCTTACCGTTAGACTTTCCCTAGGTAGGTAGACAAAAGTCATGAGGAGAGGGAGAGTTCCACCCATGTACACAGTACTGGTAGGTAGTCCATGGAAGGTGGAAAATTCGGTGAAGGTACAAGAGGTCGGGCCAAGTGATCTTCCATCTTTGTATTGCACCAACGTCATTGATCTTGTCATCTTCCATCCGTAGAGGTATCTTCCGGGATACAAATATGCTCGATTACTCCACTCATCAATCAACAATCAACCCGACATGTGGAGTGCGGAACGGAAAGACGGACAACGGAAGGTTTTGAACGTCTCGGAACCTTCAGTCAGTACCTACCTACCTTGATGGTCACAATGAAACGAAACAGTCTGCTATGGAGCATGGCTAGGTTACCATGAACTGAACAGAACCGACATGCATCAAAATCGTCCGTCCGAAGAACGCAGTGCATTGATGGGATCATTCACGGAGTCACGGTGGATGGATGATACCTGGGGAAAAAAAGAAAAACGAAAAAAGTGAGCGTGATTTGACTTTGCGTTCAGATAAATTGACAATCCTTGAACCCAGACCGTGATCGGCCGCCGTTGGATCTACCTACACTAGGTATAGATATCCCCGACTGTCTTACCTTCTACCTTCTACCTTCCGACTTTTCTTCTTCTTCTTCTTCTTCCTTGTTTCCTTGCTACCTAGGTAGGTACCTACTTCTACTGCGACTAGGTACCATAGGAATTGGACTCGACTCGGCTTGGTCTCAGCAGCAAGTTCTCCATACCAGATTCTCTTTCGTCAAAAGGTCAAAACCCACCGCATCATCAGACATTCAATTCACAACAACAACAACAACAACAACAACAACAACAACAACAACAACAACAACAACAACAACAACAACAACAACAACAATGTCGCCCTTTGAACACCTCCCTACATCTGCTACTGGTACTGCCTCCAAGCAGCAAGCCTCCTCCACCGAGTCCAACGAATCTGACTCCTCTTTTCCCGATCACATCCAGTCACTGTTGACCAAGTACGACGTTACGACCAACGGGTTTCTCCCGGAGGGACCACCGCTTGAGGTACTGCCGGACGAGTACTATGCCCCATGGGAAGACCTCATCAGACGGTTGCCAGAGACGCTGGATGCTGGCACGTTTCGAGCGGAGGTTGATCGCTTGCCGGTTTTGCAAACGGAACGACTGATGAAAGAAGAAGAATGGAGGAGGGCGTATGTCGTGTTGTGTTTCTTTGCGCATGGGTATATTTGGGGAGGTAGTAGACCGTCCGAGGTGAGTTCTTCGTTTATGGCGGCCTAGAGCCGAAGATGAAGATGAGATTGTACTGACAAAACTAACAGATCCTCCCCGCGCCAATTTCCGTTCCCCTTTTGTCTGTCTCCTCCTATCTCGACTTGCCGCCTATAGCGACGTACGCATCTCTCAACCTATGGAACTTTCGTTGTGTTCCTCCCCCGTCATCCTCGTTTCCTCCTTCTCCTCCAGCAAGACCCGCCTCCTCTTCTTCCTCTTCTCCATCTCTCACCACATGCAGCGCCGCCAAATCACCCAAGGTATTCGACCCAACAGACCTCTCCCGCTTACAAACCCTGCACACCTTCACCGGCACCTCCTCCGAGTCCTGGTTCTACCTCGTCTCCGTAGCAATGGAAGCCCAAGGAGCATACATCATCCCCATCATGCTTCGTGCATTGCAAGCCATCGGTCTACGTTCCGAGACATGGAAGGAGTCGACGACCAAGGCGCTAAGGGAGTTGGTACACTGCGTGCAAGCTGTGGGGGAGCTGTTGGAACGGATGTATGAGGGGTGTGAGAGTATGGTGTTTTATCATCGGATTAGACCTTATTTGGCGGGGAGTAAGGGGATGAATAGTACCTCTATGGGGCTGGGGAGGGGGGTGTTTTATGATTTGGGTGCTGCTTCTAAGGGGGAAAATGGAGAAGTGGTGCAAGGACAAAAGAGAAAAGGAAAGTGGATGGCATACAGAGGCGGGTCGAATGGGCAATCGTCGCTTATCCAGTTTTGGGATCTGGTGTTGGGGGTGGAACATGTGAGTGCTGGACACTCTTCTCCTCACGGGCATGTCTCCAGTTCCGCCTCCGGCACTACCACCACCAACATGAAAGAAAAAGAGAAACCCTTCCATGAGGAAGTAAGGGAGTACATGCCGCTTAAACACCGACAGTTTCTCTCACTCGTCGGCAAGATGGGATTGGGAAAAGGGGGGATCAGAAAGGCAGTCATGGAAATGGTGGAAGCCGCAGAGCACGAGGGGAGGGACTTGCACGAAAAGGAGAGGGAGTTGCAGGGTGCTTTCACTGATGCGACCAGGGCGTTGGCGGGGTTCAGAAATAAACATTTGCAGATTGTCGCGAGGTATATAGTCATTCCGTCGAGGCAGGAGGTGCCGGAGGAGATGAAGAGGCCGGGGGTATCTTTGGGGGATGGAGAAGTTGGAGGGAACGAGGGGCAGGTGGTGAATTTGGCGACTGCTAGTTCGGGGTTGTCGCAGGGGAATGATGACAAGAAGAAGAAAGGACGGGAACTGACGGGTACCGGAGGAACAGCGTTGTTGCCGTTTTTGAAGCAGACGAGGGATGAGACGTTGAAGGCGGGGGAGGTTGGCAAATGAATTAGAGTGCAGGGAGGGAAAGCACGATGGGATAGCGGATGACAACCGAATGATGCATGGATCGAGGTGGATGTTTGTAATTCTTTGGCGCTTCGGATCCGGAATAAAGGCAAGAATAAAGGAGTTGGGATGCTGGAACCAAAACATGTGGAAGACGATGAGACGGGAGATAGCTCCACCAAAATCAAGAAATGCCAAGACACGGTAATAGCTTCAAGTTCCGCAAAGCTACCTAGTCAACCTGCTATGCACCAAGAACTTAGGTAATGCTTCGTCAGGGTCCGGTAGCCAGTGTTGCTGTACGAGATTGTCAACGGTTGCTCTTAAGAGCCAGTCCAACAGTCATCATCAACAACCACATAATCGCCTCAATGGTCTAGTGGTATGATTCGCGCTTCGGGATATCCCTTGCTTGATGACAAGCGACACCAATGTGCGAGGTCCTGGGTTCGAATCCCAGTTGAGGCCTTTTGTTTTTTGTTTTTTTTTTGGTCGGGCTTGGGCTCATTTGCTGGAGATAGGAATTGGCTGACTAGCTACATGGAAGCTGTACGCCAGATGAGTCAGGTGGGCTGATCTGCGTTGACTTCCGCGTCCGCACCGCAAGCAGCGGGGTTCGATGCTTCTTCTGTCTATTTCTTGGTGATCGGACTGCAGACTGCATCAGTTGTCGCTGCCTGCCAGGATTCTGGGGCAGTTGCCGCCCATCTGCGTTGCGTGGGGTATGTCTTCCGTTTCTGCGAGGCATTTTTCTTGTCTTCCTTTCCTCTGCTTTCCAACCCGTACTGACTGGTCTTCCCACTGACCGCTCTGTTAACCTCTACTTTTGTTGCAAATGTTCGCCTGTACTTATCAGACTCGCCGACCTATCAACCCCTCAACGTTGGCTTACGACTGTCATCTTCCAATTTCCTCTTCGGCTTGTACGGCAATGCTTCCTCGAACGCCGGGATGAGGATTGCATAGGTATGAATCAATCGTGGATTCTGTTCCCTGGAGAGACGCCCACAATTTCTGTATTAACTCCGACAGTCCGATTTGATTGAAAATGAACATTGCTAACTTTACTCCAGTCGCCAAGGCCACTTCCGCCACCATAGAGTAGCCGTACCATCCATTGGCACCAAGCCGCCTTTGTCCCCGCTCGCTCAAATCAGAAAGGAATATCTAAAATAGTGTGCAGTTCACTCAACGAATCATGCACCCCGTCTTTCAGTTTGTTATCCTCGTCGTCGGAACCTTCATCCCCATTTCCCTGCAGTTCCGTCCGCAACATAGCTAGCACGTGTCGAGCTCCCAGGGGCTTCCCTTCGGAGTTTGCGTAGGCAACCGCAGTCCTCAGAATATTCTTGATCGTCCGACCCTGCGATATCAAGCCGTTAATGAATGTTCATTCACTGCTGGTCAAAGAAAAGAATCAATTGCGGCCTTGTCGGACAAAGGGTGGACATAACACTCACATTCAGGTTCAATTTTCCAAGAGCAGTGTAAACAGCCTTGGTCCATGACGCGTCGGTCTCCACAGACTTATTTGTGCTGATCAGGCTCTCCCAAATTTGAGACTTTGCCTCGGAACTCAGCTTGGGATACGATATGGTGACGTGGATACGGGACTTGAAGGCATCGTCAAAGTCTTGCTTCCTGTTGGTTGTGAGGAATAGCACGCCTTGAAAGTACTCTAGCATTCTCAGGAAGACTTGTGAATGGAGAACCGAGTGTCGTTAGCATGGTTTTTGGTTTGATCAGTCCACAATTTGGAATATGTTGATTGGGGGTTACTTGACCTACCGGCAACAACAGCATTTCGTTGCATTTCAGCCGAGCTCCTCTTGCATAAGAGAACATCTGCCTCATCGAGCAGTGTTACAGCGCCCCATCTTTTTACTCTTTCGAAAATTTCCTGCAGTTTCTTTTCGACTGCAGAGACTTCGGTCCCCAGTTCACCCCCTGAGATAGCGTAAAGAGGCCGCTCAAGGTAATCTGCCACGCTTTCTAGTGTATTGAGGTATTTTCTGTTAGTTTGGTACCGTCGATGCCTGGGACGTAGGGATCGATAAAGGAGAACGTACCCGCTGTCAATGTTTTGCCTAGTCCAGGTTTACTGCAGGTCAAGCAAGGCATGTGTAAGTTCATGAGAAGCTCTCAAGAGATCGGACTGGTGTACGTACCCATGAAGAAGGAAGATCAATCCTTGGCCTTTTCCCTCAATGATGTCGTCGAAGACAACTTTCTTGTCCTTGTGTCCTTTCACCAGACCTTGTATCAAGTTCTTCGTAAGCTGGTCGAGTTGGAGAGACCGGAAGGCTGTCATGTTCCACTTCACGTCTTGCAATTTGTCAGCGAGAGCCCAGCGCCAGCTTTTGCTTTTAAGACCAAAAACTGGAACCAAGGCCGGGAAAAGCAGCTCAACATCAGACTTTTCGACTTTGAACTTCTTTGCAGCGGCCTCGACCACGCCGTTGATTGTCCCAAAATTTGCCTTTTCACGCTTTGGTTGTTCGTCGCCCGCTGTCTCTACCTCAAAACTTGACCTTGCTTGAGCTGGGAATGCCGCCAGATCCACCGCATGTTCCTGTTTTAGAGCAGTGTCAAGAAATTCCAAATCTGAGGAATCCAAGGAACTGTCCGAATCCGAAGAACTGTCATCATCCTTTCGGGAAGGTTTGATGTCTTTTGGTTCAATCCCCCAATCTCGCGCAAAGCCCCTTGGCATTGGGTTCGAAATTTGCTTCTTGAACCTCGAGCTTTCGGTAGAGATAGAGGTGCTTTTAAGGTCCTCCAAGGTAATATTTCGGTACGAGGAAATTGCCTTAAAGTCCATTATAAAGCGTTCATCGACTTGCGTAGCGCTCAACATAAGATTCTCTTGATCATGATGTTTCCCAGAAGGATGTGCAGACTTTCGATCCCAGGAAGGGCCACTGTAACTCTGACACCTGAAAGATGAAAAGTCAACGCCCAGTGCCTCCGTAAGCTGCTTTGATCTTGTCAGCAAGGTGCCTCGCAGCTTTTGCCAGTCGGCGTAATTCTGAATGGGGATGAGAGATAGGTTCGAGATCTTCTGCGGCCGAATCCCGATTACTGGAGTGCGAAAAGACTGGCGTGCAAGGCCTGGGGAACTGCCGTCATAATCGAGCCTCAAACCAACTACCACCCAGAAGGTCATTCCCATTTCATTCGTTTCGGTGACGACGTCGCGAATAAGCCAACACTCCTTGAATACACCGTTGTCAAGGACAGCCAAGCTGTTTGGTGGATAGATTGTCCATAGTATGTCGTTGAGAACATGGCCTTCCTTTGAGTACCTCTCATGATCTTGGATGATACTTTCCACGACCCCATCAGGCCGATGCACGAACTCGTCCAGTGCTCTGGCAGCCCGTCGAAGATCTGGGTCGCTTGTGGTCTCGGCAAGTGCCCGTATTTCGGTACGGTAGAAGAAAAGCTCTATAAAAGGACCTGGCAGCTTGATGGGATGTGACGTGAGATCCGTACTCGCATAGCGCCTAGCAGCAATCCGTCGAAATGCGGAACAGAGAGGCTTTGAGTGAATCTCGAGCTCAATGCGGACCAGAAGTGACACCCCATGGTGTTCCATCCACGTACGACGCAGGACAACGGCGTGGTCTTCGTACTTGTAGTCCCTCTTCTTTCTCTTTGACAGGCTGTTTTGAGGTATGAACCGTGATGTTGGGTGAATGGTGACCTCTCTGCCCCCAAGGCCCGGCTTATGGTATTCCACAATGTCCACAAACCCTTTCGTTGGGTGTTGCCTTTTCTCCTGCTGTTGCTTCATCTCCTGCTTCTTGTTCCGAGGTGTTAGCAATTCTTTCCACTAAAAGCAGTTACACCAGATTCTTGCTTAGGTAGAGATAAGGTAACTGTTAACCATACCGTTGTGTCCGTAGAGGGTGGCCCATGGTCAGTTCCAGTGCCTGTTTCAGTGCTTGTTCCTGTACCTAGAGGCACACCACTCCCTTGGCCATTGCCATTGGGACCTTGACTTGCAGCCATGTCAGTGCTTGGCGAAGGGAGTGAATAGAGCTCTGGAAGCTTGGATCTATATTCGCTCAGTGCCATGGCGGAGACGAGCCAATTG
Source organism: Neurospora tetrasperma FGSC 2508 (assembly GCF_000213175.1). Lineage (NCBI taxonomy): Eukaryota > Fungi > Ascomycota > Sordariomycetes > Sordariales > Sordariaceae > Neurospora > Neurospora tetrasperma. Next base: position 245,984 of record NW_009799101.1, read on the forward strand.
TAGGGCTGCGAACTCGGTAATGGTCCGGTCGAGTGAGAGAGGCCAAAGCCGAAGTGATTGATATTTTTAGGAGAGAAAATGGACAATTGAAAGATGTTGTGGTCAGGGCATATGAGGAAAGACAAGTATCAGTTTCACTCCAGTGAGTTTTGGTGATGTAGCCGGTTAAGGACGGGATACAATAAGGGACATACCTAGTCACCAGGCCGCAAGAAACGATTCATTGGGGATTCCACTTCTTAAGAACGGTTCAACCGCTGTAATTTGAAAGTCTGAGAGAGCCGCATTGCATGCCCCACGAAGCAACTGCAGAGTGAGGTGTGGACAAGAAATCCCCACATGCCAGGGAATTTGGAGATGGGTACCTCTACTTGGGGAAAGCCACCAACATGCATGATGGGCTTGACAAGTCCGACCATTGGCGAAATGGTACCTATACATAGAGGCATTTTACCATTACATCTACCCTATGTGTACCTCTTCTCTTTTCCTACTCTCTCCACATATAGCTAGAGGTACGGGGTTGAGACTGCCCGGTCTCAATCTGCTGCTTCAGACTAGAACCCTTGTTGTGTCGACTGAACCGGGCACCGGTTATTCTCGTTACAAGTGCGAGGCAACCTTGTAGGTACAGGTAGGTAACATTGAGGACTAGAGGGAAGGATCATTACGAACGGCTATAACTGCTAGCCGAAAAACAAAACAGGACAGGGATTCTTGAGTCAGAGCCCTCAAGGCTCTGGAGCTTACAGGTACCTTACTATTACGTCGATATAAGACCATGAGCGTACCTCATGGGTCAGACATCTGGCAACAGAGCACAATGACCTACATGTCCAGAAATTAAGTGACCAAGAGGAATGTACTTGTATGTACCTCTATACAGGTAGGTTCCGCGGGGTTGACGGGACAAATCATTCAGTCTGTGTGCATGCACGATTGTCGTGCTTACCTACCTCTTACGTACCTACAAACAGCCCCTTTACCCAACACTCCTGCACTTCAGCCCAAGTACTGAGCCATTCGGAGATTCACTCGACGATAGAGGTAAGGTAGGTATTAGTGGGGCGCTGCAATGCTGGTGCAGGCTATCAGGCACCAAGCTGAACAGAGCCTGCTTCAACCGGTTTCTATCTTCCAATCAACTCGTCGCCCGCTCGCTTAGGTGCACAGCCCACAAGCTCTCACTGGAACTTCCTGAACTTCATGATAGGGTAGAGTAGGTAGTTGACTGACAGTGCGCCACGATGCACTTGGCAAAGATAATGCAGCCATTCGAGCTGAACAGTGACAGCCTGGTGAAGACAATGCCCTCATTGGAAGCGCGGCTTCCCCACTGCATTGTCGATCACACTACTGACGCCTTCTATGCGATAAACAAACGGAGCGATTCATGTGTTTCTATCACATCAGGCGGAAATTGTAAGGGCCCCGAATGGTCAGCAAGGATACCTCTACCTATCAAGTGTGCAAGTTTAGAGGTATCGTTGCCGTCGAAGGCACAACAGAACACGACGGCCATGTCTCGGTTCTAGATCATCAAAATCTCTGTCTTTGCATTGTGGCTACCACTCTTGTTTTGAGACAAGAAGGACTGCTGCTTTGTACCTATTTATCTCTGACTTCGAATTAGGTAGGTACAACCTACACCAGTCCTCGTTGATGACGGCAAGGACTCATAGTTGAATCTTTGAACGGTCCTCCTGTTTCGCTCTACCCACCTGCAGGTCCGTATGACTGTATCCTCTTCGGTACGGCTGTGATCTCCCCAAATCCATTTAACCATGGCTGATTCCTTCCCATTTTACTCAGAATTCCCTCGCCAATCCTTATCGCGATTGAGCTTTGATAGGTGGTGCCTACCTCTAGCCAGTCTCAACCGACTCCCCCATATCATACCTAGTACCTACCTCTACCTACCTACTACACCTATCTTCGGTCAGAAATTGAAGACGCCGCGTAACGCCTGCCTTCACTTGGTTTTGACCACAACGGTCAAAACATCAGCGAAGCGTTATATACCTCTACGCCCCTCAACGTGTGCATCCGGCCGACACCAACAAGCCATCAACAATGAGTGCCTCTACCAGCACGCTTCCACTTCATGCCGTCAGTTCACAGCCTGGCAAAACGCATGGGGGACGGTGGCTAAGGTCTATGAAGCATTTTCGGGGTAATGGCGCCAAACCCCCGTCGTCTGTGTCTTCTGCACCCACTGCCCAGTCTGGCGTACAACAACAAAAGACAAAGACCTCTGAACCGACGAGGCAGCCACCAACAAGCATTGCTGTGACCGAAGCTGAAGTCAAAGAGGAACTGAGAATCCACAAACGTTTTCAACTGCCGTCAATCGCGCCGGGAATTGAGGTTACGGACTTGCCCAACTTCGACGATGTCACTCCGTATGACGTGACAGAGGACACTCAAGAGCAGCTCTGGGATTTGGAGGCCAAGAGACTCGTCGAAGCTATCACCCAAGACAGTCCACCCCGCTTTGAAGGGTCTCATGACTTGAGCATCGATTCTAAAAAAGCACACGCGCTCCTCGCTGTTCTGGCTGATCGGGTCATGCAATGCCTGATCATTTGCTCTTATGATGGCGAAAATTTGCTAGCTCAACACCACGAAGCACGCTGCAGTAGATCGGAGCTCAGGAGTTGCAAGATATCCCTGGGCTATTTGATCGGGGAGGACAAGGAGGATGACTTGTCAAGCACAACAGATGACACAAGCAAAGTGGACACGGTAGAGGACATCAAGGCCAGTGACGAAGACTTCTTCGCATTTGTGGATTATTGCAGCAATATTCTAGCTCGCATCCTCTGCTCCGCTTTTGATGGCAGATATGTGCACGTCAACATTCTCGCACATCTGGCGAGGATCTGTACCAAGGTCAAGATCCTCTCGGCTGATCTCAAGAAGTTTGCCGAGATCTCCCTGGACAGAGCTGCACCGGAGATGGATATTCCGATTCCTAGCCAGCATGGCCTGCGTAGACCTCATGATGGTCAAATTGAAGATGGAGGTCCCAGCGTTGTCAAGAAGGTTGTGGTGAACGGAGGTGGCGCATCCGGAGGTGTTAGCCGTCTCCTGCAGAGCCTTGAATCCCTGAGTCATGATCAGATGGCGCCGCTAGAGACCGAAAGCAAAAAGAAAGCACTTCGGATCAAGTACTGTGAGAAGCATGACATATATCGAACCTGTCTGACCAAAATGCTTCAAAAGGTTGTCGTTCATTTGAGAGGGACGAACCGGCTCACACAAAGCTTCCCGACATTCTACGAGATCTGTGCAATGGTGTATGAAACCGGATTCGAGCGCTTCAGGACACTGGTCTTCCAGGATGAAGCAAACGTTTTTTATGGGACATCAGACGCGGTGATCGTCAACTATTGTCGAAGTGGCTACCACCTTCTCAATCGCACTCTAGCTCAAATGTCTGAGGATGGGAGCATTTCTGAAAGCCAGATCACTCCTCCTCCTGCTTCTGGCCCAACAGCGTCGGATGGCACCACATCCATTGGCACGACAGTATCCTGGGACTATACGCCCGATGCCGAAGATGGTGCACACACATATGCATCCAATCCTCCAGATACCATTCACAAATTCTTCCAAATCGGGTCCATGTCAAATATCATTACCATCGTTGTGCCATTGCTGCTGGCAAACCCAAATCATGCGGCCCTCGCAAGCGATTTTTTCAATACGATTTCCTTCAACAACTTTCTTAGCGGACGTCCCGAAACAACAACTGAGCAGAACCTGCAACAGCAGAGTACGTTCCAGCAATCTGTTTACGGCAAGTATACCGCTTGCTTCTCCTTAACCACCAAGGAATATCGTGACGAGCAAAGCAAGCGTTCTCCAGATGGACCCAGGTCCTTATCGAACGCCCTGATGCGCCGCAAAAATCTCCACAGAGGCGACGAGCTCGGAGAATTTTCCAGGGTGGACAGCCTTGCTTTCAACAGGGGGAAACCTGGCAAGGGGCCATCGTCTGCCGTTCATACCTCAAATGAAGACACCTTCCAGCGCCAAATCGAGGACCATCAGAAAGAGCTGGATCGCTACGGCACCAGTATGAAATCTTGGGTCTTTGAAGAAAAGGGCATCATGGTCAAGTGCAAGACATATGTCGCCCTGACAATGGTATTATGCACCGTCCTTGTGGGAGGTGGGATAGCCGTTGGCGTCACGGTTGGCTCGAGCATCACGGCCGTAGATCCATTCAACATCACAACGTACTGCTGGGTACTGGCAGCGTTTGTTCTTCTGATTGCAAAAAGCATTCGGGTTCACGAGTGGCCATGGAACGACTTTCTTCACGGACGTGTCCTCTGCAAGAGCGTCTCCGAACTCTCCTCGGTTACCGGGATCCCGGATCGTCTCATTTTGGCGAAGCTGTTGCAGGACGAATCACTTTCTCGTCTGATAACAAGGGGACCGTTTAATGCAGTGTTTCGCAGGCGAGAGAACGAAGGCTTCTCGATTGACCGGCCGATAAGCATGTGGACAATGCTTTTGAGTGGGTTGATCATGATAGAGGTTGAGTCTGTTGGTGGCAAAGGGCTGGTCTGTCTGGACCTCCGCAGGGGAACAACAATTGAAGCAATAAGCCACACGGCGGACTTTCAGGATTGCTCGGATGAGAAGAAATTGTACATCCATTGCAGGAGTATACCAGGCAGGAAAGAGTTGACGAATGAGGGGCACATACATCCCAACAAAGTGGCTCTAAACTCAGGGCCATTTCAGTGGATGCGATCATTGGGTTTCTATTCAAACAAGGATGCCATGTTCGTTTAGTTCCACGTGCTGGGGGCATCTTGGTCGTTTTGAGGACTGGATGTAGGTTCACTGCTGCGCCGAAAGATTTGGCCTTTATGTATGCTTGAAAGTGGCACATGTAACTCGGAATGATTCTTCCACGAAAAACACAGCCGATCGTTGAAATGTTGATGACATGGACTGTGCCCAAGAAAACCGTAGCGGAAGGTACGGACCAGGACCCGTGGAAATTGACAGTACCTACATGAGAGAGATAAGAAGGATGACTTCCTGACTCCCTCATCTAATTCCACCGACCCCTTTCCCCGTAGGTAGAGGTACCTATCCAGCTTCACGTCGAATCAGGATCCACCAACCCCAGTGCCTCCCTCCACCCAACCACCAACCACCCTTTCCACCTCCCACAAAAACTCATCCACTCCCTTTCTATCATGCCACGCCTCATTAAACGCACAACTCAAACACAACTCCCCATCAAACGTGCCCAAAAACACCCCCAACCCATTCGTCAGTTCCTCCCCCGTCACCCACGGCCTATGCACCTCCAACTTCATTCCTCTTTCCTCTCCGAGATCATGTACCCTCTTCAAAATCCTATCAACAACCCCCATGCTCGAAACACTAACACTCGGCACCTCCTTTGGCTTGGGCACTTCTATCTTTTCTTCTCCCTTCAACACCGCTTCAGGAAGGACAGGTGTCCAGTTTGCCCAGATCGCTGGGGCTAGAGCGGAATGCATGGGATCGTCCCTCACATTTGTGTAATAATCCTTGATGTGGTTCAAGACTGTTTCAAATTCCGCTCTTTTTTCTTGGGAAGTGGTAGAGGGTGTAGATGACATATCTACCTGTAACTTGGTTGAGGGTAGGGAGTGATATACTGAGACGCAGTGTAAGGGTGTGTTGTAGGGGGGCTGGCAGGCTGCGCGTTCGTTGCGGAGGAGGTAGTTGGTGTATCTCATGACTTGTTGTTCTTGTTCGGGAACGGATGTGGATGTGGACATGGAGGAAGAGGTCTTGACGCTGGAGCTGGAGGTGGAGCTGGAGGAGGGAAGTTTAAGATGGGCATTGCGCAGTGTGAGAGCGATAGCGGCGTGGAAAGCGTGCGTCACCGTTATACCCGGGTGGTAGTTCTTGAGGAAGGTGATGAGCGCCGAGGTGCGTTCGCGGGAGAGGTAGTGCGCTATGCGTTGATGTTTCCCAGGCAAGAGAGAGCCTTTGGTGTAGGGGATGCCGATTTCTTCAAAAAAGGGTATATCGGGATTTAAAGGTTGCGAGGCTGGGGCTTTGGTGGTGGATAATCGGGTTTGGTGCTCGGGAGTGGGAGTCGAGGGAATGTTGGCGGCTACTCGGTAGGGCGGACTGAGGTTGGATGCTTCGGAGCCGTCAAAGACGGGGAGCTCGCGGAAGAATTCGCCTTCGGTGAAGGCTTGGGTGGTTTTAGTGACGAGACTGTTGAGGAAGTGGAGCGTGCCGATGCCGTCGATGATGTCGTGGGGAGAGCGCAGGACGAGGTCGCGGCGGATGCAGATGGTGGAAGGATCCTGGGATGTAATTACAGCGCAAGGACAGATGACGAACAGAGTGGGTGTGGTTGGAGCGGGTGGATCGGAGTTGGCCCAGTCTTCGCCTGTTTGGCCGGTTGATACCACTTGGAATGTCCTTTCGAGCCATGCTTTTGTCGATGCGTCGTCGGGAATGGTTCGGTAGGACTTTTTCCACTTTCCGTCGAGAGCGTCGTAATGCACAGATGAGGCGATGGTTGGAGTTTCGTAGCGTTGTCTGAGCCAGGCAATCCGGAGGGACTCGTCAAGCCGTCTGGAGACGACTTCCGGGTCCTCATCTTCAGGGACACTGATGGTCAGGGCGATGTGGCCCGTGATGGCGAAGTGCATCCGTCCGGATCCTGCGTAGAGCTTGGCCAGGGTTGAGTAGAACACTTCGGCTTCGTCGGCATCGCGCTGCCATAGTCCGGGACGGATCTGACGCCAGTTGTAGTCATCGCGCTTGACACCGGCCTTCAACACCCTCATCTTGAAAGTTTGGGTGTGGAAGTGGAGTCGTGATGTTTCGGTGTTAAAAAGGGGGAAGTAAACAAACAGGTGGGTCCGGCTGCTTGGCGTCCAAGCGGGCAGTAAGGTACCTAGGTACTTGGCAGGATTGTCGCTTTTGGTTGTCGATTTATTGACGCAAGTGTGAACGTGTTGTGGGAAGACTATTGTGTATATGAGGGCCTGGGATGGTCACTGACACTTTTGCTCATCGTTTGTGGTGTAGGTAGAGTCCTGTCGGTGCCTAGAGTGAACCCCAAGTCAGCGCTGCCCGACGGGCATGAAACCTGAATCACGTGTGCCATTGCGACGTGCCAAATCCAGCGTTCAGCCAACGGCGTGGTCATCTCACCCAGCAAGAGCATAGAGACAGAGGAGGAGATTCCGGGCAAATCAATTGGTCGCTGTCAAAACATATGCCACGGCATGTTTAGCCGTTCCGATCTGCGAATCCGATCATCAGCGGCCGATATTCGAATAGCGGGGTTTGCAGCAGCAACATATGACTGTAACGCAGTTATGTAGTCTAATGCGTGTTTACGTAAGCCACACAACTCCTCACAGAAATATCATGTGGGGGAAACCAACCAACACATTCCTTTCCACTTCTCAAGATAACAACGTCCTTGCACTATGGAGTCGGACGCATTACGGTTACACGTTAGCACTTTCTCATCACTGCTGACACTCTGTACTACACTACACTACAGTAGGACATCGCCGAGGTTCGTAACCTTTTCAAGTAAAGTTGGGTGGTACCGCGGTGGGGTTTTCCGGTAGTCAAGCCAATCGCATTTTGTACTCCGCTGCTGATCGTCCCAAAATTCGCTACACTACCTCTACAGAATGGAGTAAGCAGAGAGAGGTACGGGCCCCCTAAGCTCGAAGATCATGTCTATATCAGCGGCTTCCCCTTGACGGATGGAGACATCTGGTCCTCTCCTCAACGTCGACCTGTGCAACGACAACCTTCAGAAACATGGCTCTCACCGAGCTACTGGGATCCCTCCCGTTGGTCTCCAGCGGGATGTCCAAATTCCAAGTGGCCGCCATCTATCTTGCCATTGGCTTTGTCACTTGGTACATCATCTCATCCTACACTGCCTGGTATCGGCTCAAGGCCTTTCCCGGTCCTCCCACCACTGGCTTTTCCAACCTTTGGGCTGCTAGAGCCATCTGGACCGGCAAAGCACACAAGATCTTTCCCGCGACTCAAGAGAAATATGGCCCCATCACTCGCATTGGGCCCAACGCGCTCATGGTCTGCGACGCCGCTACCGTTGTCCACATCAACGGCGTCCGCGGCGGCTACGCTCGGCCAAAGGACTTTTACGACTGCATACGGATGGACCCCTGGGATCACACGGTCCTCTCCGAGAGCGACTCAGCCATGCACAACGAGCGCAAGACCAAGGTCTACGCAGGCTACCACGGCAAGGGCGAGATGGATATGGAAAAGGATGTCGACATGGTTGTTGCTGAGGCTGTCGAGCTTGTTCGCGAGAAGTACATGAACTCTGCAAGTGCCACTTCTGGACATGAATCCAAGCCCCCGCTGGACTATACCCGTATTGCTCGACACATTGCCGTCGACTCGGTCACGCAGACTGGGTTTGGCAAGGCTTGGGGTGATGTCCGCGAGGAAAAGGATCACTTTGGGTGGCTGGGCTTTGCGGATATGATAGTGGGGTATCTGCATAGTTTGGCCTACGTCCCTGCCATTAGCAAGATTGTGGTGTCAAAGCCTTTGATGGTCCTTCTCGGTCCGAAGCCAACGGATAAGACGGGTATGGGTGCTTTTCTCGGGTGAGTCCCAAGTTCCCTTTCGTGAACTGCGTCAACGACTACTTGCTGATAGCTAATAACTCCCAGTCTCATCGAGCGAGAGGTAGCCAGACGCTACAAGGACGGCAGCGCAAAGGGCACGCCCCTCAAAGCCGACACCGGCCGCTCCAGCATGCTTGTACGTCTCCCCCCTTTCCCCCTTTCCCCCACCACTCCATGTCTCTCTCCCCAGAGACACTAACACATGCCCCAGGACGAATGGGTCAAAAACGGCATCTCCCAACGGACCGCCGTCCTCGAAGTCTCTGCTCAACTCCCCGCCGGCACCGACACCACCGCCTCCGCCCTCCAAGGCACCATGCTCTACCTCCTCTCCACTCCCCGCGCCTACGTCCGCCTCAAATCCGAAATCTCCACCGCCCTCAACAGCGGCCTCATCTCCTCTTCTTCCATCATCACCGACCAAGAAGCCCGCAAGCTTCCCTACCTCCAAGCCGTCCTGCACGAAGCCATCCGCTTGATGCCCCCCCTCATGAACGGCTTTCCGCGCCAGGTGCCGCCAGAAGGAGACACCATTTGCGGTAAGTTCGTGCCGGGTGGTACGGACATTTTCATCAATTACGTGGGGATGTTAAGGGACAAGAGCGTGTTTGGTGAGGATGCGGATATCTTTAGGCCGGAGAGGTATTTGGAGGGTCATGGATCAGATGACGAGGAAAGGAGGAATCGCATGTTGAAGACGACGGATTTGGCGTTTTCGCATGGGCGGTGGCGGTGTTTGGGGCAGAGGCTGGCGTGGGTGCAGTTGCAGAAGGTTGTTGTTGAGGTGAGTCATCCTGCCACATATGATCCGATCATGATCAATGAATGGGAGGAGGAGGTTGTGGATGATGATGAAAAGCTAACGAGAGACCAAAAAAAAAACAGTTTATGAGGAACTTTGATCTGCAGATTGTGGATCCGATGCATCCTTGTCATTTGAGGGGCTATTGTACGCCCGAGATGGATGATTTGCTGGTGAGGGTTACTGAGGCAAAGTTGGATTAGGTAGTTTGTTCAGGAAATTTGAGACAAGAAAAGACGGATGTGGGAAGGAATTTGGACCCGATGGCTTGTAGGTTGATAATCTCTGGGCATTAACAAGCTATTTCGGTCCAGGCTGTCCTGTTGCCAGGTAGTAATAATGGGTTACTCCTTTTGGCGTTGCTTCTTGTCGTCACGAACATGTTTTGCGTATTTGTCCCATCCGCATTACATCATCGTATCAAAAAGTTGTGCTTGCCTCTCAACTTCCTTATCGTTTGTTTCATGTCTAGGGTTTCTTTGTTACACACTACACTCAACGTGGTAATCACTCAAAGAGGCGCTTGCCGTAGGTCGACAAAGAACTTCATTGTATGGAAACATCAATACCTCTACACTGTGCAGTTTCACAACATCATCACCAGAGAAGCACACCTTTGCAACCAACCTATAAGTAAACGTGATTGATGAACTGCAAGCATCGATACCAAGTAGTGGTTTCTCACAATTGCCGATGTCGGTTGCTGCATGTTGTGCACGATTCTAGTGACTGTATCTGTTCGGCGTTGTAAGCTATCGATACATCGTCCATACCGAACTTACGGTAATAATCATATACGCGTATCACATCATGGGCACTCTGTGGACACTCGCCGATAAAGACACCATTAGCACATCCTTTGCACAAGCACTTGGACAAAACGCTTTGATGGAGGGATTTGGGTTTTATCTGTTTTCCCCTTGTTTTGTTCAGGATTTTCTTGTTTCTATACACCGCGGCACCATGGCCGCGCATTCCTCCTCGCTACATGCGTGCCGACCAACAGCTCCTCTCCTGACTCCTGACTACTGGTCCATACTATACCAAACAACGTCCCTTACTGAGCCTCAAGATCATTGCTCCTGTTGGTACAAGAGCGACCGCCCCACAAGAACCAAAGGGGGTTCGAAAAAATGCCGAACACTCGCGAGAACACGCGGAGGAAGAAATTGCTGGCTTTGAAAGGGAATCCGGCCATGAAGTTGATGATACCAAATGTGCCTGATGAGAAGAGTACATTAGTAAAGAGATCCCAAATGCAGAACAACCAATGATTGAGGGGATGCATACCTTGAGAGAGTTTTGACACCAGACGTTCCGGCTCGATGCTCCTGGAGGGAGCGCGACGATCCGCAAACCACGGATGAGCCATAATCTCGGCCGTGCTCACCCGATCCTCTGGCATCCACTTGAAGATACTGAATACCAAATCCCGAAACGAGTCAACATCACCGACCGTCTTCTTTGGCGCTTGACCACCACCCAGCGCAAGTTCAACGAGCGTGTCAGCATCTGTGTCTCCATAAGCCGGTAACCTCGTCTTATCCTTCGCCCACTGCCTCTCGATGTTGGCCGCCATTTCCTCAGTTTGTGACTGATGCAGGCCTATCGCCATCTCGCGGCTGAGCGGATCCTCGTGACCACAGTGATTCTTGATTGCAGTTTTTCTGGCTTTCCAACGCTTGACCGAAAATGTCAACGGGCTCAACACCTTCTCGCCTAGATCCGGGTCCGTCACCATATCGACAGCTACCAGTGCACTGTGCCATGGACGAGACTTCTCTCTATACCACTTCCTGAGTGCCGTGCGAAACGGCTCCGGGATGGGACCGACGACCATCTCCATGTCGTCGACCACAGCGAGCAAGTCATCTGGAGACTTGTCGAAGGGGAGGTAGCCGAGTGCGAGCTCGGCGAACGTGACACCAAGAGCCCAGATATCACTATGTGGTCCCAGCTTGATGGTCACCTCCTCTTTTCCTTCTCCGTTCTTGCGCGTGATTGACTCCTCTGGCGGCGCATAGTTGAGTGGGATGCCAGTGCCCTTGACAGGTGGCTTGTCGACGGGATAGGACACTCCGAAATCGATGATGGCCACCTTGGATGAACACCATCCTCCTTCGATCAACTTGGCCATGTTCGCCTGTCCAATAAAATACCGCGGGAGGCCCTTTGGCCATTCCTTCTCTTTCATGTCTCTCTTCGTGGTGTTGGCGGGTGGAATCCTAGAAAGCTTCGCTATCTGCACGCCTCCGAGTGCCGCCACCAGTTCGTCATCCCCCATTTTCTCTACCTCCTCTGTCAGGCAAAAGAGAATGTTGGCCGGCCTGAAGTCGCCGTGACACAGCCCCTTTTGGTGTAAAAAATGCAACGCCTGAACAAGCTGGAAACACACATGTTTGACCAGATCCGTGACATGTCCGTAAAATGCGCAAAAGGAGCCGAGGTTGGGACCGAGACAAGGGGTAATGAAGCAGAGGTGCGTGCCGTTGGGCTGATAGGGGAGCCAGAAGTGCTCTGTCGGTAAAGTAATGTAGTATTTGCTGAGAAGGTATATATTAATTCTTTATTAATGCAATTTATAGCTTTATAAGATAGGATATAGGTTTTATTGTTTATGTTGCGTAGAAGAAAGCGCTATATAAAATTCAATAGGGTACTGTATAAAAAGTATATATTGTACGAATATAACCGCAATTTGAATTTAAATACTAAAATACTCGCTCTAAAAAGGAAGGTGTATATTAGATATAGGTTAAAAGGAATAAGTAAATTATTATATAATATTAGGCTTATATTTAGTTTATAAAATAGGGTTAATTGCTAATATTTTATAATAAACTATAAATGATATAAATATTAATATTTTCTAATAAAAAGAAGCAATAGATATTTAATTATTTCTAATTAATTCTATATTTGGCTGTTGTATAACCGGAAATTTCCTTTTCTACTATCGTTATACTATTAGAAATAATAGTTATTCTTATACTTAACGGTTGTAATATACTAAGAATTATATTTGAAATTCATATATTTAGAAGGTATTATAAAAACGAAATTATAAATTTATAATATTATTAAATCTATTTAAATACGAATTTGAAGAAAAGAGAATAATCCTTCTCCTTCTCCTATCGTACTAAATTAATCCCTATAATGCTATATAAAAGTCGGCCGTCAATTCCAAACTATAATATTAAAATACAGAATACTTAATATTAATATAAATAAAACTTTCCGAATATTTAAATATAAAATACTTATTAATATAAGGACTATCAATATATTAATAGGTTATAGAATATTAAAATTTGAAAACTTAAGTACTATTACGATTAAATTTTAATTAACCTCCTTTATTTAATCAATTATTGAACGAAATTGATTTAATTTCTTAAATTAGAAATATTTAATAAAAAGAAATACTAAATTAATAATTTACTTACTAAATTTTTTTATAAATATTAGTTGTAAACTATTATTCCTCTAAAGCTGGCGGTTCTCCAGGCTTGGGATATTAACGCTTCGTCGCGTCCGCTAAATAGCTATAATACTACTTATTTAAATTTTCCTTATTATATTAGACCTTCTCAAAGTAAATATAATTTTAGAAAAGAAACTCTTCGCCTTACTATCCCTATTACTTACCTACGTACAAAGTAATATAGGAGTCTACTTCTATAATTATATTTTACTATCGGCTAGTCCAGCCGTTAGTATATCTTAGCACCGTCCCCAGCTCGTTATACTAGTTCTGAGTGCAGTGGGGATCGGCCCGCACCACAGCGTAGTCGTAGTTCAAGTTGCGAAGGCGGTCCCGGATGATGGACTGTAATTGGCTGAATTGTGCTCCCTGCTCGTCTTTAAAGGTCCTGGTTGGGTTCTGGATCCATATAATGTTTGGATCCTGTTCAAACCCGTAATCCTGCGGGCTGAAGATTGATCGGGCTTCATGACTGTCGGCGAAGCCCACATCTTTTTTTTGCAGGATGCTGCGAAGGTCAATCCCGTTACCTTCGAGCGTATCACCAGGTGTAAACCTAACGTGGCTGTTGGGTTTCAGCTCGCGGGCACGACGCCAAGAGTCCTGACCTGGAACCTTTCCGTTCTTGAGTGTCCACGGACCGGTGGGTGGCATTGTGGATTAGGCGAGGTGTGGTTGACTTTCGTAAGGCCTTGGGGCGGATGTGTGACTTTGAGGTCGAGAATATGTGTCGGTTGCTGAATGGGGTTTGTAGTTGTTGTTGAAGATGAAGACGAAGAGGGCCGAAAAGGAAAGCGAAGAATGTCGAAGAGGTCGAGGAAGAAGGTCGCAGAGGAAGACGTATTGTAGAAGACTGAGACGACGAATGTCGAAAAGAAAGACGAAGGAGGTTGAAGACGAAGACGAGAAATGTCTAGCTTGGTTGATATCTGAGGCTTGGAGGCGCTTTGAGGTCGCAGATATTCTGGGAGGCTTCTGCTGATGGTCGAAGGCTGGAGGAGAAAGGGTGTTTTGGGAAGAAGTGGGAGAGCGTTGAGAGCAGGCTTTTATCCTGTAGCGGGAATGAATATTTGTTTCCTGGAACCTGTGGTCAATTCACCTGGAGTATAGGAGTGAATTGCGTGGGTTGACAGGTTGGTGTAGTAAACCTTGGTGTTGCTCAGGCAACACATCTGACCTTGACGGGACAGAACCTTGAATCTGAGCCTGCTCCATCAAGGCCCGTAGACGCCGGGCTGGTGACATGAAGAATAGCAGATCAAAGAGCTGGCAGAGTGAAGAATGTCGCATCTTAGGCCGGTGATGGTGAAGGGACTGGCAAAGGTTCTTCACCTGCGCAACGGCGATTCTATCTTCACGGTCCATGTTCAACCGAGAATGAGGAGTAAATTCATGAAAGTGACACAGAAATATAGCAGAGAGATATATGATGCGCAGCCAAGAGAACACTGCTCTAGAAAGCTCCTTGGGGGTATCTGGCAGGGGACTGTGTTGGATATTATATCAGATTTGATGTGTAGTTTGCATGTAATGTTTGTGATGGTGTGCTTACCAGAAAACTGGACATGTTTTCCATGTTCGGAATTTCTGGCAACAGACAAAAAACATGCTGGATTGAATCACGCTGGGCCATTGACAATCGTGTATTATATGTCCGTATAGTCGCAACGCCACCGTCAGAAAGGAAGTTTAGTAGGAGGTGATTCCAGTAGTCATGACAGGTATCACGGCAGACGTCGAGCGTGAGAATGCCAACACGAAGCATCTGATGGCGGGGATGACTGTGATACAGTGGATTTATTGTAGCAAATTCGAGGGGATGGATAACGTGATGAGACCACGCAGACTGGCGATAGACAGGAAGGAGTCACGGACACGACCATCCGGTTACCGACCCTTCTGGAGGATTGGACGTTCCTGCCTCCCAAGGTTCAACAAAGAATTGACTTGAGACTGGATGGTACGTACTGGCCTGAGCCTCAATTCTCTCCAGCCACAGAGTGCAAACAGTTTGCTTGTCAGAAAGCCACGGCACATGCTTTGTTCGCCGAACACCAAACCTTGGCACAAACAACAAACGAAGTGGCCCGTGAATGTTGAGACTGTTCACCTGAAATCTGCCCCGTCCAGGTCGCAGCCAGTCTCCACCATCGCCATTGGCGACTGCCGACGCTTTGCTATTTGACCAATTCGTTTTGTAGAAGCCAATCTCGACCACTTCCTGCCACCTGCATTTCTTGACAAGCCAACAGAAGTCGCCGCAGCATCATCGCAGGCACGCATCGCAACTACCATCACAAGCATCGACAAGATGGTGAAGGACACGATGGAAAACGACAAGAAAACACAAGTTATCGCCAGCGATCCAATTGCCCCTCCTCCCGCGCCGTCGCCCCCCAGAAACGGCAACACCTCCTTCGTCGCCATGCCCGACGACTGTCCTCCAGAGTGCCCACAAGAAGACCATGTCAAGGTGGATGACGAAGCCCACGAAGATGTCGACGACGACACCAAGTCCGACTCATCAGAGCTAGAATACTTTGACTTGGACAGCGACCACCTCACTACTCCCATTGAGTCTCTTGACGACTATGGCCCCGGCGGCTTTCACCCCGTTCACCTGGGCGACACCCTCGGTCCCCTCTCTGACCCGTCACGTTTTCGCGTCCTTCACAAGCTCGGTCGTGGCGGCTATGGCACCGTCTGGCTCTGTCGCGATACCAAAGACGGCAAGCCGAAAGCGCTCAAGATTCTTTCAGCTGACGCATCGGAAAAAGCGGCGAAGGAGTGCCCCGACTTAAAAGCCCTACAACTTCTCACTCGTGCCGACTCCTACGACACGAACCTTTCCCCTCAAGCTCACGCAATTGCCGAAGACCTTCTAAGATATACTAACGGCTAGACTGGCCGATAGTAAAATATAATTATAGAAGTAGACCCCTACATTACCTTGTACGTAGGTAAACAACGGGGATAGCGAGGCGAAGAACTTCTTCTCTAAGGTTATATTTACTTTAAGAAAGTCTAATATAATAAGGAAGACCCAAATAAGTAGTACTATAGCTATTTAGCAGATACAACGAAGCGTTAATATTCCAAGCCCAGAAAGCCGCCGGCTTTAGAGGAATAATAGTTTATAATTAATATTTATAAAAAAACTTAGTAAATAAATTATTAATTTAATATTTCTCTTTATCGAATATTTTTAATTTAATGAATTAGGTCGGTTTTATTTAATAATTAATCAAATAGAGGAGGTTAATCGGAATTCAGTCGTAATAATACTTAGGTTCTTAAGTTTTAATATTCTATAACTTATTAATATATTAATAATCCTAAAATCGATAGGTATTTTATATTTAGGCATTTAAAAAGTATTTATTTATATTAATATTAAATATTCTATACCTTAATATTATAGTTCGGAATTAATAGCCGACTTTTATATAGTATTATAGGAATTAATCTAATATAATAGAAAAAAGAGAAGGATTATTTTCTTTCCTTTAAATTTATATCTAAATAGACTTAATAAATTAAATATTATAATTCTATAATTAAATAGTATAAAACTTAAACTTAGTAATACTATATATTTATAATTTTATTTCTATAATACTTTTTAAATATATGAACTTCAAATATAGTTTTTAGTATATTATAACTATTAAGTATAAAAATAATTATTATTTCTAATAGTATAACGATAATAGAAAAGGAAATTTCCGGTTATATAATAATTAAGTATAGAGCTAATTGGAAATAATCAAATATCTATCGCCTCTTTTTATCAAAAGATATTAATATTTATATCGCTTATAGTCTATTATAAAATATTAATAATTGACCTTATTTTATGAACTAAATACAAACTTAATATTATATAATAATCTACTTATTCCTTTTAACCTATATTTAATATATACTTTCCTTTTTAAAACGAATATCTTAGTATTTAAATTTAAATTGCGGTTATATTCGTACAATCTATACTTTCTATATAATACCCTATTGAATTTTATATAATGCTTTCTTCTATGTAATATAAATAATAAAACCTACATCCTATCCTATAAAGCCATAAACTACATTAATAAAGAATTAATATATACCTAATAAGCTGGTACGAAAGGAGAAGGGACAGACTGAAAGATCTAGATACAAGTGTCAAAAGATAAAGAACTATAGGCCTCCATTCTGCCAGCGTGCCCAGCGTGCCCAGCGTGCTCAGCGTACCGGTAGGGGGCGGGCGGATTACGGCACGGGCCATTAAGAATTCCTCTCTAGCTAGTGTACACCAACACCAACGGCGCATTCTCTCGCAAACCGTCCTTGTATACAATAGCAGACCCTTACAGCTTGCTTGTACTGAGCAATGGACCCTTTACATCGTACAGAGGCCGATAAAATGTCAATGTCTCTCATTGGAACTGGGTGGTACCTTAGTTGGCGAGTGTAGGTACCGACCTCTATGTACCGCATTGCAAATCGGCGATCCACCGCCAAGAACCTGCCCTCCACTACCTTACCCACCACTCCTCCACCACACACTTCACAGCTGCACTTGATCGCGATAGCAACTTGATAAATCCCTCATCCAACCTCCCTCCTCCAACACCAGCAACAACAACAAAAACTTGCTTCATCAATCAAAACATCCCTCGTGGCGCAATTGGCTAGCGCGTCAGACTGTTAATCTGGAGGCTGTAAGTTCGATCCTTACCGAGGGAGTTTGATACCTTCTATTTTTTCCGTTTTCCTCTTTTTTTTAATTCTTCTTCTTGCATTATGCCGCGAGGTACCTGGTGCGGTCGATGGTTCTGATATGTGGGAAGAGAAGGGAAGGGAAGGAGAATATTTGTAGGTCTATACTTGCTGTACTTGCTGTACTTCGAGTCTCGAGATTTAAAGGGACTAGATAAGCAAAGAAAGGAATGAAGGAAGGAAAGAAAAAAGAATCAAAGAGGCCAGTTTACCAACACAATCAACAGCTCTTTCCACAGTAAACACGAGCAAAAGATCAATCCAAGAAATAGCTTAACGAGAAATAGCTTAACGAGAAATCCCGAAACTCCCACGGTCCCTAATTGCAGTGATATCCAAAACCCTTCCTAACAAGGAAACCCAATCGCTTTATATCGTTACCGACCTAACCCGCCCTAACCTGTTCTCAGAAATCCATATCACCCGTCATCACCATGTTTCGTATTGTTTCAAATCCCGCCTTCATAACATCATGACCAACACCAAATTCGATCCATCCCCATCTCATCTCATCACTACCAATCCCTCCCTCTCCCCCTTTCCCTCTCCCTCTCCCTCTCACGATCTCTGTCCCTCTCCCTCCCACTCTCCCTCACACTCCCATCCCGTTCCCTCAACCCCTCCCGCATACTAACCACATCCCACCCCTCATCCTCCCTACTATCCCTATCCCTCTCTCTCTCACGATCCCTCTCCCTTCCACTATCCCTTACACTCCCATCTCTTTCCCGCAACCCACTCTCCCGATCCCTCTCCGCCCGACTTGATATCCTCCCCAGACTCAAATCCCGCGCCGAAAACCTACTTCGACTCCTCGCTGTGCCTAACCCTACTTGCGTTGCGCTCCCTGGATGTGCATGTGCATGTGCATGTGCATGTGCATGAGCAGGTATTTCGGCATCAATTCCGTACTCTGTCCCGCCGTTCATGGTGCTGCCAGGTATGCTATCCCCCTCCGCGGCACTCGGTGATACCTGGCTATGACTATGCCTGTTGCGTCCCCTGCTCTGGTTCCGACTTCGCTGTCTTCCCTGCAGATTCGGTAAAGTGATGTACCGCTCCGGCAAATCAACAGGAAGTAACTGCTTGAAAATCGGCTGGCTGGCGCTTCTTAGACCTACGGCCGTCATGCCTGCGTTGCGCTGGAGTTTGGATTCGACGATTTGGTGCAGTTTCCGAGTGGTCAGCCATTTTCCCGTGTATCCTCCTCCTGCTCCTCCTAAATGTCCGGTTGTAACCAAGTCTTGCAACCCAGCGTCGTCGGGTCCTGCAGGCCATTCGTCGAGAACGTCGCACATGGCGCTGGTCATGTCGTCGCTGGTGCTGGACTCGAAACCGCAGGCGGCAAAGAGGTGTTTGGTGTAGATTTTCCCGCTGGAAGGATCGGTGTTGTGGTACGTGTCGGTGGCGTCGGAGTGTTCCATGTCGAGATTGGCGCCGCCGGCGGCGCAACAGTCGAGAATGAGCAGCAGGTCGGAGTTGATGCCGAGAATTGCGGAGCGGATGTCGGACCATTTCACTTTGGAGATGGGGCGGTAGCGCTCACTGGGGGTGTTAGCAGCGGACACAGTCGATTGGTAGAATCAAAGGGTGACGTACTACTTCTTCATCAACTCATGATACGGCGTCGTGGGCTTTCCCAGATGCGTACAAGCGTCCTGATTCAAGATCGCAGCGTAAAGTTCAGCCGCGGCTGTTTGCGCCCATTGCGCATCGGTCGGATGTTCGTGACTGCTGAAGACCAACTCGCGCCTCTCGTCCAAACTTCCGTGTCCATGGTAATACACAATCAACAGCGTCTCGTCGTTCGCCCATTTGCTAAATTGCGCTAGTTTGGTCAAGACAGCTTTGAGTGGATCTCGCATGGGAATCAGCCAGTCGTCTACTGTGTACCCATACGATTCAAAGGTATCCCGAAGTCGTCGCGTCTCTTCCTCAAGCGAAACAAACTCGCTGCCGGGGCCAAACATGTACGGGTGTGCGTCGCTGTCGCTGACCTTGAGATCGTGGAAGGCCCAAGTGAGGATGAGGACGCGGACTTGGGCGTACTGGGGGTTTTCTGGGGCAGCGTGACAGTACCTGTTTTGGTTAGATGTTGTTCGTGGAAATTGCTTGGCAGTCACTTACGAAGGCGCAACACTGGGAGCCCTGGAAGAGGTACCCGGCTTCCTTAAACCCAACCCTCCTTGTCTCCCTTCATATTCAAACGTCCCTGTGCCACTCCTAGAAAGCGCACTAGGCTTTCTCGGGCTCCCCAATCCCGGATCCACGCCCATATTGAGCCTTGCCCTTAAGTTGGGCTCCGAAGGCGTAGAAAACAACGAGTCCCGATCATCGCCGAGCTGGTGAAACGAAGCACGATCAAACAAATCCCTCCGAAGTTCTCTGTCCATTCTCTTAGGCCGAACCGGATCAGGTGACCTTGACGGTGGTCTTGAACTGGCATTCGGCCATCCTGCGAGTCGCGAACCTGACAAGCTCGCCCGATCGTTGTAGTACTGAAGCGACGGCCGGTGGTGGGATCCAGAGGGATAATGTTCTCGCGTCTTGGTCTTGAGCGTATGTCTGGCTTTCAGCCTGCGCCTTTCCTCGTCCGAGTCCTGCGCGGATGTTTCGTCATCGGAGGGCGGCGGGGAGAAGGACCTGGGCACCGAAAGCGATCGCGTGCGCGCATGTCTGGGAACATGCTCGAAATTGCTGTCCTGCCGCCGACGGGAAGAAGAAGAAGAAGAAGGGTAATGGGAGGAAATAGTCGAAGATGACCCGACAAGACGTGGTTTCGGACGTTGTTCGCGGTCTCGGTCTAGGTCGCCGCGGTCTCTCTCGAGTCGGCCGACGTGGCTTCGGGTTTCCCTTGGCGAACCGAGCGGGGCAGTGGCTGGGCCCGGTGGGAAGTCGTGGTCGCCGGCGCCGCCGTGGTAGGATTTGTACCGATGTGTATCGTCGATACGACGAGGGCGCTCCGATCTCCTCATGGTGAAAAAAAAAGGAGAAAAAAAAAAAAAAAAAACCAAAGTAGAGGTATGTCGTCGGACAGAAGCCCGACGAGCCTGACAAGCTGTTGTTGTTGTTGTTGTTGTTGTTGTTGCTGGAATACCCCGGTTAACGGTTGCCGGGTGATCGCTAGTGATGGCAAGTAAGTGGGCTGTTGGCCGTTGGCGATTGGTGTAGTAGCGCACAAGCTCCCTGTATCTGTTTGTAGCGTAGCGGGAGCCGTCAAGGTGCGCAGCGTGTCCGGCTGTGTTGGCGCGACGCGAGAACGACTGTTGTAAAATACTCGTCAGGGCTGCAAAAAGTCGAAACAATCCTTTGGTAACAGCGACGGAGTGATGATGATATGCGGAGAAAGTAAGTGAAATGCGAAAAAAAGACAAAAAGTTCGACCAGCGTCGCAAACCCTTGACGAAGCCGCAGAGAGTTGGGAGTGGACGTTCTGTAGGGATGATGAGTGGCTGCAACAACACAGGGCAGGGCAAGGCAGGGCAAGGCAGGGTAGAGGTAGTAGTGTAGATGCCACACCACGAAGCAATGCAGCAGCGTCAAGCGTCAGGCACCCGACTAGCGCCTAGCCAACAGCCCAGCCAAGCTAGCGATCGAACGAACGAACGATGATGGCAGAGCATGGAATGACTGCCTTGTGTGTTGTTCCGCCTATGTATGAATCGTCGGGATATACAAGATTGTCAGCACACCAAATAAATGTCAGTGGAGGCCAACGAATGATGAATGGAGCAAGAAGGCGAAATGGAATCTGGAATCCGCCATGCCTGCCT
Source organism: Neurospora tetrasperma FGSC 2508 (assembly GCF_000213175.1). Classification (NCBI taxonomy): domain Eukaryota; kingdom Fungi; phylum Ascomycota; class Sordariomycetes; order Sordariales; family Sordariaceae; genus Neurospora; species Neurospora tetrasperma. The sequence continues at coordinate 267,479 of NW_009799101.1, forward strand.
CATCCCCCCCGAGCCACCATCATGCCCATCCATAGCCAAGACGGCTGTCCTCAGGCGGCCTGCCTGCTTGCCTGCTTGCTTGTGTGTCTCGCTGCGGTGCCGTAGTGGTGGGATGCGTAGGCTGGGTTCCTGTTTGGGTCCCCGTTTGGGTCAATCTGGCTGAAAGTTTGGGTACCAAGCGGCGCTCATTGGGCGGAAATTACGGGACGCGTTACATGTCGTCCTCACTTGTCTCGCATCTGCAGGTGTGTGGACGTGATGCCGCCGGTTGGTTCCCCCCGGATTGTGGTGGTGTGTTACACAGTTACTCCATGTACCTGTAGCGTCGTGGGTTTGTTTGTTTGTGGTGGTGCAGTCAGTGAGGTGGCTTGGTCGTTGGCCTCTGTCATGCCCGCTGTGGCTGCCCCTTGCATTCATTCCGTAATGTGACGCTGCGGACGCTAACAAGTTGGCTGAAAAAAAAACATCGTGACATTCAAGACCTGGCGTTGATAGCCCTCCTTCACACAGAGAACAGAAAATCTTGGAATAACATTTGTCGGGTATCTATAGTCTAACGAAACAGTAGGTAGGTAGGATCTAACCCCAAATAACAATAAGCCAGTCGCTTGATACTTTGACAAGTGTTTGCACACCTCTTCAGCTCTAATTCAGAAATCATCATCGTCATCAAGCCACGAAAGATCCTTCTCTGGACCCAAAAACTGCGTCAGTCCCATGCCTCCCAACTCACCTAGCGCATCCAGGTCTGCATCGCCATAGTCCGTTCCTTGAGATGGCGCAGGTGACACCTCCAAGATCTGCGATATCTGATCTTGCGCTTGCATACTAGGATTTGGCGTTGCCATTGGAGTAGTCTTGGAGGGTACCAGCGACTTTTGTTCGGCCAAATGCTGTGCCTGAACGTTGGACTTTGACAACGACGGCTGTTGTGGAGGGTTCGCTTCAATGACCGGCTTAACCACGCTAGTCCTTTGCGGCGGCACCCACCCCGATATTGACCTCTTCACCTTGCTAATCGAAGGAATGAGCTGCTTAATACTTTGCCCTGGGAGCTGCTTCGCCTGAGTCGCTGCAGGCCTCTGCTCCGGCGCCACTGCCGGTGATTCTGTCCTCCTCGCCGACGGTATCTTCAACTGTGCAATTTCCTCACCCTGGCGCCTCAGCCTTTCCATCACCGCCGCTCTCTCCTCGGCTGCCCTTTTACGTTTCTCTTCCGCCGCCTTTTTGGCTCTTTCTTCGGCTGCCTTCTTGCGCCTCTCCATCATCAGCTGTTCACGACGCGCCTTTTCCTGCCGCCGTTCTTCGTCCTCCCGAAACGTCTTTTCGCTTTCTGCCATGGCTAGTAAGATTTGAATGCCTACGCCACTGGAGCCAAAGAACCGTTGAGGCGACGGCGATCGAGGCCGAGGGGCGGGTTTAGGGGTGGGAGGAGTCGCGGCTGCCGCTGTGGGCAAGCTTGGGTTGGGAACTTCCGCTTGTTGATCGTCACCAATGGCCGGGCTTAGTTTAGGAGATGAGTTCGCTGAAGCCCGGGGCCTCTGGCTTGGGTTGGAGGGAGGAGATATCGCTTCCGCCTGTTTCTGGGATGCTAATGCTGATGCCGTCTTCGGGTCTAGCATGATAGACGCTGGGATGGATGGGCGTTGGGCTTTGTACGCTGTGGAGGTCGCCTGAGGATTCGATGTCACCGAACCAATTGAGCTTTGCCTCGAAAGAGCAGGTACACTTGTCATCTGTTTCGAAGAGGCAAGACCCGGAACAGGTTTCGGGGCTGGTGTCGTGGTCGCCGTTTGATATGGATGAGTTTCCTTGACAGTTACAATCGAGGGCGACGAAAAGGCAGTCTTGGGTGATGGCTTCAATGGATGCTGAAAGTTGTCCTTTCGGTTATCAACCTTGGTGGGCGTGTCGCTTTCCAGCTCCCGTATGTCCTGTGATGAAAAGAGCAAGTCCTGAGTGGACAGAAAAGGAAAGATGTCATCTTCAACAGGCTTCACTTCTTGTATTCGAGGTCGTGAAGGTGCGATTTGTACATGTGACGTCTGGCGGGTAAATCTTTTCGGTCCTGGTGCCAAAGAGGACTTGGGAACAACCGCAGGGGCTTGTCCTTGCTTGTCAGACTGGGATTTGAAGACTGGCGGGCGCGATGTGGCCGTGGACCCAGTATCCTCCTCCAGCTCCCGAAGCTCTTGAGATGGACTGGGGAGAAGGTCGTCGAGGTGCGACATGACGAATAACTGTGTGCTTGTTGGTGGTGTATTATTGGTTGAGACCGCCGGCTTGCCAATGATGCTGGAGAGCGATGATCTCGAAGCCGACGCTTGAGGGTAGTTCCTCGGAAGGAATTTGGGCTTCTGGATACCCCCGCTGCTAGGTCTGACCATAGGTCGCTTAAAGCTTGGTGGACCTGGCGAGGGACGTTGTGGTACTAATGCTGGAGGGCCCATAGGTCTGTGTGGGGAAGGGAACTTGTTGGGATTGGCCGTTGTAGACGACGGCCCAGGTGGGTTGGCAGGAGCTGTGACCTGATGCTGGGCTCCCGGAGGCTTCAGTCTCGCGGCATTTGAAGGCTGACGGGCAGACATTGAAGGTCGTGGTGGTGGTGGTATGGGGGAAACATGAGGTTGCGGGGACGGGAATGCTTTGGATGCTTCGACAGCTGAACGCACCACCGACGTGTTCGGCGTAGAGGCTTTGGGCTTTGGTTGTGAGCTCTCCTTTGGTAATTGTTGCTCCTTTTCCTTATTCACGTGCTCCAGCTTCTGATAGCCTTGTGGCGGCACTGTTTCCTTGGACGGTTTTGCCGGAGTAGACCGATTCCCGTCCGTCACCCCAAGAATTGGCCTCGGTCGCATACCAGTCGGTAACGGTTTGACAACCTTCTTAACTGGATCCAGCTTTAGAGGAGCATTCTCTAATCGTCTCGGTTGCAAGGCTTCCACCGATTGCGGTCGACTTAACCCCATATCCTCCAGATTCCTGTCCGGCTGTAACCTTGTTGGTTTGGGCAAGACCATTACAACTTCCTCAGGAGTCTCCAGCCTCTGTGTGTTGGATTCTGTACGTGTCTTGGTCTTGTCGTGCGACTGAGATCCTTCCTTGCCTGACCGTCGTGGTTGTGAGGTCCGCTGGCTTGTACTCTCTGTCCTATCCTCCACCCATGGCACGTTCTCCTTGTTGGTGATCGTGGTGTCTTCCACCCCCGATATGCTCTCCTTGCAGGGTATCGTTACCGCATCTTGCCTGTTAGATTGACTGTCCTGGTCCAATCGTGGTCGCTTCCTCAGACTCTCATCTATCACCCCTCCACCATCCGGTATGTTCTCCTTATTCGAATCGTCTCTCTCCGGAGAAACAGTCCGGCTTTGCTGGTCCACAGCCGGGCCCTTGACATTTCCACTCGAATCCCTCTTTGTAGCCGTATTAGCGACGCCAACCCTTACGAACCTCGAAATCGTGTCCTGACTCGGATGGACATCCACCAGCGGTAAGCCCTTCTTCTTCCGCGCCTGTATCTCTGCCAACTCCTTTGCCTTCTTTTTCTCTCTCGCAATCCTCGCCTTATTGGCCGATTTCTGCTTGTCGAGTTCCTTGCGGATTCGTTCTTGTTCCTCCAGCTCCAGGCGACGCTGCTCGGCCTTGGAGAGTCTCGGTTGCTTTGTGGCTTGCTTGTACAGCTTCTTTGCTTGTTTGGAGGTCATCGCCTGGGGTTTTGAGGCCGGAGCATTGTCGCGCGAAATCAGGCCTTGCATGCCCAATGGGTTGGGCACCACGGTGAAGGTATTTTGTCGTGGCATTGTGACATTGTTGGGGTCGCCGAAGTGTGTGTCGGATCTCACGGTCCAGTCTTGTGTCGAGGTGAAAGCCGTTGTTGAAAAGATGAGGTGACGAAGGGAGGAAGTTGGATCGACATATGTCGGACCACCCCACTGGCCACAGCGCGTTACAGCGTTGTGTTGGTGGGAGTCGCGGCCTGCTTTGGCGAGTTCCGCGAAAGAGGTGGGAGATCACGTGTGTCAAGTGGGGCCTGGCTTGAAGTACCGCTCGTTGTTCACTCGGCTACTACAGGTGCTCGTAATGGACAAAATAGTTGAGACCTTTGACATGATATCTTGGGTATACTTATACTACGCATCCAAGCGTCTTTGTAACACCTCTTGTCTTAAGTTCTTGGCAACTTCTGAATGAAAACATACAATTAGGACTCTAGCCGATGTCTTTTTGAATTGTTCCAATCCTTATTACAGTCTTGCAACGGCCTTTTTTTTAATCCTGACAAGCGGTAGTGGACTATCTTACCTAGCCTTTGATTGGTCTCACTTATTTTGTCTCCGACGAGAGGTGGTTGCACCAACAATAACCACTAATTCCATGTACCTCTCCCCCGTCCCGTTTTCGTCCCTTTATCATCCCATCCAGGGAACAACTCCATCTTCAATTTCCCAAAGTAAACAAACCAAACCATCACCACCACCACCTCTTTCCCCAGCGTGCTGCTCGACATAGTCGCCGCCGCCGCCGCCGAATTGAAATACCTCCCCCTTCCACCGTGGCCGCCACCGCTACCTTCTATTGCTGCCTCATCTGGTGACCCCCTCGCCATTTGGCGTCAGTACTTACATGTACTCTTGCTCGTCGTTGCCTCGACCTCGACTTTGAACACTCGCTGACCCTCATAGATGTCCCTTATGACCCTCCCTTTACATCTCACAAACCCATCACTGTCCGTTTTCCCTTCGGTGGGCGGGTCGAATTCCACCTTGACCGACGCCTGCGCCTCTTCCTCGCCGCCGTGAACGAGATAAAGCCGGCACCATACCAAGATCCTTAACGCCCCCAACCCGTCCTTCCTCGTCGTCACGAATACCGCGCAGCATTGAAAGTTCCTCGACCCCTGACTCAAGAACAGCTTGCGCTCTCCGTCCCAACTTTCCTCCGGTTGAAACTGACTGTGTTTTGGACGGAAGTTGATCTCGGCCATGGCTCTGAACACCTGCGACAGGTTAAATGCCCACCGATGACTCGTGCCCAACATCGTCGATGCCACAGGCGACACCGTCTTTGTGATATAAAACACCCTACTCTTGCGCAACTGGGGCTGTTGCCCAGGTCCCGTCGGCCACATGGGCAAGCTCTCAGGCATGACGCGACAGTACAGATCCGAGCCATGCTGCTGCAGAAACACGCCGATCGCCATGCCCTTTTCACTTCGGTGATAACACCCCAGGTCAAGGATATACGTCCCCTCGGTCTCCTTAAACCGGGAACTACCGCTCCGCAACCCATCCCCCGACGCCGGCGTAAATCGTAGTCCTTTGCTCGTAATCAGACACTCGGCGTTATACAAGGTGTTTCCCCAATTCACGATATCCCTACACGTCGCGAACTCCTTCGGACTCGGCGCCAATATGCCCCAGTGCTTCTGATGCTGCGTCCCCGACTTTTTGTCCGTCTTCCACGCAAACAAACTAAAATCGTTGGTTTCCTTGACAATCTCCTCCTGCAGCCTGATGAACGCCTTCTCGCCCTCTCCATACAGCAACGGGATTTGCACGTCAAAGATACCCAGTAAACAATACGCCATGTCCTCGGGGCGGGTGGTCACCCGCGACGAAGCCCAGGACATGCGCTGCGCGACGGGTATGGTAGGCAGCAGGGCGCTGTTCTCGAGGACGGACTCGTTGATTTGTGTGATTTCGGCGAGGACATGCTTGAGGGAGGACTTCTCGCCGACGAATTCCCATTTGCTGTTGTAGAACCCCATGCGACTGGGGGCAATGAGCTCTTGTAAGGTCCACCCTCTGGTAAACCAGCGACATGATTTGAATCGAGCGACCTTTTCATCATGGCTTAGGTGGTCCATCCTCCCAGCTTGGGAGTGTGATGATGTCGCTGACCCCGTCCCTGTCCCCGACCCAGTAGTAGCTGCAGATACGTTGCTGCATGAACTTCCCACATTACTCCCCCCGTCTTTCCCCTCCAGCCATCGCCCCCCGTCCTTCCCCTCCCATCCTTTCTCCCCCGAGGCATTCTTCCCTTGTCCATTCCCATTCTGTCCATTCCCATTCCCATTCCCATCCTGCCCATACCCTCCCCCACCCACTCCCAGCCGTGCCCCCTTAGGTTTAGGTTCAGCATGATGCTTGTCCCTAAAAACAGGCTCCAAATCCTCCAACACCGCAAAACAAACCGTCGCCCCCCGATACCACCCCCACATACTATTAATCGCCTCCGTCAGCTCCGCCGAGCTACTCTTGTCGATACAGCACGTATCCACCCACGCCCATTCGATCCCCGATTTTTTCGCGCGATGACATGTTTGTTTGATTTTGGCGTACCCCTTTTCTTTTTTCTTTTCGAGTTCGTGAGGTGGTAACGAAATAAATTCCTGAAAGGTGACTTCGTCGTCGGGCGAAGGGGACCATGTGTGGGAGAGGATGGCGTAGGGAGGGAGAAGGGAGACGGGGAGGAGGAAGGAGGTTAGGGAGAGGGTGGTGGTGTTTATGAGGCGCATTTCCTTTGGATGATTGCTGATGGGATCGGATCGGATCGGAGCGGTTGTTGCTGCAGTGATGAAGAAGACTGGGCGGGAGAAGTTCTGCTCTTGACGGAGCGAGGGGAGGAGTGAGTCCCAAAAGATCGTGGGTCTTTGTGTGTCCTGATGGAAGTGCTTGTTCTCGAAGTTAAGTCATCCAGACACGTAACAGCGGAGAAAAATCAGTCGCCTATCGTCATCACCATCTGGTAACTTCTGGGGTTTCACAACGCGCCATCACGGTTGAAGTTCGAGGCGGCGCCACAACGCAAGATCCTAGCAGTGAGATTTTAGGGCAAAATGGGTAAGTATCACCTCAGCCACCATCCCGGCGCAGTACGGCGCTTATCTTCCCCGTTAGGGCCTAGCTCGGGAACTTCTAAGAGGGCTAAATAAGCTAATGTTTGGCGCATGGTAGGGCGCAGTTGACGATCGATGCGCCACAGTTACTTTGTTTTCGTTGCCCCTTCCTTTCTTTCTTGCAATCCTTTCCTGCTTTGACATCTTCCGTTTTGGTCCCTCGATATCTTCCCTGTGATTTCCTGAGGTGTGAAACTTCCCACCGTACTTGGTCCCTGCATTTGTTTGGATCCTTTTGCTTCCTACACCCATGGCTCTTTCGGTTACAGGATAGAGGTACATAGGTTGTCATTCGGCATGCTGTTTTCTGCTTGTACCAGACAATGAACTTGTTCAAGTTGGATATACCATATTGACAACCATTCGCGTTGGCTGCCATGGTATATCAGCTTGTCAGTTAGTTGCTGATGCCAATCGTCGTTGCTCTGAGTCTGCTCATTTGGTTAGATAGATAAGAACTACTAGACCAAGCCGAAAAAACATTGACATGGAAGCTAGGTCTACGTCGTGTACGTGTGCCCGCAAACCAAGCAAGTGCACTGGAAGGAGGCGTATAAGAAGAGGTTGTCTATGTCCGGATTTCGGTATGATCATTGATGCAGAAAGACGTAGTTCTTGTCACAATCATGACACTTCATGGGGGTATTAGGGCATGCATGGAGGGCTTATACGGGAATAAAACGCAAAGCGCACTTGTTGTCATGGATCTCAGTCACATTTCTTGTTTCACTTCAAACGTCTGTCTTAAGTTTCATATATTATGTACTTTGTATTTGCTTTGTGCTCCAGCCGTGCTTCTCTCGCTTCGTCCTGCTCTTTCTTGTCCAATCTGATGCTCAGCAACCAGCTCTCGTTCTGCTTCTATGCAGCACAACCACGAACGCTCTCACAAGCCCCCCACTACCGCACCAGACCCAGGTCCGAACATACCCGTAGAACCCCAACCCAAGTGGGTTTTCAACGTCTCCGGCACCACCGACGCAAAGAATGCCGGAAAGAAGCTCGCAATCCTTGATGCCGCCTTCCTAGCCCGTCCACTTCTCATCAGCTTCCCAAGTCCAATCATGGACGCCAAACCCGCCAAAGCGCCCACACCAACAGCCATGACCCGGGACTTCCCCTCCTAAGAGAGTCCCTGAGCCCAGCGGCTGGTGGCGTTGACATGAAAGTACGACTTGACGCTCTCGATGGCCCCATCCACCGCGCTCTTCTTGGTTGTAACCGGAGATGGCACCTTTGCAGCATTCCGATTTCGTCCCTCGAACCACGGATGACTAAGCACCTGCTCAATTGTCGCCCTGTCGTTGGGGTGCCATTTGAAAATGGACATGAGTAGATCAAAGAGCTGATCGGCTTCTTCGTTGTCCAGACGCAACTCCATGTACTCATCATCGTCATCTTCATCATCACCGTTCCTTCTTTTCTCGCTATATGGCAATGGCAGTGTGTGCGTCGTATTCTTGCTGTTGTGATCCTGTTGCAAGTGCCACAGCTCATACTGCTTCTTCATATGATCGGCCTCCTCCTGAGTCTGGGACAGATAAATCGTCCTCTGCAGGTTACGTCTGAACACCGCCTCGCCGGGACTCATCACGCGCTCGCCCCTCTGGGCCGTCTTCGCCATCTCAGCAGCCATCTCCCTCTCCCTCTCTTCGAATGGGTTTGTTGGTGGCTTCTCGGTGATGGGCTTCAGCTCCCCCTCGTTGGTCTCGTCGGACTTGGCGACTTGCGGGTTGAAACACCTGAGTTTTGGCTCCTTCTTGTGCTCCTCCTTGTACGCTGCCCTAAACGGGTCTGGCATGGGCCCCATCAGGGACTCCAGCTTGGCTGCATGCGTGTCGCAGTCGTCGCCATCTAGTGGCTGAGCAAAGTGCGTGAAGTCTGCCGCGAGGTAGTTGATGCAGCAACCTAGTGTCCAAATGTCCGACGGAGGGCCGAGGAGTTCCCTCTGGAAGAACCGGTCCTCCGGCGACGCATAGTCCAAGGGAATACCTGTTGACCCTTCCTTGGGCGGGTCGAGAATGGAGTAAGACACGCCATAGTCGGTGATGGCGAACGAAGCAGCGCAGAGACCAGAGTGGAAGCCAATTTCCACGTTGCCGACCAGTTGTTCGGGGACGGAGGGCGCCGAGGCGCGTGTGACGGGCTTTATATCTTCGAGGGAGATGACGCGGCCGGTGTTGGGCTTGTCGCCGTTGTAAAACGCTTTAAAGAGGGCTTCTTCGGGAAGGGAGTCGGCGCCGTCACAGAGACGGAGGAGGATGTTGCAGGGTCGGAAGTCGCCATGACAAAGTCCTTGCGAGTGCATGAAGCGCAGAGATTCAGCGAGCTCAAAGGCCATGTCCTTGATCAGGGCGGTATGGAAGCTGTAGTAGTCGGGAATAGTCTCGAGTGTGCAGTCGTGCCAGGGAAAAACGAGGGCCAAATGCCGGCCGTTGGGGCCGGTCAGCCAGAAATGTTCGATTGGAAGGCAGATGCCAAAGGTGTCGAGGGTGGAACGGTCGACATCGCGGAAATGGTCGAGGATTTTGAGGTCGGGACAGTCGGGGGTAGACTTCTCGGCGGCAATAACTTTGACGACACGCCTTACCCCTCTTGCGTTGAAGGCGTTCAAAGACTGGAGCTTCTCGACGGTTATACCCCTTCTGGGGTAACCGTGCTCGGGTGTCCATACTCTGGTGGTCGGGATTTCAAGCCTGGTATTTTGGTGGTGATCGGTGCCTGCCATTTTGGGTTGTGCTCGCAGATTATTGGTCATGGGTCATGGATATCATGCCAATTGATGTACTCGGGTGTTGGAGGTGAGCGATGTAGTTCATGAGCTGAAGATAAGGTATATATAGTCGACAGAACTAAAAACAGCACAAGCAGACGGGCAGCCACACGAGACGAGTAAAAGTGTCTGACAGCACTGCCACTAGATGTAACGGTCATGTAGTTCGGGGCGTCCTTCCCCGCCCTAAGCTTTCGAGGCCAACGATCCGCTCCTAAAGGGGAGGATGTGCTTGACGAGACGCATCAAAATGTTGAACATGGCCTTGTGGTCCCACACAATATAGATATGGCCTTAGACCACCAACTGATCGAGGCCGAAACCCATATAGATTGTAATATGTGGGTCGTCGTCAGCTACAACGTTTTGATAACAATCACTCTTCGCATTGAACTCGGTTAAGACGGTTCCGTCCTCGTTGTACTGATTTGTCTTCGTGTGAATACCCGATCGGATAATCACACATGTAAAGCCAATATCTTTGGCCTCTTCCCTACGACACAGCTTCTCTACGGCCTGTATATGAAGCTGGAGCTCGTTGATGCTACGGCCTGTAACAACGGTGACTGGATGTGCCAATCGGCTTTCTGTTGCCTTTTCTTTACTCGCCCGGCGTGATCTGGCACGGTCCGGCAGGTGTACTTCTTTGGGCAAAGATGAGCAGGAGAATAGATGGTATTGAGGACTACCTCACTCGGGATCTTGTTGGGGGGAGCAGACGGCTTTGTAGAGGTATTGAATTGGATGCAGGTATATATAGCCCTGGAGCAACAATTTGCAGGGCAAGGCAGCTGAAGCACCCGCTTCCCTTGGACTATATGTGAAGAGGGTACATGATTTTTCCTGGTGATGTATGGTGATGATGATGATGATGGAACGGTAGTTGCCGCGTCGCAGGAGCGATAATCATCCTCCCCCTTGGCCCTTGGCTGATATATTTCCTTTGATTGAGGGGGTCAGTCATCTTCTTGAGATTACCGAACTCTACGGGGTCCCAGATGACATAGATGTGGCCTTGTAGCAAGACTTGGCTCTTGCTGACTCCCATATAGACGGTGAAGTAGGAGTCCGCCTTTTGCTGGGCGTTCCTCCACTGCCCACTTTCAGCATCGTATACTGTGACGGTCCTGCCGTTCTTGTACACATTTCGAGTCTCATGGGCAAGCTGCCTGATGACGACGCAAGTCAGCTTCAGGCGGTCCGCTTCCTCGCGGCAAATCTCTTCCGTAATGGCGATCGGGACGTCGTTATTGACATATCGCCGATCCTTGGTCTGGTTGGGATCGACGATCCAGGAAATCCGGATCTTTCTCTTGGGTACGATACTATTCATGTATCTGTACTTCCGCCTCTCTGTACCCTGATCATTGGTGGTGGATTGAGGTCTCTGGATACTCATCAGTTCCTATATCTGATGTCCTGTGGATGGCCATATGAGGTCGGTTGCTTGTCTGGGCAGTTGTCCAATCTGTGTTTCAGTTATCTGAAGGCAACGGACCACTTTGGAGACACATCTTCATCTGGGTTCCACTTCCTGTTGTAGTTCGACCTGCTTGCTGCTGGCAAAGAGCTGTAAGTAGATGCTCGTTCAAGAGGAATATGAAGATACTTCAGGGCGTTACCTAAGGTACCTCTACTGAAGAGAAGCTCGATCATGTCGGAATGTCGTGGGTGAACGCAATGACATGGAACGGTGTGTATAAGGGAAATAAAGAGGGTTCCCGCCGGCCTGGATGTTGGGGTCGGTAAACTGGGAAAACGGAGCTGTAGCTCGTCGAAGGTCTTGGGCTGATATGTTCCTGAATATGTTGTTGATTACTTCATTGGTTGTATATAAAGACTTCTGCCGTAGTGCATTTCACGTCACACCGCCTTTGCACTTATTGTGATCGGTATAGGTTTCCGTTGAATGAAGGACAGGTGAATTATGACGGGTGTTTAAGGACAAAAGGAACGGTGCCAAAGCCAAGCTCATTTGTACCTTACCTCTATACAAAGTGAAAGGAAGAGATCAAAGCACTCGATGGTATGACGATGAAGGAATGATGCTTTGAAGACCGAAAGGTAGAAGAGGGTATCCGAATACATAACTCTGATGAGATCACATTGGTAGACAACAATCAGGCAATTGGTTCACAGTGGACAAACGACTTTTTGGAAACTTCCAGGTTAATTTCATGCCACTTTACTTTCTCTTTGCCCTTTTGCTCGCGTTGTGCCCTCTTGTCCAAATGGAGCGCCCTAATGTCTGAGACAAGCAGGTTGACAACTTGTCAATAACCCTCTGGTATGCTGATGTTAGACCCCAAACATCTACCTCCCACTTAGTGACCGTTGAACAATCCGGTTTGACAAGCCTTTTTGAAGAATGAAGCGAGTATCCCCACGGTTGTGCCACTTAGCAAATGCCGAAGAAATGAAAAAAAAAAAAAACACCCTGACTCCTAGCTTCACGGTGCTTGATAGTAGCAAAGAAGCGCTCGCTCTCTCGAATGATGCCCAGCGCTCGCTGTCGTTGCTGTGCAGACCGGTGCAAGCTGAGGTCTAAACACTGCTGATCTCACGCAACCAATCCTTGAATGGTATGCGAACCATGAGACATCCGTCGCTTGACGGGTTGGATGTGTTGATTTGTGTCGCTGAAAACCTCTGTTGCTGAGGAAAGCCCGGGATTCGTTGCTCGAGCTAGAGGTGTACTGGTTTGAAGATAGCAAGAGTGTACATGGCGTGGATAGAAGTAAAAAACCGTATAACCGATGGAGAGGCTGAGGAAAGACAAAATAGAGAAGGTGCTCGCTGATGACGACCGAGAAAGAATAGCTGATAGGGACTTTTAGCAAGATTTGGGCGGCAAAGGATCCTTGGTCAAAGACCAGTACTCGTGCGCGACTGGCCTTTCCCCATCTTCAGCACTGACGTGCTTTCTCTGGGTGATAGGGTTGGACATCTTGTCCAAGCCCCCGAACTTCAAGGAGTCCCATACAACATATATATGGCCCTGTAGTGGAAGCTCGCTCCTGCTCCGGCCCATATAGATGGTGAAGTGGGAGTCAGCCTCCCTCTGCATATTTTGGTAGCGCTCAGTCGACGCGTCCCAGACGGTGACTGTCCGTCCATCAACGTAAGGGCGTGTTCGTTCCGGCAGTAGTACAGTAACGGAAGCATCTTTTTGGTGGCAGAAAAGCTTTGGGTTAGGGTTAGAAGAGATGCCTTTACTGCACTACTGCCAGAACGAACACGGCCTAAATGTTCCTGGTCTCGTGCGCCGCCCCCCTGATCACAACAAACTTCAACCCCAATCTATCTGCTTCCTCCCTGCAAATTTCCTCTGTGGTGGCGATTTGTGGGCCGTCGGGTTCATATCGCTCGTCTTGGGTGGGATCTACGATCCAGGTGACGGTGACAGGCTCCTTCGACCTTTCGCTCGTCATCTTCTTGGGCGTTCCCCAGACTTGGACGCCCGTATACCTCTTGCGTCTTCCTGCTGCCTTCTTCTGAACTAGGGCCTCTAGGGAGACTGACTTGAGAGGAAAGTCGTGGACTTGATCGTGAAACTCGGGGTAGGGAGGACGGAAGATTGATGTAGTCATCTTGAATGCTGATGTTGTCTTTATCGATATCGATTATGTCTGATGTTGATTTGCGTGTACAGAGTACTGCAATATTCTGTCGATGGGTGGTGGTAAAAGAAGAAAGGACCGAGTAGCGAGGATCGTGTAGCTTTTATTTCAAGTCCAGAAACATTCTTCGAGGACAAGTGAAGAAGCCGTGGATGCTCAGAGCCTTTGGCTCAAGGTCCAGGTTGCAACTGGTAGGGCAAACCTGGAGTGTCCATGATACCGAAGCATATCATGGCCATCGCGGCTCTCCGCTCTGTCCATATCCATCTGAAGGTTTCGTTAGTGACCATAACCAGACTGCGTAGGTGGAAAGGGAAAAGAACGACGTGTGAATGGACAAGGTTATATATCAGGTTTGCCGGATAGCCTCATGTGGTCAGGCCAACCGTCACTTCACAAGGCCTGCCATGGTGAACTGTGCCTGCACCGCCCCTTTTGAGAGTGAAACTTGACATTACTGCCCACGATCCATTCACCAGCGCAATCTGTGAATTTGGTGTGCAGTTATATAGGTAGCGAACCTGTACTGCGCCGTGTTTCACTCGCGGGTCGTTCTCTTGTCGTTGTTGTGTTGTTTGCTAAAGTGGGCAACCGGAACAAAGAAAGTGCGGCGTGGAACCTGTGTTGACAGACACCAGTGCCTTCCACTTCATTCCACCTTCCCCTCTTCACCTCCCATTCACCACTCTCCACTCCCACGGACATGACCTGCGGCCTCTGAACAGTGAACACCGCTTTTGCGCGACTGCCTTGCAACCATCGGCCCTGAGCGACACGTCATTTGCAATCTTGGACGGCCGCTTCCACGACGGTTAAAAGGACAACCATTCTCCGATCTTTCGCAAGTCTGATTGCTCATTGACATCCTCGTCAATCGCCCATTCGACACCACATCAACCGACCAAAGCACACGACACGCAGACCTTCCATCACCATGTCCTACCTCGGCACTCAAAGATTTCCTTACGAGCTCGAGTTCCCCATCGATGACTCCGATATTGAAGATCCCCGACGCTACCAAGAAGGCGGATTCCACCCAATCGTTCTTGGTGACCGACTCGGCCCTTGCTCCAACGGCCGCTTTCGCGTTGTCAACAAGCTCGGCGCCGGCGGCTACGGCACCGTCTGGCTGTGTCAAGACACCCACCACAAGCCTATCACCGTGACCAAATGGCCGAAGAGGAGGAGATGGAGTTCCAGTGGGAGGCCACCCCTTCTGCGGATTTCCCCCAAATCGGCATCCACTGGGCCGAGAATTGGGCTGGAAAGTGTGGTGGGGATTTGACAATGAATCGTTCTTTTGGGCGGAGGCCGCGGAGAACTCAATTGGATGGGGAAGTGTGGTAGAGATGTGGCCATAGAGGTAGATACCTGTACCTACCTCTAAGTATGAAGAATAATAAAACGCTGACCGTGTGTTGTGAGTGTAGCGTAGAAGTAATGAATATACCTCTATCAACTGTTCCCGCCCGTTTTTCATCGTTCAAAATCAGCTAACATGTTGGCCCATGAAAGTGTGCGTGCGGTAATATTTGTCGTAATGCTCTGTTCGGAGGGATTGGATTTGTGTAATGGCGGACTTGACGCATGAAACTTGCTGGATGTGCGGGTACATGATGAGGGACACTTAATAATTGAGCTAGATTACGGCTATTATTACTTTAGGTACAGTCCCTGCCACAAATAAACGCCCACTTTTTGAAAACCCCGCACTTTCCCCTCTTTTTAACTCTTTATTATTTTTACTATCTTTCTTTCAAATGGCCATAATTCCATCATCTCCCATCAAAAAGGCAAAATTCAAGTATTCAACTCCTCGCCGGAGGAACTAGATTGCGATACAGTATTTAAATAGCGTTAGTGTAGCTACAGTCGCAATTTATAAGGGAGTAATAATAGGGTATATTAAAGGCGTTATGTCACAGGCATTACTGCTATGTTCCTGTATATAAATAGAGGGTGCTATACTATAGTAGTACAGTCAGCTGTACAACTACCTAAGTACAGTACAGCAGTCACGTGCATACGTGCTATAGTCCGTATACTGGATCCACATACAAACGTGCCCTATATAGTTCTCGTACGCGCACAGGATTCTCTTTCTATTCCTCGTACAACAATTAAAATTTTACCTTAATACTTACTTGCGCCCCGTAATACTTTATTATACCTAACCTTCATATTAAAGCGTAATAAGTAATTTTGGTCGAACCAAACTTAGTAGAGGTTAATGCAATAAATTAATTCTCGTGAAATTTACTCTTTAGCGAATCATACAATCGCCAATAGTAAATCGAATATTCTAGTAATATTAATATCGATTTTAACGACCGTAGTATTGATTTTAAAATAGTAAATAAATATTTAGAATAATAAAGGTATAATTATTATATTATACAATATAGTAAAAGAATATTTCTTTTTTTATTTTAATTATTAATAAATTATTAATTTAATTGTTTATTTAAGCAAGATATCTAACAATCAAAATTATAACGGCGACGGTCAAATCGACCTTATCATAGTTTTTCCTTCCTTACTTAAAGGTTTTAACGTATTATTTGCTATCTATAGTAATAATTCTAATATTGGCCTTTAAGTCTTACTTAATTTTATAGTATAAATTAAGAATTATAAAGAAGTTATAAAACTTCTATATTATTTCAATAAAAAGATTAAATTACTCGATAAGAACGTTATTATTAAGTAAGAGAAGTTTAAAGATTACAAATACAATACTAAAGCCTATGTTAAGAAGACCGGTTAAGAAATAGAATAAATGATTAATTGTATTAATAAATTAGAAAAGACTAAGAACTAATTCGTTAATTAATTGAAGGTTCTTTAAAATTAGTATAAATAAATTCTTAAGGATAATACTACTTTGGAGTATAAATTATTAACCGCCGAGAAGGAGAAGGCGATTTATAAGAATAATATAATTAAGATTATTAAAGGTAAAGAAACTAATTATTAAAATATTTTGAATGTACTAAAAACGGCTAATATTATATCTAATAAAGTTAAAAAGGAGTATAATAACGTCCATATTGTAATTAAAATTACGTAGGAAGAATTAATTAAAGTATAAGAAGAGAACGAAACCTTTTGTAAAACTTTTTATTTTACTAAGGAAACTATTTTTATTATTAAGAATAACCTAGCGGAAATTAAAGAGGAAATTAAAAAATAAATTCTAAACTAAAATCGAAGATAATATAGAGGAAATTCTTTATAAAATAGGCGGTATCCTTAGTAATAGCGGCCCTAGAGGATTAAGTATAAATTTCTCTAATATAAGCGGCGGTCTTAATAATAGTAGCCCTAAAAGATTAGGTAAAGGAACTAATTTTAGCTCCGGTAATATAAGTAGTAGTTCTAGCGATAGCGGCCCTGGAGGATCGGGTATAGGTTTCCCTAATATAAATAGTAGTTTTAAAAGTAGAGGATTTTCTAATAGTCTTAAAGGCCCTAATAATAGTAGAGGATTCTCCGGTAGTAATAGAGGATTCCCTAATAAATTTAAAGGTCCTAATAGTAGAGGCCCTAGCGGACTTAAAAGTCCCGGCGGCACCCCTTTCTAAGCTAACCCTTCGGGCAATTACTACCGTAAAACGCTTTATAAAGATTCTAAATATTTTAATAGCAAAGAAATAAATATAATTAAATATTATAATATTTATAACGCTTAGAATTTACCTACTTATAGTTATTAATTAATAAATAAATATAAATTCCCTAATAAATTGTCCAAATTTCTTTATACTATAACCTACCTTAATAGCGAAACTAAAATTAGTATTAACAATTATTATTAATTTATCCTAAATAACCCCTACTATTTAGTCTACTAGAAATCGAAGATAGGCGAAAAGTTCCTAGCCAATTTAAACGAATATTATAAATAGGGAAATTTAATAGCTGTTGTAGAGAAGGAACTACTAAACCTTAAGAAAATTAGAAAATATTCAAATTATAAGGATTTCGAAGCTCGGTTCGTCTCGTTAACGGACTAATACAATTATAATACAATTACTAAAATTCGCTTCCTATACTAGAAAATATTTAAGTTTTTAACTAATTTAGTCTTATACTACTTTATCTAATCCGAACGTAATAATTAGAAGGGATAGTCGACTTTATTCTATAATATTACTAAAGTTTATACTAGAGCGTCGCTCTATAATAATACTATCTAGGTTACTATAAACGGTAGTAATAATAGTAATAATAGCAACGGTAGTAGGAACAGCGGTAGTTATAGTAATAATTATAAATAGAGGGACCCCGACTTTATGGATATCGACTGCGCGAAGTTTATAAAAATCTATAGGGATATTCTTTAGGAGTATTATAATAAAAGTAATTATATAAATTGCAGTAGAAGAAGATATTTAGCTAATGATTATAGAAGTAATACTAATTATAATACTTAAGGTAAATAACCTAACTATCCGGGTTTAAACATTACTATATATTAAAGATCTAGCGCCAGTATACTTATTACTAACTATATAATAGTAAATACAACCAACCCGGCTCTAGCAGCTTTAATAACCCCGGCCCCGGCCCTAACGGCCGCTATAGCCCCTACTTAATAGGGAAATAACGAACCCTAAGGTTAAATCGCCCCCTAGGGGATCTAAGGATATAAAAAGAGAAATAAGGATAGGGATAAAATTCAATATCAATACTATTAATTATTAGAAAATAAAACTATTTAAATTACATAGTTTAAAATTCTATAAATAAAATATAACCCTTCTTTCTACGTACCTTTAATATCCCTAGTATAATAATAAGGTAGAATATATATTATTAGTAAATTCGGAATATTCGGGCAAAGCCTTTATTAACTAATTATTTGTAGAAAGAGTATACCTATAATTTAAAATATTAAAAAAACTGAAACTATTATACCTAGTAAATAGCGTATTTAAAGAATAAATAGATTAATATATTGAAACTACTATACGTATCAATAACTATAAAGAAATTATCTCCTTCTTTATAACCAATTTCGTAGTAAACTACCTGGTTATTTTAGGATAGTTATAGTTGTGAAAGCGTAATCCTACGAGTGATAAACTGCAAGACTAGAAGCTACAAATTAAAGTAATATTAAGTGTAAAGAAGGAAAAGGAAGCGGTACGAACGAAGGCATTCGGAATTAGACATATAAGTCTGGATTCTGCTAACGGTCGCCGCCTTCCCGATCCGGGTTGCTATCGATAAAAATATAAGCCTCATTCCATCCGATATACTAATGGTGCCCAGTAGCTAGTACTCTGGGAGCCTGTCCGAGCATGCTATAATAATAGTTATAATTCTATAATCTAAATATTAATTGGGTAGCTAATAAAATTATTTAAAACGTCGAATATATAAGGATGTATATTAACTAACCTTTAAAAATAGCGGTACTCCTAAAAGAAACTTAGGAAATAGAAGAATCTAAGGACAAATACTATAACTCCGAAAACAAATCCGAAAATAAATTCGAGGAGGACTTCCCTAATTAAATAGCCAATATTACAAAAGCCCCTAAAGGAAACTAAGCTATAATAATGAAATCCCTATCCCCCCTAACTTACGTAAATAAATTCAAAAAACTTTTCAATCCAAAAAGGAAGTTCATATTAAAGAAAGTAAAAGTATAAATTAGAATTATCAGTAAGTAGAGAGTTTCAATAATACCCTGACTAGAAAGAGTTAAATATATAATATTCTAACTTTTTATACCTATAATCAATATATCGGCACTAGACCTTTTAAACTTCAAAATTATTAACGTAAGAATATTTTTACTTAATATAAAATTGAGAGGAGTATAAATTAGTTCTCTTATATAAGTAGAATTCTAGAAAATATAGAAAGAAAAGAAGGAAGCTATCTTAATACTAACCCTATCGGAAAATGCTTTGAAGGATATTATATAAAGTAGGAGCGAGCTCTATAAATACTACTTTAAGGATATTAGAATTTATAAATTTATTAATTTATATAAAAAGGAAACTACGGGCGAAGGCCATAGTAAGTAGTCTCTCCAACCTAGTAAAGTAATTAGGAACTTTATAAACCGTATTTATAAATTGGGACTAAGGAATAAAGATTAGGAAAGCCTTCCGGATATAATATAGTCTATACCTTTGATTAAAATCGATAGAATTTATAGTACTATAAAAGAGGATATATAGAAATTTATAGAAAAATCTACCAAATTGAAATATACCTTAGAGTAAGTAAAAGCTCGGTTCCCTAATAAATATAAGGACTTCTCTTATATTACTAATCCTATAGATGCCGAAGTAATCCCCTAATACTGGTTGTATAATTATAAAATCGAATTAAAGCCGGGAATAGAAGTTTTACTATACTTAAGAGCAAGGCCAATATCGCCTTAAGAATTAAAAATTATTAAATAATAACTAGATAATAATTTAGTAAAAATATTTATCCAATTATTAATTTTAAACGTTACTTCCCTAATATTATTAGTAAGAAAGCTAGAGGGTAGCGTAAGAATCTATATTAATTATAGAGGGATTAATAATATTTGCGTAAAAAATAGATACCCGTTACTATTAATTAAAAAAACGTTGGACGCAATTTATAAAGTAAAATAATTTACAAAGGTCAATATAATTACAGCTTTCAACAGGCTACATATAGCTAAGGGCTATAAATAACTAATAGTATTTATTATACAATTTAGGCTATATAAATCGTTAGTCTACGTATTCGGGCTCTTAGGGACGCTGATATTATTCTAGAACTTTATTAATAATATATTATACAATATTCTTAATATTTATACAACGGCTTACTTTACTAATGTATTTATTTTCTTAAAAACCTATAAAGACTACATTTATTATAGGGCTAGTGCCCGGATTATAGACTCTAGTCTCTAAGACCAGAGCTATCATTAGCCAGAGTACCTTTTAGCGCCGGTAGATCCGTATTTTAAATAGACTTTTCCTCCTTTATAGAACCTTAATTAAACTATACAACTAGTACCTGTATTAATTGTACTATCCCTATTATATTAGGTTCTATTAACCAATAGAACTAATAGATTAAAATATATTGCTACTATAATAGTAAGGGTAGTAGTACGCTATATTAAATATAGAAGAAGAAGTATCGTAATAGGTAGAAGCTTAATAAATAAAGAGGGATAATGTTATTAGAAGTATTTTTATAAATATAGTATTTACTAATACCGTTAGAACTATTATTAGTACGCCGCCTACTACTTAAGGAGTCTAGGGCAACCCTTAAGCGCCCGCTTAAGCGACTACTTATATAACTATTATTACCCTTAATATTATAAGCGGTACTATTTAAAAAACTATTCCTATTACTATTCCTAGTACTAAATGTAAAAATATTTAGTAGCCGAAATAGGATGGATTTACTTCGATTTTCTTCTTATTCCTTATATAATTATACTTTATATATAAAGAAGAGAAAGTAACTAGAACGATCTCCAACAATAAATTAGAATAATTAATACTATTCGATATACTTCCTAGTAATAAAATAACTAAAGTAGAAATTTTTTAGCATTAAGGATATATTAACGATTTCTATTGCCTTATTAATTAATTTAATTATTTAAAGTTAGTTTTCGGTAGTAAAAATAAGAAGTAGTTCGTATTAATTCGCTTACAAACTATTTACTAATGTAAAAACTAGAGTTTCACTAATTTTTTCCTAATTTTTAAAATTTCTTTAATAAAAGTAAAAGGCTTTATATGGGAAAACGAATCCTAATTCGCTTGATTGGATACTTCTATATCCAATACTCTATATAATTAATTAATTTCGGTCCAAATATTCAAAATATATAATAAATATAGAAAAGATTTAAAAGACATTACTTGGTAGTTTGAAGCGAATTAAGCCTTTTATAAAATTAGTAAGAGTAGTAAGGGAGCCGTTAGCCGCCGCTAAAAGTCTTTCCCCCGACGAGAATAAATTATAAACCTACCCTCGAAGGATATTAATAGTAATATATATATAACAATAAGTGCTACTAAGACTAAAAGTAAAAATTATAATAAAAATACTAAGTATACTAAATAAGTCTCCTAAGAAGAATATAATAAACGGCGCTTAGCTGGGCTTTACTTATATTATAAGAATAATAAGTATATAGTTAGGATTATATATATAGACCGGCCTAGCGTTTTAATAGTATTAGTATAAAAATTACTAAAATCAAGTCTTAGATCGAACTATTATTAAAAAATATAAACAACTCGTCCTCAGAAGGGTTAGAAAAAGAGTAACTCCTATATAAAGCTAGGTATAGAAGTAAATAGGAGTATTAAGTAAGGAGGCGGGAATTTTGAACTTCCTAGGTCCTATAGAAATAAATATTACTAAGATCTTTATTACTATTAATAATAAAGATCGATTTTATACTTTTATTAATAAAAGTTATTAATATTATATTATTATTAGTAAAAGAGTTATTAAGAAGTTAAAGATTCTGGTAATTCTAATTCTTAGGAGATAAGTTAGAGGCGCTTCTATTGAAATAAAAGGTATAGAAACTAAAAGTATTATTTATTTTAGGGTAAATACTTATAATAACAAATTAATTATTTATATTTATATAGTTCCTAAACTAAAGTTCCTTATAATATTAGAAAAATCATAATTAATTACTATAAAAGCCTATTTGGTTCTATATAAGTATAGATTCTAGTACGGGGTAGCTAGGTATTAAATTCCGTATTTAGAATATACGCTTAAGAAATCTTTTCTTTGCGCTATAGAGATTAGAGAAGTTATTTATTACTTAACTACGATTTTTATAATTATACTAAATAGGGTTAAAAAAAAGAATAGTAGAGAAGTTGCGGAAGTAGTAATATTCGCTATTAATTTATAAAATATTAAGAAGGTTTTTAAACCTAAGGTTAATATAATTAATAAGGAACTAAAGAAGAGAATCTTTATTATTACATACGATTTACTTTATATATAGAGGTAATTAGAAGTAGATAAAATTAACCTATATTACCCTAATATTAACTATAAAATAAAAATTAAGAAGGATGAGAATAGTAGGGAAATACTATTCCTTGATAATTTACTTTATAGTATATTCCGAAAAGAGTTTTTAATATTAAAGAAGACGTTTAGAAACTTCTTTAATAAGGGGTTTATCCATATTAATAATTCTTTAGCTATAATACCCGTCCTCTTTATTTAGAAGTTAGGCGGTAATTTATAGTTCTATTACAATTACCGGGCTTTAAATACTATTACAAAAGCCGACCGTTACCTTCTACCCTTAATAAAAGAAATCCTCTATATTATAATTAAAATAAAATAATTTATTAAAATAAATATAGTACAAGCGTTCTACAAAGTTTATATAGCTGAGGGAGAGGAAGGGAAAATAGCCTTCCGTATATAATATAGCCTTTTTAAATAGTCTATAATACTATTTAGGTTATTAAAAGCTCTAATAACCTTCTAATAGTATATTAATAGTATTTTTGGTAATTATTTTAATAATTTCGTTTTAATTTATATAAATAACGTATTAATTTTCTTATTTAGGTCGAAGAAAGACTATTTAATAAAAGTTTATAAAGTAGTAGAATGGTTAGCTATAATTAAATTCCATTTAAATCTTAAGAAGTATAAATCTCTTATTAAAAGTATAAAATACTTTAGTTTTATTATTATTATAAGTATAGGTATTTAGGCGGACACCGAAAAAATTAAAGCGATTATAGATTAAGTAGCCCTAATATTATAGAAAAGAATAAAGAGCTTCTTTAGTTTTACTAATTATTATTATATATTTATTAAAGATTTCTCCTCTGTAGTAAGACTATTAATTATATTTATAAAGAAGGTAGTCCCCTTCAAATAAATTACTAAGTATAATTTAGTATTTTAATAGTTAAAAACGCTTTTTATAGAAGCCTTTATCCTTATATAGTAGGATTCCGATCTATTTATATTCCTAAAGGCTAATTATAATAGTTATAGGTTCGGCGGTATCCTTATATAGGAGAGGGATAGTAAGAAGACTATAATTGTATACTATTCAGGGAAGTTTACCCTTATAGAATATAATTACTTAATTTATAATTAGAAAATATTAATAATTATATAATATTTAAAGGAATAATTAATAGAATTTAAAAGTTATAAGAAATTTACTATTATTACTAATTATGAGAATTTTAAAAACTTTATAGAGAGGTAGAAGCTCTCTAAGCGCTAAGCGTATTAGGTTAAACTTTTTTAAAAATTTAATTTTAAAATCTAATACTATTTAAGTAAATTTATTATAGTATTTAATACCCTATTTTAGCGGGATTAGAATAAATTTAACGAAGAGAACGTAGAGGCAAAGGAGAAATAGTTAATCCTTTAAGAGGCTTTTAAGAATTATATTCGTATAGTAGCCTCTTTAGTAATTATAGGGGAGGGTATAAAGGTATTTAAAAATCTAAATTTATAATAATTTTATAAGAAAGTTGCTTAGTAGGATATAATTTACTAAAACGTCCTCTAAGTAATTACTAATAGTAACCGAAGCCTTTCTGTTGTAGTTTAAGGTTTAAAAATATAATTAGGAGAATATCTAATTAATAGTTTAGGGAAATTGTATTATTAAGGCTACATTTAAATTCCTAGAGCTTTAGCTATTATAAAAGTAGTTGCCCTCTATATATTTTTAGAAGATTTAAAAAAGAATATTCTACGTATATACGTTATTTAAGGGATATACGATTTAGTTGCCCTCGGTTACCCTAGGAGAGAAGGAATAATATATACTATTAATAGAGACTTTTACTAGCTACTAATAAATACTTATATTTATTAATTTATAGGGAATTATAATACTTATAGGAGGGTTAAATATTAGAGAAAATAGAAGAGAGGACTATGTAGGCCGCTATTAATCCCGGATTAATTCTTTAGAAATATTTAAATAGATTTTATTATTAACTTCCTATCTTTAAGGGGTTATATAAACCTCTTAATTATTAAAGACCGGTTTAGTAAAGTAATAATTTTAAAGCCTATATTTATTATAGAAGTAGAAGCGGTCGTTAAAATTTTTCTATAATATTTTATATATTACTACGGCTAACTCCGGTCTATTATTAGTAATAGAGGTCCTAATTAAATTAATAGCTTTTAGAAATACTTTTATAACGTCCTTAGAGTAGAATACTAATTAAATATAACCTTCTATCCCTAAACCGATAGCGGGTTAGAGTATATAAATTAAGAAGTATAAATATTTTTAAAAATCTTTGTAAATTACACGTAGAATAACTAAAGCCGTTAGTACCCTACTATATAATTAGTAATTAATAGTAGAATTATTATTGTAATGAAAATATTTCTATTTTTTACTACCTATAACTATTACCCGTAGTCCCCTATAACCGTTATAACCCAATTAGTAAAAGCCGAATTTATTAACTTATAGAAGAAAATTAAAGGCTTTATTATACAATTACAATAAATTATAAATCTTTATTAAGCAATAATAGTTATTTTAATATAAGATTAAAAGTACTTTATAAATTGTAAGAAATAATTGGCCGAAGTCTTTAAAGAAGGAAATAAAGTATAATTAAACTTTTAAGAATTTTAAAATTAAATACCTTAAAAAGAAATTAGATTAGGTTTATACTAAATATAGAATTTTAAAAGTTCTTAGCCTATATACTATAAAATTTATAAATTTTACTATAAGGGTTTTTAATAAATTCTTTATAAATTTCTTATAATATATTTAAAATAATCCCCTATTAGAGTAAATCGTTACTAACCTCTAACCCCCAATTATTATAATTAATAATAAGAAAGAGTTTTTTATGAAGGAAATTCTACACTATTAAATAAAGAAAGAACGTAGAGAAGTATTAATAAAGTAAGTAGGATAGGCGGAATAAATATAAGAATTTTTATAAATAATAATTAATATTATAGTATTAGACCGCTTTAAAATTAAATATAGCCTAACTATTACTAATAACGGTCCGGCCGAATATTATATTACTAAATATAAAAAATAATAACATCGGTTATAAAAAAGAAGGACAGGAGCGATATTAATTCTAAATTTTTCTACTTCTTTTAGATCTTTCTTTTATAATTATTTTTTACTACTATTATATGTATCCTTACTTCTAAAACTATTATTTAATTTTAAATCATTTTTATTTTAAAAACGGGGCGCTACTAACGGAAGGGAGGGGAGGAGGGGGGACGCCGCCTTTGTATAATATAAATATTTATAATTAATTAAATAAAAAAAAAGAGAGAATTTAGCGCCGAAGTTCTAGAGTAGGTAGAGAAGTAAAAAGAAAAGGGTAAGAGTAATATACCGGTTAATAAATCCCTTCTTATATAATTCAGTAATATTCTTTTAAATATTTAGATATTAATTGAAATTCTCTTTTACTATTACTTTAATTATAGTACCAGTCGCCGCCTTGTAAATAGCGGTTATACGTAGGGTTATAAGCGATACCCGGTTGTACTACTTACTATTATTATAATGATTAGTATATATAATACAATTAAGTACTATAAAATAAACCTACTCTATATTTAAATAAATAATATAAGGTATAATAAATTCTTTATATTCTAATTATAGCAAAAGGGTTAGTAATAAAATAATATTAGAGGGGAGATTTTAAGGAAGCAGAATATAAAAAAAATTTACTTCGACTTAGTACTTTTTTATTAGACGTAAACTTAAAGAAAT
Organism: Neurospora tetrasperma FGSC 2508; assembly: GCF_000213175.1. Taxonomy (NCBI): domain Eukaryota; kingdom Fungi; phylum Ascomycota; class Sordariomycetes; order Sordariales; family Sordariaceae; genus Neurospora; species Neurospora tetrasperma. Next base: position 293,539 of record NW_009799101.1, read on the forward strand.
TATAATAGTAATAGCCGCTGGGCGGTAGAGGCTAAGGGTAGCGGCCGGAGGGGAGAAGCGCGCTGGAATTTATAGGAAGGGAATTAAGGGGGCTGGCGCTAGTAGGAAAGAATTTTAGGGAGGAGGGCCGGGGAGTAAGGCGTTAGAACGGGCGGAGGCGGGGGCCGGTAGGCTATTTTTAGTAGCGTAAGGAGTTTGGGGGTTAGAACTTAGGGGCGAAGCCGAATTAGTAGGGGGGAATAGCGTATAGTAGGGTATTTAAGAGTATTAGGAGAATCGAAAGAAATAGGTTAGTATTAAATAGAAAAGGGGATAATATTATTTACTTTAAAGGATTAAATTATTTATGGAGAAAAGAAGAGAAGAGGGAGAAATTTAAAAAGTAAGGGAGAGGGGGATTATATATATAGATTTAGAGAGTATAAATACTAGGATTATTGCCTACTATTTATTACTATTTACTATTAGCTGCCATTTAGTATTGTAATTACTATATTAGATAGAAGGTACGAATACGTTAGTTAGTAGTATAAGAAATAAATTTATAATTGAAATAGAAATTATAAATATATTAGGGACTAAGTGTAAGGGTAGGTAGGAGAGGGGTAGAGGTGGGGGGAGAGGAGGGGGGTAATATTATAGGGCTAGCGCCCGGGTTATAAACTTTAGTCTTTAAAATTAGAGTTTTTATCAACTATAGTAGCGTAGAGCGCGTAGCCCTAATAAAAACCTTTTAGCACTGGTAGATCCGCATTTTAAATAGACTTTTCCTTCTTTATAGAACCTTAATTAAGCTATACGACCAGCACCCGTATTAACTATGCTGTTCCTATTATAACGTTAAGTATATTTGAGAAATTTCTTAATGCTTAATTAACGCAAACCTACAGATTATTATCGATAAGTATAAATTCTATATAAAAAGGACTAAGTATTTAGAGCTTCTTATTACTCCGGGCGGTATTAAAATAGACTTAGAGAAGGTAAAAGTAGTTATTAAATAGGAAGCTCCGAAAAGTAAGTATTAATTATAATATTTCTTAGGATTCGCGAACTTCTATAGAAGATTTATCGTTAATTTCTCTCGAATAGGTAAACTACTATACAAATTCACAAAGAAAACAATTTATTAGAAATAGGATGAAAAATATAATAATACCTTTCAAACTTTAAAAATAGTATTTACGTCCGCTCTAGTACTAAAGATTTATAATTAGGAAAAACCAATAATTGTAGAAATTAATACCTTAAACTAATTATTAGGAAGTATATTATCCTAAATATACGATAGTGAACTCTACCTAGTAACTTACTTCTTAATTAAATATTCGGCGGCCGAATATAATTATAATATTTATAATAAAGAATTATTAGTAGTCGTTAAAGTACTAGAGGAATAGCGATTAGAATTAGAGGGCGCTTCCTAACTTTATAAAATTATTACTAATTATAAGAATTTAAAAACGTTAAGTACTATAAAGAAGCTTACCCCTAAATATATAAAGTAATCTAAATTCTTATTAAAATTCAATTTTACAATTAAATATCGGCCAAAATTAACTAATGTTAGACCCAACGCCCTAAGCTGGAAGCCGGAACATATTCCTAGGGAGGAAATAGACGATAGATTTAAAGTAAAGTAGGAGTTACTTATTAACCTAGATTATTTCGACCAATCGTTCGAGGACGGGTAGTTTATAGATATTAACGGCGAGGACTTTATAATAAATACTATATTAGAAGAAGGAGCCCCCCTCGTAGTATACACTCTAAAAAACAGTCTCAAAAAAGAAGAAGACGGATTAAGTATTTATATAAATAATTTAATAAATTGTACGTACGCTAACTCCCTTATAATAGCTAATATCCGGAAAGCTATCCGAATAGGAAACTATTAGCCGAAGTACTTGAAGAAGAAATTAAAAATCCCCTTCGCTGAATATTATATAGTTAATAATAAAATTATATTCCAAAATAGATTAATAATCCCTCCCAATAATAAGAAAGTCCAATTGGAACTAATCTACTATACCTATTTATTAATATAGGGCAGATACCCAAGTAGGGATAGAATAGTAGTAATAATATATTAATACTTTTAGCTAAGTATAGTCGTTATAGTTAATACGTACTATAGAGCCTATATTCTTTATAGTAAAACTAAAGCTACTAAAATATTACCCGCAGGCTTCCTAAAAGGATGTAAGAAGGACCCGAAGTTTCGATAATGAATTGGTCGTAGACGCTTCCGTAGTATTAGTCGGAATAGATAAGAAGATAAATAATATTTAAATTCTCGTTGTGGAGAAAGATGGTTGCACGGTAGGCTTTCGAAGGCATAAATGTTGTAGGTGTGTAGAGGAGTTAAAGACGAGTGGAACGGTATGTAGTTTGTGTGTGTAGCTCTTGAATTGGTAAAGATATAGAAGAGTGACTATGGAGAAGAAAGAAAGCTTTTTCTTCGAGGGAAGGCTTCCTTCTTATAGACTTTCTGAGCCAACCGGTTGTCCTACGGTCCGGCCGTTTACTCCGTGGGATTCTCCGGCTTCCGGAGATTCCGAAGATAGTCTATTTATTTATTTCAGTCAAGAAATGACTAACGGGAGTAGTAATGAAATCGATAAGGTAAACGAAGGCAAAAGATCTAAGACATTCCCCACTTATAATTTCGACCCCTGTCTACCCGGGAGATTTCCTCCACCCCGGAGCTCTTTAAGGCTCCCTAAGCCTCCCTAAGCTACACTAGGTTTTTGTGCCGCTTTAGCAAGCTTGGTAGACTACCCTCTACGAGGGTTAGGGTTATATAGTAGAATTTTAACTACTAGTATATATAATCAAATAAAATCGATAAAAATCAACCAAAAATACTAAGTATATATATATATTATATATTACCTATATATAATTGCTTATACTCGTAAGGTATAATATAGACTTATAAATCCGTTATATATTTATAATATTATATAATATATATAGTAAGCCTAACACTTTCTAAAACCCCTACCAATCCTATACACACTATAGAAAAACATTTTAATAAATTATATTACTCTATTCCCTAAATTAAGAAGGGCGGGTAGAAGTACCGAGTACGAATATATACTAATTATAATAGACAAACTTACAAAAATATAATACTTTATCCCAGTAGAAGTATTATAGGGCTAGCGCCCAGGGGTATTTCCCTAGCTAGCACCCGTATAAGCTAGGCGTATCTTCTAATTGGGTATACGGGCCGGTCGGCTATTAGCAGCCGTCTTGGCGCCGGATATACTACGTACTATTGAGTATATCTCTTAGGGCGTAACGTATAGACTATATTTCTAATCTTAATATTTCTAGCACCTTTAATACCTACGCATTTCGTATATTTAGCTAGAAGCTCTATGCCTTACTAGTACAGACTTCCCTCTTCCTCTTTGTTAATTAATTTAAACTCTTTTCAAGGCCTACCTATATATATACCTCATAGATCCCTTACAAGAAGGACTATTAATAGAAGAATTAATAAAAAAGTTCATTGACTGTATTTATACGCTTTATAGCCTGCTAAATACTATTATATTTAATAGGGGAATTTAGTTCGTATTAGTTTTCTAGAAATAACTATCATAAAGGTTAGGCATTAAACTAAAACTATCTACTCTTTACTATAAGGAGACTAATAATTAAACTAAAAGAATTAATATAGAAATAGAATAATACCTATAGATATTTATTAATTAGGTATAGGATAATTAGGTAGATTCGTTACCCCTAGCTAAATTCCAAAGGAATAACCTCAAATCTATATTAATTAGAATTACTCTATTCTTTACTCATTACAATTTTTATCCCCGGATAGGTATAAAGCCGATTATACTATTACTCACAAACGTTATAAATAAATAGTAAAAGTAGATTTTTAATACTAACTAATTAGTAGTATATTTTAAAGAAGTTTAGGACTTCGTTAAGATATCCTCCCTATAAATATAAGAATATTATAAGGTAGTAATAAATAAAAAGTATATAGATACCCCTAAATATAAGGTGGGCAATAAAGTAGTACTCAATATAAGTAATTATACTATTAAACGCCTGTATAATAAATTAATACCCTAGTTCGAAGGGCCTTTTCGTATTATCAAAGCTAATTCGTACACAGTAGAATTAATTCTACCTTAAAATATAAAAGTTACTTATATTATTAATATATCCCGAATTAAACCATACATCGAAGGACTCCCCGGTTAGAGAGAATTAATAATAGACGTTAGGGCAAATAAAAGTATAGTAATTACTAGAATAAATAATTTCAAGGAGGATAGGCGTTAGGAATTCGAAGAACTACTAAATTACTAAAAAATTAATAACTTTTAAAAGTATTTAATAAAGTAGTTATATTATTTACTTGACTAATAACCTGCTAAGAACTTTAATAGTTATTAAGAATTAATTTAGAAACTTTATAATTAATACCTAGAATTAGGCCCCCCGTACTTAAATTTTAAAAAAGGATACAAAATATAACAAAAAATAAAAATACTACTCGAAAACAATAATAAAATTCCTAGTACTATCTCCGCTATAATAGCCCCACTAATAAACAACTAATATGTAAGAAGAAATACGAAATTAAATAATAGGTAAAAAAGCAAAAAGAAAGGAATTTAATTTAATTTATTCCGCGCACCCTAATTAAATACCTCTTAATATACCCTTTTTTAGAATAATTATCAATAGTACTAAGAAATAATATGTTTTATAGTAGTCTTATATCTCCTATTCCCCCGTTGTTTGGACAATTCCCTAAGTAAATAAAATTGGAAAATAAATTGAGAGAGATCTAAAAAACATTAATAGTATATAACTAAATATTTATACAAAAAATAAATTACTAGTAAGGAGTTAAACGTACACACTCTTTAAACTTATACTAGTAATAGTTATAGACGTCTTATATAAACTATTATACTATAGGCATCCCCGTAATACCCTAGGGGGGGCTAGTAATGTAGAAAATTATTAAGGTTCTCTACATACGATAATTAAAGCGCTCTAATAGATTATAAAGGGTAATAATAGCTGTTACGGCGGAAGGGTCAAATTTAATAATATTTTAACTAGTATTCTACCTCTAAATAGGAATTAAAGTACCGGCGGGTACTAAACAGCTTCTTACTTTAGTAAAACTTTTTACTAGTACCTAATTAGACGTAACTATAAAAAAGCTGAACAAACTCTACCTTATTAATAATAAATATAATATCGGATTTTTTGGGGCGGGAATATTATTTTAAGAGGGGGGTAGTATTACAGGCATTACTACTATATTCCTATATATAAATAGAGGGTACTATATTATATTAGTATAATTAGTTATATAATTACCTAAATACAGTACAACAGTTACGTACAAACGTACTATAGTCCGTATACTAAATCTATATACAAGCGTGCCCTATATAGTTCTCGTGCACGTATAGGATTCTCTTCCTGTTCCTTATACAACAATCAAAGTCTTACCTTAGTGCTTGCTCGCGCCCCGTAACACGTTATTAAACGCTTCAAACTCTAAGATTGGAATATTTCTAAACCTAGCCGTAGTCGATTACTAGTATTAAATAAGAGAGATTAAAGAGCTATACTGCGCAAAGTTACTAAAAATCTAGTTATTCTAATCGAGAATTTGTGAAAAAAAGTGTACCCTTACGTTGGAAGGATATATTTTTCTGATTACCTTAAAAAGCTAGGAATTAAGTACTACTTTACTATTACCCAGCTATATCTATTTAATAAGGCTGCTAATTTCAAGTATATATAGGCTTTAGAGTATAAAAATAAAATTATTTTATTTTAAAAGACTATCCTTTTTACTAATAAATCTTCTATTAAGAGAGGGCGAAGTAGAAAACGGGCTTAGGTTTTCCGCCTCCGAAGTAATTATACTCATCTTTTATTTCTCTATTTCTCTATGGAAAATTAATAAATTTAATTTCTTTAAGGCTCCTCTAGTATAAATTCTTAATTTATTTAAGCCTAATATAAATCCAACTGTTATTTATGGATATTTTAGGGTATAATTCGTTATAGGGTAAAGAGTAAGCTAGTAATTTACTTAGGGGACCCTAATATTATGGGGCAAAGGCACCGTTAGGTATAAGGTATAATCTTTATTATTGTACAAAGGAAGGAAGAAGAGTATACGCTAGCCTAAGCTTAATATAGGTACTAGTATAACCTACTAAGGTGGGTCTTATATAGCCTAGTCCTAATGTCCGAGCTGGCCTAGTGCCGTAGCAAGGTATATAGTATATGTAATGCTATGGTAAGGTATAGGGTATATAATTTAATATGCGATTTAGCCCTATAATACTACTTCCCCTTAAGAAAGGCTTCCAGCGAGAAAATCGCTATTTAAATATATTATTTTGCCTAAATTAAGTTTCCCCGGGTCTTCCTAAATACTTCTAATTAAATTGCGGTAAAAAGTCTTAGTACTTATATTAAAATAGGAAGCTACTTGGTGCTCTAACTCCTACTTAGGGGTAGAGCTCTAGTTAAAATATTATTAATTTGACCCTTCTACTATAAAGGCTATTATTACCCTTAATAATCCATTTATATTTTATAAATTAGTTCAATTAATATATATAGAGAATTTTAATAACCCTTATTATTACTAGCCCCCCCGGGGTACCTATAGGGACGCTTGTAGTATAGCGGTTTGTATAAGACGTCCGTAGCCACTACTAGTATTAATTAGAGAGCTCGCGTGTTGAACTCCCTGCTAGTAATTTATTTTTTATATAAATACTTAGATATATATTATTAATATTTTTAAATATTTTTATCTTTTAATCTTCATCCGCTATAGGATTTCTAACTATTGTAGGTATGGGCCGTCCAGGGGAATAGGAGACGTAAGACCGCTATAAGATATACTATTTTTTAATATTATTAACAATTGCCTTGTAAAAGGGTATACTATAAGGTATTTGATTAGAGTATATAGAATAAATTATATTAAATTCCTTCTTTTTTTTACTAAATTTACCCCTTTTACTATACGACCTTAGTACCCCGCTAAAGTAGTTAATATACATTTAAAGGGGCGGTAGGATCCATTAAAAATAATTTCTTTTTAGGCTTTATTTTTCTTTATTTAATTTAAACTGGTAGTGGTAGTATATTAGAGTTAGCGTTATAGAATTTCTAAATAGTATTATCGTATTCTTTCAAGTCCTTAATAAGCTATTAAATATGTTTATTAATACCTTTGTATTTAATTTAATATATTTAATAACTATTATTAACTTTATTATACCCTAAAATATTTTTAAATTCCTATTACTACTATTTACTATCTTCTTAGTCCTTGGTTCTAATTATAGCCCGACTATTATTAGCGAGGATATTTTACTCGATTTCCTATTATCCTAATGGGCCTACTTTATCCTACAATTTAACTATAAATATATAGAATACTAGGTTAACCTTAATATTCTTAGGGAGTTTAAACTTTACCTAATATAAATTAGCTTTAATAATAATGAAACGTCCCTCCTATCTTAGTACTAGCTTTGCTTATAGTTTTCTTATTACTAGGTTTTTAGTATTGAGTAAAATTCTATTGTTAACTCGGTATTTCGGGGCGTTATTACAATATATATTTACATTCGCCTTATAGCGGTTTTGAATTTATTTAGAGAGGGCTATAATACCGTTTAGGATAATTTGGAAATATATTACAACCTTAAACGCTTTAAAGAATTCCTTCCTTTATACTTGTATTAGGTCCGGGGGGCATAATTTCGAAGGCTCTATACTTATCCTAGGGTAAAAGCTGTAATTAGTATAGAATAGGCTAATTCTTATAGTTTTAGAGATTGTATTATTGTATACGAATTCGGTTCGGGGTAGTTAATTTACTTAATCGTCCTATACCTAATTAATTTAAAGTTTTAAATATTATTCTATTTTGGTATTAATACGTTCGGTTTACCCATTGGTTTAAGAATAGAATATGAAAGAGAATTTAATAATTACGCCCAATCTTTTATATAATATTCTCTATAATATAGAAATAAATTGCGAGCTTTGGTTAGAGACGATATTATTCGGTAGCTCGTAAATATTGTAAATTCTCTCAATAAATTTCTCTACGAATTCGTCCGTTTCTAGCGTTTCTATTAGGATATAATACCTTATCTTAATTAAGTAATTTATTACTATAGTTATATATCGGTAAATCTTACTACCCTTTATATATAGGATTATTAGTATAATGTAATTAATTAATATTTCTAATTATAATTTAAGAGGGATAGGGAAAGGCTTTAGGGATCCTATTAGGGAATATTTTAAAGATTTAATCTATACATATATAAAGAATACTTTTTAAAATTCTTTAACAGACTAGTATATTCCTAATTAATAATAAAATTTATTAAACATCTTATATATCCTTTTACAACCTAGGTAACCTCCCGGCTTGACTATATATATTTTGTAGATAAATTAGAGCTAAGTATCCTTATTGTCCGGGTTGATGAACACCCTCTCTTTAGAATCTTTCCTCTAATATACTTATCCTTATTCCGTTAAATATTTAGCGAAGGCGATTTTAAAGTACTTTTTAACTTCTAGAGTCTATACTCTCTACCCTTCCTTCTATAAGTAGGCGATTATTTCCTATATTAGGTTGGATTTAGCGTAACTATTATCTATTAAATTGTCTATCGATTTTATAATATTAAGTTCGTAGAGGTTAATATTGTAGAAGTCCAGAATCTGGTTATAAAGGTCTATAGCGTAGCTTATATAGTAGACTTTTTCTATCGCTCCCAAATATAGGTAAGCTACATTTAATTATCTATCTTCTTTAAAGAAAGTTAGATTGAAGTAATTTAGGTTGATTAAAGGCTTCTTTCTAATTAATAAACATTCGTTGTTTACTTATAACCTAGTTTTTAGTTTCCTACTTAGAGCATCGGGCTTAATATTTACTATACCCTACCTATACGTAATTCTAAAATTAAATCGGTTGAGAAACTCTAATTAGTATATATATTGTAGTATAAATTATTTGGTGGTAGCGAAGGTCTTAAGGTTCTTATAGTTTATAATAATCTTAACCTCTTCTTATACTCTTCCTAACTCTAGTATTTATTCTTCCAAAGCCTTTATAATAGCTAGCAGCTCCTTATTATAAATATTATAATTATATTTCGCTGCAATATATTTAGCCGAAAAGTAAGTTATACGGTAGAGTATTCTATTGTCGCTCTATTAACATAGGGTACCTCCCGATACCCAATTTAAAGCATTTATTTTAACTACTATTCTTTTAGTCTAGTTATAAATCCTTAGAGTAGGTATAGTAATAAATATAGTTCTAAGGTCGTCGAAAGCCCTTTAGTATTTAATATTTTAATACTATTTACTAATTTTCTTAGTAAATTTATAGAGTAGTTCAGCTATACTCGAAAAGTTCTTAATAAACTATTAGTAAGAATTAGTAAAGCTTAGAAAGGATTATAATCTTTTTTTTAATTTTAGTACCTCCTATGTAGTTATTACTTTAACCTTATTTATATCCATTTTAATACTGCCCAGTATAATAATTAACCTTAAGTATTTGGTTCTAATTGTATAGAATTCGCACTTGTCGATATCGATTTGTAAGCTAGACTACTTAAAGCAATTTAGAATATTAAAAATATACTTAATATAGTTTTCTGCATTATTTAAATAGTTTAAAATATTATTAAAGTAAACTATTACGGATCTATTTAATATATTATATAGGATATTGTTAATAAAGTTCTGAAAAGTTGCAGGCGTTCCCTATAGTCTAAAAAGGTATATTAAAGATTCGTAGAGACTAAATTTCGTAATAAATATAGTAAATTATTTGTAGCCTTTATATTAAATTGGGGTAGTTAGTTCTTTTTTACTTTTTTCTTTATTTTTACTTTAAATTTCTTACTTTAGTATAGAATCCCTCAGGGGCAAATAAGTAGAGATATTAGGATCTTAGTCTATTATCTACTAGGGAGTAAATTTATTATATCAGTTGAAAGGTACCCTAGGAATATAATAATTAAAAAGATATAAGGAGGAGATCCTAAGTAGGAAGTAAGGAAGGAAGGATAGGAACTTAAGACCGGACAATACTCTTTCTCGGAAATAGATTAAAGAATCCCGCTCTAGACTATAAAATTGTTATTAATCGTCCTAATAACAGTAAGCCTAATATTCCTTCTAGAGAAAGACTAATTTCTAAATTTATTTCTCTATTTAAGGTTCAATAAAAGGAACCTCACTCTCCTCTTTAACCTTTAATAATAGTTAATAAGTTGTAGTTTTACTACTCTATTTCAATCCCTAAAGACGAAGGTTATAATTAATTCTAAATCCGCTCCTCTCTATATTTTAATATAATAGGGTACTTCTCGTATTAATATAATTTCTACTCTATTTTAAATAATAATAAGAACGAAATAAATTTCAAATTCCTAATTAAATTAATTAATACGAATTCGAGAAGTTTCTAGAAGGGAATTTTTAATAATACGGAAGTTACCTTTAAAAACCTTAAAATACTAATTTAAATACTAGGAATGAAATAGTAAAGAATTAGTTAATTCCTTCGGTAGAGGAATCTCTTACTCAATTTAATAAAGACTTTAATGCCGGATATATCCGGATTTCCGCCTTATTAACCAATCTATAACTTACTAATAATAGACTACAAATATTTTAAATTACTATACTTACTAAACTAAATTGAAAATCCTCTATTCTATAATTTTTAAAATCAATTACAATAAATAAAAATAATAAAACTAAATTAGGAAAACCTAAAATAGACCCTAAGAAGCAAAATTAGGAAGAAAATAATAAATAGAAAGAAAGCCGGCGCGAATCCGCCTCTCACTAAATAATATTCGGTAATTAAATACTTATATACTATATAGAGAACTTATACTTTAAATTGCCGAAATTATAATAGGTTTAATAATTATAATATTCCGCTCCCTATTTAGTACTTTTAAAACAATCGAAGTAATATTTTAAAAAGCTACTAAAGTAGGTAAGAAAGTAATATTAACAATTTTAATTTACCTATTATATTGCTTTTTAAACCCCTAAGTGCTAATACCTATATAAGACCCTAAAATTCAATTATTATAATTACTAAAGTACTTATATAAAGAAGAAAGTATTAATAAGGAGCTTTAAATTTACTCCTTACTAAAAAAGAAGAGTATTAATACTAAGTTTTAATATTAATATTATAAACTATAAATTTACTATTAAAATTTTTATAAATCCTAACTACCTACTATATTTAATACTAATAATACTTCCTCTAATAAAACCCCTTCAATTAATACTTTTACCCGCCCAGCTAAAGTATCCCTTAATACTACCGCCGCCTTCTTTACTAATAATACTACCTTCGCTTACAATATTTTACCTAAAAAGAAGTTCAATAGAAAAAGGGTTTCCAAATATATTAAATTATTCGAAAGAGAGGTTAGTATTTATAAATTCGGAAATAAAGAGTTTAAAATTAGTACCTAACTCCAATAATAATATAAGAAGGAGTCTAAGACTATAAGTAAGGGCTTCCTCTATAATTTAAAAACGAAAAAGACCTATACTTAAAAAGAATTTATTAAAATATTCAAAGTAATTTACAAAATAAAGGACTCCGAATAAACAGATAGCGTATTTACTACTTTAAAAAAGTTTTATATTAAATATATCTATTACTAAAAAAATAAAATTATAAACGCTATTCTTACTTATTCGGCCCTATTTGCCTATTAGAATACGTCAGATTAGTATAGTACTAATCGTAATACTATTAAGAACTTTTATAAGAAGTTATATATTAAAATAAAATATATAATTACTACTAGAGGGATAGCTTAGTTGGGAAGATCTAAGCTTAGCCCCCTCTCGGTTCTATCCGAAAGGTCGTAGGTTCGAATCCCGCTCCCCTCTCCCCTTTTATTTAATTTTTCGCCACCGGATCGGATGAAAGATCTTCCCCGTTGTCGCTCTACTAAGTATTATAACGTTAAAAATATAAGGGCCTATCCTAGTCTGGAACCTTAGGTGTACGTAATTAAGTACGTACTAAAAATCTTATTCTAATTAAAAGAAGTATTAGCCTCCCTCCGTCTCGCTCCGCTAATAGGGTTTAGGAATTGGAACCCTACCTCCGAAATCTATTCTAGAGCCTCGGTTCCGCTCGGATCGAACCCGTCCGGTCTTACGATATTAGACTAATTACGTTATCTTACTATATTCTGGCTAATTAAGAAAAAGAACCGAAGATTCTAACCGAAGTAAGACTCCTCTCCTCTACTCCTATATTCTAAAGATAGAATGAAAGAAACTGCCTAACGAAGCTCGAAGCGCGGGTAGGGGGGTAGGGTCTTAAAGAATTGACCAATTAGAAGCTATAAAGGTCTACCGGGATTAAAGAGATAATATATTGAGAGAAGATAAGACTGAAGTAACTACGGCCCCCGGGCCCCTACAGTAAGGTAGATAGAGGGTTCGGGTTAGGGTTAGGGTTGGATCTAGAGAAGCTGAGGGTTTTTATTTGAATTTAATAAACGGTTTTTCCCTTAAATTAAAAACGAAGTAGTACCGTATACCCGCTAGGTAGACTAGTATAGCTAGTTAGGCGTAATAAAACTAATAATAATATAATTAATACTTTCTTATAAAAATTAAAGGAGGAACTCTATACTATAAATTAGACCAAATTCTCTTAAGCTTTAACTAAACTTATAATTAAATAGTTTAATAATATCGGTTCTAGTGCCTTATTAAATGCTAATAGTAGTAAGAAGGAAATATTTACTAAAAAGTATAAATATAAATTTAAACGTATAATTAAATTAAATAATTCCTTTAAATCTTTTAAGGAAGAAACTATAATAAAGGTTCCTATTAAAAGGACGACTATAAAAGCGTAAATCTCTACCAAATTTGCCCCGGCTCTTAATAAAAAGACTATAAATAGCTTAATTAACTATATAGAATAATTAATAATTACCCAAAGTACTACCTTCGCTTCTTTAATTCAAAAGTAACCTTCCCTCCCTTAATAATTTACCCCTTATTAACCTACCTAACTTATAAATCCTTAAATAAACACTATCCAAACTAATTCCTTTTATAAAAAAGGTAAAAATAAGCGAAGTATAAAAAGAGATAATAAAGGAGGGTATTAATAATAGTACTACTAATATAATTAATTGAATTATTATATTTAGGAGTATAAATAGAAGAATATTAATTATAATTATAGTATTACTATTTAGAAACTTATTAATTAGAATAGAAATATAAACGCTATAGTATTTAAGGGTTCTAAAATAGAATTTAGGGACTATATCCCTAACTATATATATATTAGAATTTTCAATATAGGATAATTAAGGGATATAATCTACTCTCTTATAGCTTTAAATATTAATTATCCTAATTATTAGAAATTTAAAAAGTAAAAATTCAAAGTCTAATGATAATATAACCTGTAGAATACCCCGTTTATGCTATTGTTTAATTTACTTTAGAACTTTAAGTAAATTAAATAATATTAAAACTAAATTCAAATTAAGAACGGCCCCTCTATTATTACTATTAATTATACCTTAATAAAAATATTGAAGGAATTATATAAAATATCTTCTCTCATTTAAGAGTAAATAGTCCGAACTTATATTATCCTTACTAATTCTAAAAATATTACTTATTTAAGAGAAGCCCTTAGGGCAAACGTTAATTGAAAAGAAATTTATACTATTTTTTAAAATACTATAGTAATTATAAGCGAATTAAAGAGACTTAGGACCGATAAAATAATATTAAACTCTATAATCATTCTTCCCTTTATACTAATCCTTTAACCTTCTATGATAAAAATATTTAAAGTAGCTCTTAAATAGCCTAGAACAACTTTAAATAATCAGGCTCGAACATACTTATTTAACCCCGCTAGTAAAATATTAAAAATATAGTCTAAAAAGGTTTTATTTATATATAAGGACAACGGAGTAAATTAAATACTTACTAAGAATATTAGGATTTGAAATAATATTTTAGAAATAAAGGAAATATACCCTATAACTGCTAAATTTATAAATATTAAAATTATAATTATTATTAAAGATATTATTTGGAATAACCCTACTAATACTCTAACAATTTATAATTAAATTAAATAATTCTCTAAAATTCCTTATAATTAGGACGGGATCCCTACTACGTAGTTTAAATACTATAATAGTACTATTCTCAATAATAATTTGAAAGTTGATAAATTCGTCCTTACTAGACCTAGTAAAATATAAATTTATAATATATCCTTAGAAAAGTACAATTTTAAAATAGAAATATGAATAAACTTTATTAAAATTACATTAAAGAATAATAGCCCTATATCCGCCCAACCTTCTTTAGAAGAAGATATTTTCTCTCTATTCGAATATTAAAATATTAAAAGTTACAAAAAGAATAAATTTGTACCGGCCCGGATTATTTCCCTTCGGAATATATTAATTCCAATAATAAATTAAATAAAATTCGTTAATAAATTCCTTTTTATAAAAGGAAATACTATATACTTTACCCTTTTACTTATATTTAATATATTAGTAAAATTTTAGAGAGGGAAGAAAATTGCAGCCTTATTAAATATAAAGGCTGAATATAATACTATCTATAAGGTACTAGTGGATTCGCTAGGCCTTTAGAATATTACTATAAATATTTTTAATATTAATAGTAATTAATAGAGGAAGGGATTCCTTAATAAAACTTATAAAAAGGTTTAATTATTTAATAAAAGAAAGGAAGTCTATTTTTTCATTACTAAGCAAGCCCTACCGAATTATAATATTATTTTAGGCCTACTATTCTTTTAAAACGCTAAAGTCTATATAAAGTATAAAGAGGGCGGAAGGAATTATATAATTATAATATTCGACGGGGTAATAATCTATACTATATTAATTATAAATTTAAAGACCCTTAAAGGAGGATAAAGCGATAGATAGAAGGTTTAATTCCCTTATTATTATAACGGCTTTATATTGCTTTATATATTTATAAATAAAGTAATAGGCCTAGCGAGGATTACCGAAAAAGGATTATACTATTAATAATTAATACCCACCTACAACTGTTAATAAATATCCTAAAAGAAAATAATAAATAAATTACTCTTATTACTAATAAAATTAGAGAAAACTTAATAATTCTCCTAAAATTAAAATAAAACTACTTAATAAATCTATAGGAAAGGAAAGATTCCCAGCAAATTTATTACTATTTAAAGAAATTTTTCTTAAAATTTTTAGGAATACCGGTCTAGGAACTATATTGGCTAGAGATTTACTTATAATTAATATTTAAGAAAGGATTTAAGAGGAAACGGAGGTCGCTAAAGAAAAATTAGAATATACTATAGTATAAATTAATATAATATATAAACGAATAGTATAAAAAGTAAACCCGGTTAATAATATTGTATTAAATAGATTAAAACCCGGCGGAGACCCTAATTAGAAAAAAAAGAAATTAGTAATAGTTAAGGATTATATTACTACTATATTTAAAGATTATAATTCTAAATAGGATGACTATATTGTACTAAAGTTTATAGAATTAATTCGAAGGTTATATTTAACTGAAAAATAATTTTAAACCCTACTTAAAATAATTTAGAGTACACTAAACGAAGGAGAGATTAAATTATTTATTTATATTCTCTTTAATAAAGAATAGGCTCTAACCTAGGATTTTACTAAATATAAAAAATTAGATTCTAATATTATTCCACCCTAGGTAATCCGTACTATTCCCTATTCTACCTAATAGATAAAAACTATTCCAATCCCTAAAACTCTTTATAATAAGGTATATAACCTATTAAAGGTTTGGATTAAGAAGGGAATTTTAGAAGAAAACTATATAAGATATAAAAATAATTAGTTTCTAATTATAAAGAAG
This sequence comes from Neurospora tetrasperma FGSC 2508, assembly GCF_000213175.1. Lineage (NCBI taxonomy): Eukaryota > Fungi > Ascomycota > Sordariomycetes > Sordariales > Sordariaceae > Neurospora > Neurospora tetrasperma. Next base: position 309,568 of record NW_009799101.1, read on the forward strand.
GATAGTAGCCTACGTCTTATTAATAACGTTTAACGGATTGATAAAATAATTCTCTAAAATATTAACCTATTACTAAATTATAAGGAATTTAGTAAAATATTTAGAGGCTATAAAATAATATCCCTATTAAACTTTTTTTCTAAATAAAATTAAGTTCCCCTTAATAAAATTAACTATAACCTTATTAACTTTTCAACCCTTATTAGCTATTTTCGGATAACTATTCTATTATAAGGAAGTACAAACTCTATTACTTAATTTATAAGAAAAATAATAAGAATACTATATAATTAAATTCCTAATATTTATTAATTCTACTTCGATAATATATATATTAAGAAGCCTTAAAATAATTATAATAAAGAGTAGATTAATACTAAGAAAATTAGGAAGTATATATTACAATATATCATAAATATTAATAAAGTATTTATTAACATAAAATTAATAAAAAGAACGATTTTAATTATTATATTTTAATAATACTAAAGGGAAATAATATTAGTAGGGTACCTATATATATTAGATAGGAAGGCCCCGGCTATAAATAAAGGTATAAGAGTTAATAAATAAATTTACTACGAATACTAAATAAATAAAAAGGGAAGAGACTAAAATAGATCCACGCTTTCTTAAATATTATAAAGTATTATAGAATCTAAATTGGAGGATTCGGTATTATTATAATCCCTTTCTACAATTTAATTAAAAGGGATATTAAATTCTAATAAATAGAAAACGAATAGTTTTTATTAGAGTACCTATAATATATAACTACTATAATACTAATCTTCACTACCCTAATCTATCATAATAATTATTATAAAATAATTTTCCTTATAGTTAATATATTACTAAAAGGTTAAGGAATTATCCTAGAATTAATCGGCCCCGATAGAAAGAAATACCTATACCAATTTAAAAATAGAATTTAAACCAGTGCTAAAAAAATACAATACTACGAGAAAGGAACTTCGAAATCTTCTTTATATATTAAAATATTTAAAGAGGTATTTATTCAATATTTACTTTATTATTAAAACTAATACTATAATCCTAATTTACTAATTAAATAGGGCTACGAACAAAATACTTAGGGCGCTACTAATATAATAAATTATTTAAATAAAAATTCTTAACTTCAACGTTAAATATATCCTAGGGAGTAAGAATATAATAATTAATAGCCTATTTTATAACCCCCCCAGCCCTTCTAACTTCTGTAAATTAATATATAAGGAGGATATTAATAATTTTATAAATATATAAATAAATTCTACCTTCGTTATATAAGTAAATAATTTAGAATTAATATTCTAAAGAGAATAATTTAATAGGTTGGAAGAGATCGCTAAGTATTTATTAACCTACAAAATACCCCTAAGGCTAAAGGGAATTACTATAAGATATTAATTCTATACTAATATTATTAAATTTATAGTATATAATAGAATTCTTTAATCATAACCCCCAACTTCTATTTAAAACCTAAAGCGATTTATTAATAGGTTAAAAAAATATTAGTAAATTATATTCCGCTACTATAATAAGGTAGGATATTAAGGTCGGAAAGGAATATACCGCTGTATTACTAAAAACTATTATTAGAAAGTGATATATACCTAAATAGAAAAATTAATCCGCTTATACTTTGACTATTAAATATTTAAGCCCAAACAATTCGAAGATAGCTATTAATAGATTTATTCAAACTCCTATCCCTTTGAGAAATAAATATTAGATATTTAATACCTTCTAAGCGCAAATAATAAGAAAATCCCCCTCTTAGAGGCTAGGGACGACCTAATAAGCTATATAGAAACTACCCTACTCTTTACAACTTCTTTAAATAAAGTAAAGGATTTCTTTAAATTCCTATTCTTAAAGTAGGGATACCCTTTAATAATCTTCATTAATAGAAATATAGAATTTTAAAAAATAATTATTAAATATTTATTTCAATTAAGGGTTCTTGAAGAATCTATTATACTCTATAATTTAAGAATTAGAAAATCAAAATAAATAAGAGTATATAACAATCGCCTCCTTACTAGTAAAAATAATTAGCGGAAATAATATTAATTAAAAGAAGTACTTACTTTATATATTTTTTAAAGACCGAACTACTATTATAAATAATTATAGATATATTCCCTTCCAATTAATATACAGTTATAACCTAATATTACTAATTAAATTCAATTTGCCCTCCGAGCGGGTTATCAATTTGAAAAATAATAATAGGGTAATAATAAAGGAGGAGCTAATTAATATAATTACTAAAATATATAAGGATTCTAAATATAAATTTGTATAGGCTATAGAGAAAATTAATATTATAATAGAAATAGTAGCGAATTATTATAATAAGTAAAATTAATAAAAAATATGACCTAAAAACGCCTAAATCAAAGTCGGGAACTTAGTCTTAAAGTATAATAGTATTCGAAGGATTAATATTAACTCTATAAGGAAGCTTTTCTACCGATAGTAGGGTCCTTATAGAATATATAAAATTTCTAACTTAAGGAGTATATACTATATTAATACCTTTAATAGAATATAATTCAATAAATTTATAAATATTAAAATGATTAAAAAGTTTGTAATTCGAAATAGAATAATATTAGACATTAAAAACCTAAGTACAATACTTAGAAAGGAGTAGATTTCTCCCAAGGACGGAGGAGATTAAAGAAATTTTGAACCGGCTAATAACAAATTATTCGTAGAAGAAATTCTAGGATGGATACTATAATATAAATTTAAAGAAGGTACTATTATAGAAAAAAGGAAGACGAAAAGAAGTACCGTTAATAATAAAATAGGGAAGAATTTATTAAGAACCCAAATTAAAGTAATACTCCTAAAGAGGAAACGTCTAGGGATATAAATAAATCCTAGGGATTAATCGGATACCCAATTTGTATATACCGGGAATAGGGAAATCTATACCTAATATATATTAATTAGCCTAATATATTAATACTAAAACTACAATATAATTCTATTTTTTCTTTATACACTTTTTACTTTAATTATTTTTCCTTTTTTTAATTCTAATTTTATATCTTTGTTTTACACTTCTACTTTTACTAATATTTTTATTTTTAGCTTTTTATTTTTCAATAAAAGGAAATTCCTGCTAATTCTATAATAGGAAGAATATTAAATCTAAACCAACCTTAATATAATAGTACTATATTATAGAATTATAGAAATAAGTAAAGAGTAGATCTATATAATATAATTAAAATACTAATAATTTTAAAACTATATATTTTATTTATATTCTATTACTATTTTATAACTTTTAGCGAAAATAATAGATTAGACTCTAGCTATTTTTAAAAGGAAGACTAAATACTACAATAGGCAAAAGAATAAAAGAAGATTTTGGCCTATATATAATATAATAGGAGATTCGCTCTACTTACCCCCTTCCTTAAATCTCTATCTATTTTCTTTATATACCCCTTACTCCTCTTTACCTTTAAGAAAATCAAATTAAAAACCTATCTTTCCTATTTATATAAAGAATTATTTAATTAAGAAAGGGAGTATTAAAAAAGAATCTATTATCTAACTCTATTAAATCCTCCCTTAAAGCTATTAGGTTACTATTATTAATAGAAGTAGTATTAATAGTACCCTCACTATTAAAAAATTCTTTAATATTAGGAAAATTACTCTCCTTAAACGAAGAAATAGCTATAGAATCCCTTTCTCCCCTAGAATTATAAATATTAATAATAAAATCCTTTCTATAAAAAGGATTTTAAATAGACTACTAATAATAGCCAGCTACAAATCCGTATTAACTTTCTTATTACTATTTTAATTATAAATTTTATTAATAGTAGTTATAGAAGAAGGAGCCTCCTTATCTATATAAATAAAAAAGCTAGTACCTACGATTATATTTGAAGGTAAAACCGTTAAAACTTAGGGAAATAAAGTCTTAAGATCCATACTATTACCTAAAACACCCTCCTCATCCTATTTCTTACTATAACTATTTAATTTAAAACTCTTTAGAATTACTATAATTATAGATATATTAGCATCGTACGAATCTACACCACTACCTTTATCTATATTATTAATTTCTAACTTATTATAAAATAAATTTCCATTATTTAAATTATTATAAATATTTAAAGAATTAGAACTAACCTCCTAATCCTCTCTCTTCTCCTAAAAGTTATTACTATCGTTAAAAGAGTACTATTAAACTAAGTTGCTCCCTCTAATTATATTCCCCTAACCGTTAAAATAGAATTAATAATATTTAAAATCGGTATACTTCTCCTAAGATTATTTATTAGCAATAATTTATTAATTAGTATAAACCTAGGAATTCTAAGTAACTTTATTGATAATTAGGAAATCTCTTTCTTTATTATAATTCTAGCCTATACGCTTAGTAAAATCTTTATAGGAAGAATTATGCTTAATGATAATCTAAAGGCTTTCAAAGCTCGTAGCAAAATAAATATACTTATTAACCCTCTTAATATCCTAAATGCAATTACTATAAATCCCCCCCTTAATATTACTAAGTATAAATATATATTTAATAAATGGAAATTAAATATTAATTATCTTCTATTTATTTTGAGCGGAAATAATAGAAATAAAGGTCTTCTAAACATTTACTAAATAATAAAAATAAGGAAAAAAATTCTTCAAAGGAATAAGAAAATTAATAAAAATAAGAAGGTAAATAATAAAGAATATCGTATAGTATATTAATAGCTTAAATAAAGAGACTTAAAATCCTCTCCTTTCTATTACGTATATAAATATTATAATAGCCCTAAAATTAAAGTTCCCTTCCTTTTTAATTAAATAAATATTAAAGAAGTTAAGTATTAAAATTTCAATTTATAAAATAAAACGCTAAAATTATATAATACTAATCTATAAGATGAAAGGTATTAAAAAGCTTAGTAAAGTTAGTAAGGGATTAAGGTAAAACCTATTCTATATATAATTTTCTAGTAAAAAATAGGAGTCGAAATAGTATAAATTCGAATTAAATTAATAAAAGCCATACTAAATTCGTTAAAATTATTCCCTAAAGGGGAATCCCCTACAATAGAACTAAAGGATAAATAAATATAAACTTTAGAAAGAAATTACTACTTACTATTAGGCTACTTATTAATATAGTAGGGGTTATTATTTATTTTTGAAGGATAGGAAGGGATCGGCCCTTCCTTAAATTCTATATTACAACCTTTCTTAATAATTATAACTAGTAATAGAATATTAATAACTAACTAAAAATTTATACTTTGCTACTGGGAAAGAAGATTAAAATATTATATAATTTCCTAAATAGGATTATTAGGAATAATATAAAGGTTTAATATAATAAAAATAGTAAAGGAGAAATTTATATTAGGAAATAAAAGAGAATTAGCGTAAAAATAAGGAAGAAGGGAGTATAAATTTACTATAAAGAGAAAAAGGAAGTATATTTACTAATAAGTAATAAATATAAATAATAAAGTATATATCGTTTAAATAATAATAGTAGGAAGGTTCCGAATAGAAGTAGGAAATAAATAAATAGGCTACGAAGTACCCTATTAGTAAATTAGTACTAAAATAGTACTTAAAAGACTAAATAAGCTTGTAGAATAATACCGAATTTACTAATATATATTAATAAAATAAACGCGTTCAGAGATCTTCAACTCCCTACCAAAGTTTTTTCTCGAAGGTAAACTAGCGAAGAAATTTTTACCCTTCTACAAAAAATAGTATAATAAATAAATTAGTACTACTTATTTTATTCGTTTTTAAAAATACCCTTCAACCCTAAAAATATGAAAAAATTAATAAGAAGCGAACTAGAAATTATATTAAATATATTCTACTTTCAAAAATACTTTACAAAATCCAAGAAATAAACCCTTATTATAACTTTAACCTCTAGTAATATTATTATATAAAGAATGAAAATAAATTATCTTAAATAATATTCAACGAAACTAATTTTAGAATTCATCAAAAATAAGTTATAAGGAGTAAATTATTGTATACTAATTATCTATTGTCCTAAAACTTGGAAAGAAGGGAAATATAAGAATAAATATTAGTATTAAATTGATAAACTTTCCAAGTAGCTACAATATATCAAATTAAATATTAAAATTCTATAAAGGCGAAGACGAAGGAAAGGAAGTTGAATCCTGAAAGATTCCTATAGTTTAAATCCCTATTAAAGTAGGAAAGGATAAAAAAAACTCTAAAAAAGATAAAAAATCCTTAAAGAAAAATAAAAAACTATTGAAAGAAGAATTTCTACTTATAATAAATCCTCCTAACGTTTTACAAAAGGAAAGTACGCCCCTAATAGTCTAAATTCCTATTAAAGTAAATAAATAAAAAATTAATATATTTATATAAAATATATGTATCAAAGAAGAAATCTCTCTAAGCAAAAAGGTTACCAAAAAACTTATAATATTATAAATATTAATTGGAAATTTACTATTTAAGGAGGTTCTCCCGCTTATAATAAATCCCGCTTCTACTTTATAAAAGGAATTTATACTTCCAATAGTCTAAACCCCTATTAAAAACGTACCCGTAGCTAATCTTATTAAGGACTCTACTATAACCAAAGAACAAACGGTCCAAAGTAAAGAAATTATTAAGGAAACTATATTATTAAAATAAATTTATACCCTACTTATAAAATCTTAGGACTTATTATATTCTATATTTATAAGGCCTAAAAATAAATAGAGAAAAATTATAGAAGATTACAAAATTCAATAAATAAAAAGGGCAACTAATTGGTTAAATACTTTTATAAAGCCTAAGGAGGTCTACCTTCTTAAAAAAAATTATTAAAAATTCTCAACCCTGAATACAATTAGAGACTATCTAAATATTCGAACAAAGGAATTATAAATAAGGAATAAATAGTACTATTCGATTTTTCATTTAACTCTTCTAATATTAAACTATATAACGTAATACTTAATATAAATCTCCTCCCTCCTAGAGATTAACTAATAACTAATTAACTAAATAGAATATTTTAATAAATATACGCTTTAAATATAATAAATCTATAATATACTATTAATATTAAGGGTTAATTTAAAGGAATTACTATTAGTACTAGTTTAATTTAGGTATTAAGAAAAGACGGGGATTAGATTTAAATTCCTTCTTCCGCCCAAATTATAACTAAAGATACCGTAGGAAATCCGTCCCTTATAAATATTAATCGAGTAGAAAAGGCTTTTCTATTACTAATAAAATAATAGTATATACTAATCTATCTTAATAAATATTTTTTATTAAATATTTTTAACTATATAAAATATATATAGTACTACTATTATATAATAAAGCTTAAAGCTAGGACGGATTAAGTCCTAGCAGCCTATAGTTTATTTATATAGGTAAATTATAAATATTTTACTAATAAAGGTAGGAGAATATATATTAAAATAGGATTTTTCAATTACGAATCTCCCTAGTAAGTAGAAGGATAGCTATATAATCTCTAAATATTAGAGGTAATTAAAAATTTCTTTATAAAAATAAAAAAATAAATTAGTACCCTAATAGAGAATAAATCCCTTATTTATTACTATACTTCTAGAAATCATTTAACTATTAAAAACTATAAATATAAAATCTCTAACTTTAAATAATTAGAGCAAACTATAATATATTTATAAATAAGAGCTACTTATAACTACCTAAGGATAGTACAAATTAAATTATCAACAATTTTCATAAATTAACAATAACGAATAGACTTATAATACGAAGTAAAGCGGAGGGAAAAAAGGTATTGGAATATTAACCTTAAAGAAGATCTTCGTAAATTAAAATTCGCTAATAATAAAAATAGTATATAAAACTACCTAAAAAATCCGCTCACTCTTTACAACTTACCAGTTTAGCTTTAAAATTTCAAATAAATAAGAAAATTCTCTATTTTGCCCGGGCTGGGAATAAGAGAGGAGATTATCAATAATACCTTAACTAATAATTATAAGGACAAAGGAGGAGAAACTAAAAAAAACGAATATATAAATAGACTAATTATACTAAACTACTAAATCTCCTCCCTACTAGGACCTAAAGTAATACTAAAACCTCCCTATAAACCTACACCGGTAAAATAAATTAGAAAGTAGAAGGCTAATAAATGAATAACCTTACTAAACCCTTATAACTAGTTTATTATTAACTACTTAGTTCTTTGATATAAAAGGAAAATAAATCCGCGCCTACCTAATTAAATAATTAAGGGCGAAGAAAAGAAAATACTAATAATAGAATACTACTATACGCTGACCTTAGGGAGGCGAATAATATAAAATATTCCTCCTTCGGAAAATATTAATATAAAGGAAGTATAGGAACTATTAAAGGGTTAATAAAATCTAATCCGTACCGAGAAAAAAAAGGAGGAGGAAAAACGGAAAGTTAAGGCTAAGTAGGAAAAAGTACAAAATATAAAAAGGAGGCGTTAATAAGTATATTCCCAGTACTTAATTTAAAATTTTTTATTATTACTTATAACTTTACTAATATTTATTTTCTTTCTCAGTAGTACGGATATTCGTACCCAAGGGTCTTAATTAACTATAGTAGAATTCTTTATGAATAAATATTTATACGGAAGACCGTAAAAATACTTAAAGGGAAGTATAATTTAAAATAATTAATTCTTTTTTACTTTTTTCTTTATTTTTACTTTAAATTTCTCACTCTAATATATAATCCCTTAGGGGCAAATAAATAGAAATATTGAAGTCTTAGTCTATTATCTATTAGGGAGTAAATTTATTATATTAGTCGAGAGGTACCTTGGGATTATAATAATTAAAAGGATATAAGGAGGAAATCCTAAGTAGGAAGTAAGGAAGGAAGGATAGGAATTTAAAACCGAATAATACTCTTTCTCAAAAATAAATTAAGGAATCCCGCTCCAAACTACAAAATTATTATTAAACGTCCCAATAATAATAAACCTAATATCCCTTCTAAAGAAAGACTAATTTCTAAATCTACTCCTCTATTCAAGGCTTAATAAGGAGAACCTCGCTCTCCTCTTTAACCTTTAATAGCAGTTAATAAATTATAGTTTTATTACTCTATCTCAATCCCTAAGGACGAAGGCTATAACCAATTCCAGATCCGCTCCTCTCTATATTTTGGTATAATAGGGTGCTTCTCGTATTGGTGTGGTTTTTGCTCCATTTCAATATATTTAGATTCGGTTGAAGGCTGTAAAAACATTGAATTTGGTAAAGAATTTAACTTTATAAATTATATCTAACGTGTCTTTAATTAACGAGAGGGGGTATTTTATCTTTAGGGTAGTATTATTAATACTATAGTAGCCTATATTAATATAGATTCTACTGCCCGGCTTTTTTACTAATAATATTAGCGAAGCCGTAGGGGATTAGGAAGGCCGGATAAATTCTTGCTTAATATTCTCGTCTAGCTATTTTTTAATAACCTCTAATTTTAGAGGTAAGAATAATCTAGAATAGGTATTAGGTAGGGTAGCGCTTAGGAATAATTCGATTTTATAATTATATAATTAGTATTAGGGGATTACCTTAGCCTCCTAGGGGTTTACTACATTCTAAGATTTATAGTAATAAATAGGCATTTTTACATTAGTTTATTCTTTAGTAGCTAACGGCTTATCCGATTTTTTATAGAACTTCTCAGTATCTTCCTCTATAATCCTTACTATAATTTCACCAGCGTCTCCCTTTAGTACCCTTAAGAAGTATTCCGTAAATTACTCCTTGTATTTAGACCTATTACTATTATATATATTTTTGTATATTTTATTTATAACTTAAAATTTATTTTCTTATAGCTCTTCCTTCCTAGTATCTATTCCTAATTACTTAATCGCCTCCTCAATCTCCGCTTTAATTGTGATAATAGCTTTTAAATTTTCCGTTTAGATTACGAAGTTAAAATTTACTACGCTTAATTCCTTTATATCGTTAATATTAATAGGTATTTTATTAACATTAATAGGTCTTACAAATAACGGTTTTAATAATCTCCATCCCTAATTAATATTAGGAATATATTTACCGCCGATTATCCTATAGGGGACTAGCTTCTACGCTAGTATAAAAGGTTCGGGGTTAAAAGGGAATATTATTACCTATCTTTCCTTTAGTAAATTAATAGCCTATAGCTACTTAGGGTCTATATTATTACTTATAGCTTTTACAATTCTAGAACTGAGCCTAGCCCTTCGGTTACTAATAGCCTAGTAGGTCTATAGAAATATAGGAGGTAGGGGCGGTTCAGCCTCTTATAATGGTAATAGTTTAATTTCTTACTCTAGGGGCAAATTAGTTTCAAATTCTAATTTATAGTCTAGTATTATAATAAAAGACAGTTCCTTTAAGGAATCTTCTATAGTTTTAATAGTATTACTATTTAGGGTCTTTAGGGCTTGAGTAAGGAAATTAGAGGTATTTATCAAGAGATATTTACCCTTATATTTATAATTGAACTTAAGTTCCCTTAAATCCTAGTTCATAGAGGGGTTGTACTATTATAGCTATAAGAATTCTAAAATAACCAGGTTTTTTTTTAATTAACATAAATATTAGTATATTAGTTTCTTTACTATAAACGCCGATCTTTATAGTAACCTTCATATATTTGGTAATATAAGTATTTATATTTCCGTTTACGAATTTTAACGGCTTTAGCCGTTCTAATTTCTAAATTAGTAAATTATTTTATTTAATAAAATTAATATTAATAAATACTTTGCCTATACCACTACTATTTATTAGTATTAGACAATATACTTTATACTTACTATAATAAAGGTAATTAGAGAGGAGGATTAATTTCTCTAATTCAACTATAATTAAATTAATAAATAATAATTCTAGAATTTCTCCATCTCCCTAATTTTAGTCCAATTACCTATTTACTATACTTAGTAGCTATCCCTCTAATCCTGTATTCTTCTACCCTTTATTTAGTAATAGCCTCTATTGGCGACTTACAACGGAGGTACGGTATTTTCCGTACTAGCGTTGTTATTAGTTTTAGAGGCGGCTTCGGAATTAATATTAACTATATTAATATTATTATTATTATTATTATATCCGCTCTAATTAGGCTTCCTATCCTTAGACCTATTACTACCTCTACCGCCTCCCGTTCCGCCGCCCGGGCGGTTAAAGAATTTAATTCCTATAATAGGACTTTTACTATTGCCCAAATCGACTATTCCCTAATACTTCCTCTATTTATAACCCTTCTTTCTAGATTTCTCGTATTTACTATTTTTCTAATGATATTTCTAAAAATATTTTAGGATAATACAATATATAATAGGTTTAAAATAATCTAGATTTATAGTATTACTACTTTAGAAAATCATTTTTGTAGAGGAATTCGTACCGCCTTTAGAATTACTTTTAGAGCCGCCTCTAAGTCTACTTCCGGAATTATAGTTATTATTGAAAGAATTGGGGTTAAATATCTTCCTAATAAAGGCGGCTTCCTTGGAGTTCCGAGCTAGCTTATATAAAAATTTAATTTAATTATTAATATTATTGCTAGTAGTGTAGTTAGTCTAATAAGTAATAGATTCCTTAAATTAGTTATTAATCTTCTATTTAATTAAGAAAATATATATAAAATTATTTATATTATAGTAAACATCATTGAAAGTAAATTTATCTTCGAAATTTTAGAACATAGACTTTATTTATAATTATTAGAGGTAGCGTTCAATATTTAACTTTATATCTATTATATAATAACGGGTATTGAAATAGTTAATTAATTCCTCTCTCGTCTTTTAAACCTACGTATTATTACTATTATTTTTAAAGATCGGTTGTATACCAGCCTCAACATTAGTTATTAGGGCTTTACCAAGGCGGGTATAAATATAAAAGAATTTAATATATTTGGTAGGGAAAGTTTATTTATTAAATACCTAATATAGGCGAATCTTTATGCACTAAGTAGAATAAGCATTATTATATTCTTTAATTAATTTACCCAATATATTAAAAACGTTCAGGTCCGGGGCTATTTGGCGGCGATTATAGACCGGAGCCGGGGGTTAGAAAGGAAGGCTATAATTATAACTACTAGGGGTATTAAAGCTACCTCTTCCTCTATTATTTCTAGGACTACTACTACCGGTACCGTTACTAAAATTAAATTTGTTAAGAGGTTAAACGCTATTATTATTAAATAAAATTGTAAAACCGTCGTTATTAATTTATAGTTCTAGAACCTAATCTTATAAAGAAGAAACTTAAACCTTTAGAATACTATTATCGTTGATTATATAGAATATCTTCTAATTATAGTTAGTATAGATAGTTTCTTTTTATTTTAATTAGTTATACTATTTCTTAACCTCCGATTTTTAATAAATGACTTTATTATATAGGGTCTTTAAAGATTAGGTATTAATACGAACTTTAGCGTTTTTCTCTAGGATTTTATATTTGTAGTACTATTAGGAGGTACGGAAAGCCTCTATAATAGTATTTATTATAGTAATAAAAGTAAGTAATTAAGTAATATAAAAAATATATTAAATAGAAAGTAATTGGGTAAAGGGCAATAGGGTTGCTTATCAATAATTGGTTATATAGCCGGGCCTAAGTGTAGCGGCGAGTATAGTCGCCTCCGTATAAACGTAAGGCTATTAAAGCTAGTGTATTGTCGGTAACTATCTTGTTTGGATTAATAGGAAAAGGCTTATTAGAGCTGTTAAGTACGAAATCAAGACTATGATATTTATAATTAGGGTAATTATAATTAGGGGGTTTTACCGCTAGAGGGCTTTACTCTAGGGGGACGGGGTAGTCTTCAGCTATTTTGAAGGTAGAAGTTTAATTAATAGTCTCGCTTTAGAAATTTGTAGGATTATTAATAACTATGGAGTCCGTATTGTTATTATTAGTATTATAATAGATAATTACCGATTTGGTATTATTATCATTTTTAGGATATTTAAAGTAAGCGTATTAAAAGGATTCGCTCGATATTTAAAATTTGTAATTACAGTAGTTGTAGAATCCGCTTATAACTAACTATTAAACGGATTAATAAATAGTTCTCCCGTTCTATAAAGAGCAAAAACGTTGGGAATGAGTTAAAAATAAATTACTAGCAAATTGCTAAAAAAGAGGTTCTTCGCAAGGTTAGTAGCAATAGTACGTACGCGGCGTAAATAAGGGTATAATAAACTATTATAGGGCAAAGGTACCATTAGGTATAAAGTATAATCTTTGTTATTGTACGAAGGAAGGAAGAAGAGTGTACGCTAGCCTGGGCTTGATATAGGTGCTAGTATAACCTACTAGGGTGGGTTTTGTACAGCCCAGCCCTAATACCCGGGCTAGCTTAGTGCTGTAGTAAGGTATACGGTGCACGTAGTGCTACGGCAAGGTACAAGGTATGTAATCTAATATACGATCTAGCCCTATAATACCTAATTTGGAAAAGAAAGAAATAATAATTTAAATTTATAAAATTATCCTTAAAAAAGAATTACTTAAGGTAATGGAGCCCAATATCGTCTTTATATAAAATAATACTCCTATTTATACTATAAAAGTAATTAAGGAGTAATTAGAAGAAATAAGGTTCGAAATTTTGTTATAACCTCCTTATTTACCTAACCTTAACCTTATTAGAAATCTATAGAGTTTATTAAAGGATAGGATCATTAAAGGGTTTCCGGAATTATTAATTATACTTAAGAACGATGTAGCAATCGACTAGCTTATTAATGCGTCCTCAAAAGTATAATTAGACTTGGAAATAGAGGTAGTAAATATACTAGTAGATAATATACTTAATAGAGTTCTATTACGAAGTTAAGCAATATAGGGGTCGCCCAAGCCTTCGGGACCTGACAAGCCCCGCCCAAAGTAACTAGTATAACTCTTAAGAATTAGGAAGGGCGTATAAGTATATACGGGCTCACTATTTATAAGTACTTACTAGTAAATAAAAACTTATAGTAAGCAAGCGCTTACAGGTAAGTAAGCGCTTACAGTAAGTAGGTACTTACTAATAAATAAGAATTTACAATAAACAAATATTTACGAGTAAGTAATACTATATAAAGAAAGAAGATATAGACCGTATATAGGAATATAAAAGGACAATTAGAGAATTTAAATTATTAAACAATTTAATAATAGTTAATTAATTATTATTACTAAGACTAATATTACGTACGTATATTTATTATAAACCTTTTAGCTTTATTGAATAGTACTAATAGTTTTTATACCCTTAACTATCCTACTTAAATAGATTAAACTACTATTCATTATATATTAATAACTTCCTTTAGCCTATCTCGAATAATATTAAAAATATCTTCTTTACTTTACTATATCTATTAATGCCGGAAATAACGATAAAACCTCCTAGGGTAAACCCTTAAATATTACTACCGTTTAATAGCAATTTAAGGCTACATAGGAATAAATTCGCTAATTTAAAGCCTAACTCAAGGCTAGATCCGGCACCCTTAGAGCGAAGGTAGGAAGAAATACCCTACCTACTAACTATCTTAAAATTAAACTATCCGTACCTAAGGAATTCGATAAATAATAATCCGCCCTTATAGGATTCCTAATTCAAATATATACCTATCTCTACTTTTATAATGATCGGTTCAACTCTAAATTCAATAAGGTACCTTATACAGGATTGTAACTTATAAATAAAGCCCTTATTTAGTACGAACTTACCTTTAAAAGTTATTACAAATATAGAAAGGAAGCCTCGGAATTTACTAAGAAAATCCTAAGTAACTATAATGAATTTACTAAAGCCCTTACCCGAATTTTTAGAAAGAAGGATAAAATTTATAGAATTTAAGAACGCCTAACCTATTTCCAATAAACTAAATTTATCTTAACCTATACTACGCTTTTTAAATAGGATTCCCTTCATAATAATATTAATAATAATAGACTAATATAATTATTCTATAATAGTTTTAAGGATTAAATTAAAGACGAACTCTATAAGGAAGACCGATTTAAAACTATTAATACCTATATAAATAAAGTTGTTCGTATTAACGACCGATAATTCTAATAAGAATAAGAGAAGCAAGGAAGAATAACTTCCTTTATTCCTTTTAAATCTAATAATACTAATACTAAGATAAAAAGGACTTAGGGAATTTATATCTTTAGAACTACCTACTCCGGACCTATAGAAATTAATACAATATAGGCTCATTAAGGTAGAAGGGACCTTTTAAAGGTTAAATATTTTAATTATAGAAAGATAGAATATATAAAGAGAGATTATTATATACTTAAGTAGGTAAATTGGAGGAAAGCGGAAATTATTATAATAAAAGGAATTAAAGTAATTAAAATAATTAGTACTAAATATAAATAAAACGATTTAGAGGATACTATGATAGGGTTTAGAATTATAATTTAGAAGCCTAATAGGAGGCTAATAACGAATATTAATAAAAAAGACCTAATAAGGAAGATTCTAATAGGGAGAAAGCGCTGAAGTAAATATATTATGCCCTAATATAGGAAGAAATTAGCAGCCTCCCTAATACTAATTAAACTCTCCTTATAAATATATATATAATAAACGCTACGCCTCCTCTAATACCTTTACTAGCCTTTATAGTTAAAGAATACCGCGTCCTTAAATTTATTAATTTGTATTAATATAAATACCCTAATAACTTTGTTAATAGATATTAGATAGAGCTATTGTAGTACTATTTGGATAAGAATGGGAAGAATAAATTATAGGACGATTTTTAGAAGAAACGTACAATTATTATCGAAGGAGAATCTAAAGTTATTTAAGAAAGAGTTTTAGAGCTTTTATAAGTATATTAGTTAATTGAAGGAGATATAGTACAATTGTAACCCCTTCATTATATATATTATTAAATATTATAATTTTAATATATTATTAATAATTACTATAAATATTATAGGAAGAAGCGGGATAACTGTTTTTAACCTATTAAGAGATTAGATTAATAAAAAAAGTTTAAATTAGTTATATATACTTTTAACTGAGGAAATTCGTAAGTTACCTTTATTATCGACGAATAATTTATATTTAATTTGCAACTTTTCGTAAAAAAGGACGAATAGTTATTATTTAAAAGATTTATTATCCGCCCCCGCAATATTTATATTTATATAGAATAGGTAGAAGTAGACTATTATTAGTAATAGTACCCAATGGCCAACTATCCTATTTATATAAGATAGAAAATATAGGATATTGAGAAGGAATTTAATAATTATATCCGGAACGCTAGAATAATTGAATATAAAAGTGAAAAAGAAGCTGCCTATATAATACAATTATAGGAATACAATTCGTAGGATGAATCGAAATTTAAGGAAGAGGACGCTTTTAATGACTATCGCTAGGAATCAAGAAATAGTTTAAGGCCTTTAGGGAGGCTTAATGAAAATTAAATCCCTAAATAAAATAGATTATCCAGCGAAATAACCGTCAGAAAAATGAAATCCGAAACCCTATAGTACTTATAGAAATTATTACTATAAAGGAAGGGAAGGAAGATTAACGATTTAAAGTTGTAACCTACTAAAAAATTATTAACCTTTTATACTAGTAAATTCTAAAATTCAATTAAATTTTATTTTACCTAAATTCGTTATTTAATTGAGATTCCTTAAAAGAAAAAAAAATTCCCTTTATAGTAAAAGGACCCTTTAAAATATAAATTATAAGGAAGGAAATGTTATTACTCCCTATTATAGTAGAAAGTAATATAGTCGAAGTTAATTTTAATATTATTAAAATAGGGTTATTTAAGGATATAATCCTAAGGAACTTAAAGTATATTATATACGACCTAAATATTAATTAGAAGGACGGTGGCTATTTACGTCCTAGGATATACTTAATTATTAATAGAGAACCTGGAGTATGGAAGGAAGCGGGCAAAGTAGGTACTATTCTTATAGCCTTACTATAAAGAGTATAAAAAATTATAATTTATATTATTAATAAAAGTAGTAAAGTTATAGAAGAAGGGTTAATAATATTAGTAAAAATATCAGTAATTAATATTTAATATAAATTTAACTATTATTAAAACTAATAGGTAGAGAAGCCGAAGATAATAATCCTAATAAATTACTAAGAGTACCCGGTTTTTATTAGTAAGTACTTTAAAGAATTATTACTATAAAGATTGTAGGACTATAAAATTAAGTTTACAGAAGGAACTAAATTTATATTCTTTAAAGTATATTATACAGATAAGAAGTAAAATATAGAATTAAAGAAATACTTAAACGAAATTTAAAATAAGGATATATTTAGGAATTTATATTGCTAATAGGGTACCCTATTCTCTTTGTATTGAAAAAGGACGGAAAACTATACTTTTATATTAATTATAAGTAATTAAATTAAAAGACTATAAAAATAATTATGCCCTACCCTTAATTTTATATACTTAAAGTTAATTAGGAGGAATATAATACTTTACGCGCTTTAATTTACCTATTACTTATACCTATATCCGGATTAAGAAAGAAAATAAATAAAAGATAGTATTTCGTATACCCTACCGATATTACGAATATTTCGTTATACCCTTTTAATTAATTAATATATTTATAATATTCTAATCCGTTATCGATTATATAATTCGACCCTACTTCAATAGAATCGCTATCTACTACCTAAATAATATCCTTATTTACTTTAAGATTCTTATAGAATATAAGAAATACATAAAGAAAATATTAAACGCACTATATAAATATAAATTCTCTATTAATATAAAGAAAAGTAAATTCTATACAAGAGAGACTATATTCCTCAAGTATCTAGTTTTAGAGAATAAGGTTAGGATAGAACTAAATAAGGTAGAAGCTATATAGAATTAATTTAAACCTAGAAATATATTTGAAGTCTATAGATTCCTAAAGTTTATTAATTTTTACTATATATTTATATAAGACTATAGGAAGATTATAAAGCCCTCATACGAATTTACTAAAAAGGAGGCTACTTTTATATAAGTAAAGGAGGAAATAGAAGCCTTTAAAGCTATTTATAATATAATTACTATAAACCCCGTCCTAAAACTCCCTAATTTAAATAAGCCTATTGAAATCGAAACCAATATATTAAATTATACTATCGGAAAATAGTTAGAATAATACGACGATTAAAGAAAATTGTATCTTATAATTTTCTTCTTAAAAAAGTTAGAAGGACTTCGTTATAACTATCCTATCTACAATAAGGAACTTCTAATTATTATTAAAGTATTTTAAGAATAGAAACTATACTTTAGTAGGACTATATATAAAGTATAAATCTATACTAATTATAATAACCTTTAGTACTTTATAATTATGAAGGTATTTAATAGTTGTTAGATATAATAGGTTAAATTCTTATTAGAATTTAATTTTAAAATTAATTATAAAAAGGGATTAAATATCACCTGAATTAATATTTTAAACCGTTAGACGGATTATATAAAGAATATAACCGAAGTATTTATATTACTATTCTAGGAATAATTAGACGGGATATTCGTATATCCTCTATAGGAATAGGAAGAGTATTACGCCGTCTACCAGGTTAAATTATAGGACCCTAGTTACTAAACTATTATTATTATTTAAAAAGAGCGATAAAGATAGGAACATAACCCGGAAGAAGGAATCGTTCTTTAAAATAATAAACTATAGTACTATAATAAGGCCTATGTTTAGTTAGATTAATACGAAGCTCTTATTATAGGAATCTATATATTTAAAATAGGGGAATATATAAATATTATTAAAATTATAGTATGGATACAATAATACTACAATTTCCTAAAAATAAAAACCGAAGTGGTTTAAATATTATAGGCCTATAAATACTATAGTAGGATTAGGGTTATAAGATATAAGCCATTTAAATTCTTCGAACTTTTAGAAGTTATAAAAAGGCTATAGAGTTTAGTAATTATAAACTTTATTACTAAGTTACCCTTATTTATAAATATTACTACGAGGATTATATATAATAGTATATTAATAATAGTAGATAGATTAACTAAGTACAATTACTTCCTACTATATAAAGAAATATAATTAATAGAATAATTTATAGATATAATCTATTAAAATATTATTGTAATATACGGCTAGCCAAAGGAATAGATTATAGATAGGGATACTAGGTTTATATCCAAGTTCTAGCAAGTATTAATAACTAAATTCAGTACTAAAAGTAAAATATTAATAGTATATTACTTATAAATAGATAGATAAACGGAAAGGATTAACCAAATTATAGAATAATACTTAAGGAACTATATTAATTTTAAGTAAAGTAATTAAGTAGAATTACTACCTATAATATAATTAGTATATTATACTTCCCTTACAGAGATTATAAAGGTATTACCTTTCTTTGCTAACTATCAATATAAATTAGAATTTTTAAAAGGATTAAATACGAACGTTCCTAGAATTTTAATTAAAGTTGGAAAGCTATATATATTATACAAAAAATTTAAAAAAGAGTTGGAATACGTCCGATAAAAGATAAACCAATATTTTAATTTCAAAAAGTTCGAGGGACTTTACTTTAGGGAGGGGGATAAAATCTTTTTATTAACCAAAAACCTTAGGATAAAAAGGCCTAATAAGAAACTTTATAACCGACGGGTAGGATTATTTAGAATTAAGAAGAAAATTTCTAATATAGTATACTAATTGGATATTCTTAATATTATAAAACTAAAATTATATTTATTCTACATCGTATTATTAGAGCTAGCACTTAAAAATATATAAGTCAATATATATATTAGTATTAAGGATGAAGAAGAAGAATAAAATATAGAATAAATTTTAGATTCAAGAATAGAAAAGGGAGAATTGGAGTATTTTATTAAATAGGATGGATTCGGCCCTAAAGATAATATATAAGAACTTATTAGGAATTTAAATTGGCCAAGGCCGAAGGATCATTTAATTAAGAGGTAGGGTAAATTAATATATTTAACAAAGCCTAACCCGTAGGTGTAAAAATATTAGAAGTAAACGCTTCTACTAGAAGCTCTTTAGAAAGAAGCTTGGGCTCTCCCCTAATTACCCTTTCCTTTACCTCCTAAACTTCTAATTTAATTATAGCAACTTAGGATATACTATTAACTTCGGCCGCTAATTCCTCCTAATAGCGCTTTACTTCGAATAGGCGAAGGATACTATTATATATTATTTTTAAGAGTACCTCTTACTTTTATTTCAATTTCTCATTTTCTACGACTATCTATACTATTATAATATTAATAAACAACTAATAAATGAACGCTAGGCAATTTATATACCGAATTATAATTAACTTCTTTATAAGAATGGACGCTATGAACGTATTCGTTATATTTCGGATACTTAGAAAGCTTCTTATAAATAAGCTTATAATTAGAATAATATTGGTAAAGTATAATTATAGAACTAAAGGATTCGATATAAGTTAGTAAATTCCAACGCCAACCGGACAACGTAAATGATTATTTAGAAATATAATTAAATATAATAGCGAATAATAAAAAGAAGAAGAATTTACTATAGTTAGAATAAGGGTAGTATTAGAGATAAGAATAGGGTAAAAATATTAGGAGAACTAATAAAACTATTAAAAATAACGGTTAAGGAGAGAAGGTATTATATTACGAACTTAAATAATATAGGGGTCGCCTAAACCTTCAGGACTCAATAAGCCCCGCCCAAAGTAATTAGTATAACCCTTAGGAATTAGGAAGGGCGTATAAGTATATATAGGCTTACTATCTATAAGTACTTACTAGTAAGTAAGAATTTATAGTGAGCAAGCGCTCACGGGTAAACAGGCGCTCATAGTAAGTAAATATTTACTAGTAAACAAAAGCTCACAATAAGCAGATATTTACGAGTAAGCAACACTACGCAAAGAAGGAAGATATAGACCGTACGTAGGAATATAAAAGGACGATTGGAGAACTCAGATTGTCAAATAGTTCGATAGTAGTTAATTAATTATTATCACCGAAACTAATATTACACACGCATACTTATTGTAAACCTTTTAGCTTCACTGAACAGTACTGATAGTCTTTATACCTTCAGCTATCCCACTTAGGCAGATCAGACTACCGTTCGTCACAAGTTCGGGCGGTTATTAATATTAAAAGATAGTACACTAAGTATTAAAATTAGATACCTTTAATCCTTATCTATTAAAGTACCTAATAACTAGCTTTTGGCTATTTTTATTAAGAAATGCGGTTCTGAGAGACTTTGGGAGATGGGTGGTTAAGGTTAGGGTTTTGGTAAAAAAATGCGTTGGTCGTTATTTTCTGGTACCTACTGTACCTCTACGCGACGCACTTAGTAGCCATTCAGATGATATGAGAGGTTGTTTTTGAGTAATGTAAAAAGATGATGGGCAATAGCAGTCATGGAGCGAGTTTCAGGCGGGATCCTTGCACTATCACCACTTTGTCTGCTCATATTTTTGCCATTTAGTTGGGATTTCTACCTAGGTAATATCACCTGTCTGTGAATACAGGGGTAATTAATTCCAATCATCTCTGTGTTCCTTTGCCTTTAACCCGCACTACATGATTCACACCCAATGTCAATCTCGTGAACCTGCTCCTCCGTTTCCCTCCCCTCATCCCTTCTTCTCGTCCAGCTCCTTCCCTCTCAGTATCTAGGCATATGACTTCCAGTAGTGACGACTTCGCGGTCTCTCCCTCAATGCCGAAGGCCTCTGACACTGCTGGGAGAGAAGACATTGCGACCCCGATCGATCCTTCTCTTGATAACCCACGCCGCCGGAATAATTATGAGAAGCCAAAAGATGGCAGTAGGAACCCTAGAGATCTTGCCGAAGGTCTTGGAAGTGGGCTGCCAGACATAGCGCGAGAGGATGTTCGAACCTATTGTTTTTTTCTTCTCTTTGTCCCAGAAAAGAATGTTGAGCCAGCTGTTGATGTTCGCCTTGACTTGTCCCAACTTGGTGGAAATGGAACCGACAATGCCGGATTCTGACGTGGTGATGGTCGGTCTGATGACAGTGACTTTGCGCTCTTTGCGCCCCTCGAACCAAGGGTGCTCCATGATCTGCTCAATGGTCGCTCTGTCCTTTGGCTGCTACTTGAAGACGGATATGACGAGATCTTAGAACACTTCGACCTCTTCCTTAGGAGGAACGAGCTTGAGATAATCCTTTCGGGTGTAGTAGGCGAGTCTGTCGGGGTTTCGTGGGATTGGCGTCCACAATGGCAGTTGCGCCGGGTTGCTCTTGGCCTGATTGGCGATGTCCTCTGCCTGCGCGGGGCTAATGTTCGTGCTGCGGGGATACAAGATGCGGAAGATTATGGGGTCTTTGGCGCCTCGCTCCTCCAAGTGAAACTTGCGGTTCTTTTCCAGCTCCTCGGGGTTGGCAGTAACATACGACAGCTCTGAGTTGCTCTTGCCCTGTAGCTCCTTGTCTGTTTCGGCGGGAAGCTTGTACCACTCTCGAACTGTAGTTCGGAAAGGAGGCGGCATAGGACCCATGGACTCCTCCATGTTGGGAATGGAGCTGGGGGCGTGGTTGTTGGTGCCGAAGGGCGGAAAGCCGAAGCGAATCTCGAATATAGCGGTGGCCAGCGACCAGATGTCCGCCTTAACTCCGATCAGCTCCTATTGGAGGGTGAAATCTTCGGGGGATATATATAGGCCCGCGACTCCGGAGGTGCACCTGACCGGGTGGTCGGAAGAAGGATACGCGACGCCATAATCAACAACGGCGATCTTTATCGATACCAAGCCAGAGCCGTATGCAATGTCGCCGCAGCCAACCAGGTACTCAGGCACGCTCGGGTTGCCTGTGACAGGCTGCGGCTCCTGTGCATCATCCCATATGACTACCGCAGCACGCTCAGGCTCGCTAAGGACTGCTAGCAGTTGCTCCTCCGACTATTTATTAATACCATCTTTTAATTTTAGCAGGATGTTCTGCGGCCGGAAATCCCCGTGGTAGAGGCCCTTGGAATGAATAAACTCTATTGCCTCCAACAATTGGAAGCAGATGTCCTTCATTATCCCGTCGCATTGTCCAATGTACTTGGCTAGCCCCGTCGTCTCCGGGCCCAGCTATTCTATTATAAGGTATAAATGTCTTCCATTAGGTCCCTCGACCCAGAAACTCTCCATCGGGATCGATACTCCTTTTATCTTTAGTAAGTCCCTATTAATGCCCTCGAACATCTCCATGACCTTCAGATTTGCGTTGCCTCCCTTCAAGTTCGACGCCTTCGCCGACATGACCTTGACGACCCGCCACTTCCACCTCTTGTTGTTGCGTATTTCGTTTATATCCTGATATAGCCAGATAGTACCGAAGCTGCCGTAGCCGAGCTTGTGAAAGACGCGGAAGCGGGAGGGGTTGGTGGAAGGACCGAGGTGGTCGCCGAGAAGGATCGGGTGATGGCCGCCGCGGCGGTATTGGTTGGGGTCCTCGATAGCGGAGGCGGGCCATAGCTCAAACTCGTATCCCTGTGGTGTATCGGAGACTGCAATGCTTGAGGCCGTCGACGGCTTACTGGCAGGCTTGGAGAAAGGGGAGTTGTTGGCGTCATTTTGGGATTCCATGTTGTTGATGGGCTTCTTCTGCGCGGGGGGCAGAGTGCTGGCCGTGGTAGACATTGTCGTGTCGGCGTGCTTGTGGTAATGAATGTTTCTTTTTTTCCTTCTTTTTTTCTTTGTTGCTTGTCGATAGATTTGTTGTCGTGCTACTTGTGATGCTTTGCTTTTTCTTGTATGGTTTTCCTTGTTGTTGTTTCCTTTGGTTGTGGTTTGCGAGCGAAGAGAAATCCGATGGAGGAGTTGGGTTGTGCGCGACCGAATGACTGACGCTCGTTTTGAGGGGGGAGGAAGAAAGGAATTTGGGAGCAAATGGAAAAGGCAAATAATATAAGAATACGACCGTAGATAATTTATCAAGCGGCAGGCAAATGCTCAGGTTTGCGGCGGGTTGTGTGGTGAACAGTGCCGCTGAAATGGTGGGAGACGAGCTATTCACTGCTCAATCGGGTTGAGCCCTTCACTTCCCTTTGCTACTATTAACCTCAAACCTGTACACCTAGCAGGCAATCAATTTACCAACATGTAAACCTGGTGATGTCACTCCGTTTGTCGCTGTTATTCACAAGCTAATTTGTTGATGTACACAGAAAGCAGATCACGGTTGCTGTGGTGGCGGCTATAGGTAAACAACCGAATGGAAGCAACTGCACCGATTGACGCCTACGTGAACCTTCTTCTCGGTAATATATTTAGGACTTCTGCGGCTCTAGATGCGATCTTGATAATTTAAAGTGTTTAGGCACCTAGACATTACAGAAACTTTGAAGTTGTGACTGCCGCTACTATAGTATTACCTCTACGAAACCTCAATACTACAATGGTCGTCAACGCGAAGGGTTGGTTGATATGCATAGGTATATATGTACTAGAACCTTAAGCCCAGGTCAATTGGTAGGAGGTATAGGTCAAGGTTCTGCCCTTTATGGCTGGACCGAACTTTCGGGTTCTGGCGAAGCTTCACCTTCACCCAGCTATCAAGGTCACTAGGTTTAGGTTCTGTCTCTAGTTTAGAGATTGATATTCATTATAACCTTTGTATGTCGCTGAATTAATTTCTTGTCCTTATAAATTCCCTGCACGACTCAAGTCCTTGACCAATTTTCTTCTCTCCCTATCGGCATTTTCGATTACAAGACTTCCCCGTTAGACCATTCCCCTCACTCACCTACGACACTATCGATACCTTCTCTGTACTTATCTTCATTGATTATCAACGATATTCTTCGCCTTCCTCATCGACCTTCCTCTTCGACCTTCCTTACCTTCGACATTCTAAATCGTCTCCTGTAGGTGCATCCTATATTTAGGCATTATTATCTTCCTTTTATATCGGTATATACTAACAACTCTATACTAAAGGCTATTACTGCCAAGATGAATGCGAATAGAAAGTGGAATCCTAACAAGGACGACTGGCCCAAGAGGTCGATTACCTTTCGCCAGTTAAAATATTGACTGGACAACCGCGCTGAGAAGAAGGGGTCTCCGGTCGTATTCTATAATACTTTAGATATAGGAATTGAAGAGTTCCCGGAGCCGGTAACTCACTGGATAGAGAACTGGGCTGGTTGTTCTAGCGAAGTGAAGTCTCCCTAAATGTGATTAAAGGCACTGAGAAGCTTTGTAGAGAAGAAGCAAAGGACATTGGTTTTACGTGTGTGATTATCAGATCTGGTATCTACACTAAAACAAATCAATATAACGAGGATGGAACTGTCCTAACCGAATTTAACGCAAAGAGCGGCTATTATTAGAACGTGGTTACGGACGACGATCCCCACATAACTATCTACATAGGGTTCGGTTTGGACGAGCTGGTTGTCTAGGGACACATTTATATTGTGTGGGATGAGAAGGCCCTCTTCAATATGCGCTTCGTGAAAGACCCTTAGCGAGAGCGCAAGATTGTTTTCGAGGGACGGGAAAAGGTTGCCTCGGAATATTGGCTTATCTAATGCCAGTACTCAAGCACCTTCTCTATTGGGCCAACTCCTCTTTTCCGACTAGGGAACATACCTAATAGTACTAGTCTACGACATCCATCGGCCGTTTCCTTTTGTCGACTTCGACTTTCTTCCACACAGTCTCCGGCAACATCACTTCCTGTCTTTTTTCTCGATTATAGCGTGCTTATTCTCGATTTCGGCCGTTGTTTTTATTCAATTTCCGTCTTCGATCTTTCACCTCGACTTTCCAACTCTCGACTTCGACCGCCTAATTCGCTTCTTCAGCATTAGTATTTTCGATTTCATTCATATCAAATTCGATTATTTTCTCTTCTAGCGAAGTATTGGTGGAGTTTAGGGTTTGCTATAAGCGTAGAAGATGTAATAGTAATGGCGTTAGCGCGTTAGTTTGGGCGATTTTATATTCGGTTTAGTAAGGTCTTTATTTCTAGGGCTGACTGATGGTTTGGAGTTAGATTATTATACGTATTAATGATATAATTGCCCGTTTTCCCTAATTTTTTATTCTACTCGGACGTGTGTGTGAACGGTTATGATGTTCTTCCTTACGGTTTAAGTACGCTACTGTAATTTAGTATTTGGGCCTGCTTAGTAAAATGGCTGGATACGGGATATTTAGAACGACAATAAATATAGAGGTACCAGTGTAGCAGATATTCGTAGTTCACGTCGTTTATAAAGTTGTACGGGTGCAAAGGACGCCTACAATTCACTCAATGGGTGTTTACTTGACGCCTCTATATTTCATCTCCTCGTCTATACCTACTATCGTATCACATTCCTAGCACTAACCCTGAGGATATACCTCGACTACTATTCCACTATGTTTGGCATCTTATCTCTGAGCCTTCCAAGTCACCTATTTGCTGCATGGGGTAATTTGAACACATCGTATCAAGAAGGCGCTGGCTACAGTCACGATAGTACCTTATTTGATACTAGAAGGTATAAAAAATGATATTTCCTGTCTTCCTTAATTCATCTTCCATTTTAACGTCGTATAACTACCTACCTCTAGGTACCTCTACCGCTTTTACCAACCAGGTAGTTCGGATTGCATAGACTATTATGAATCGCAGTAATCATCAACAGTGGAATCCTAAGATCACCACCTGGCCGTTAGGCCGAACATTCATTTCACTATGAACCGACTATGGAAGCAAGCACATAAGTCCAACGAAAAACCGGTCGAGGTTCAGCACTAAGGACTCCTACCTCTAGGAATCTCGTGCTAGTGCCGCTTTGGCTCTGACGTTCCGGCATTCACTCAACACCATGCTGGCCGGCATCACAACCTTAAGAACGCCAGGTCTTTAGCCCAAACGGACCGATGACCTGGAAGTTGGGTCAAGGTCTAGCCCTTCCGACACGTCGTGGATGTATGTATACGGGTTAATTCACAGGACACTCGAGTTCAGGTTCTTCGCCCAACCTTGCGGTTTAGGTTCACTGTCGTCTATCTATCGCCTAACAAGTATTTTCTTCTATCCTTCTAAAAACCGCACTACTACCTCCCAAATTCTTCGACGGAATTTTTCCTACCCATCGACATTTCGATCTTCGTTAATTCGGCAAACATCCTACGTCTCGCCTACCTCAACCACAGCACCGAATCGACTACCTCGATCATCTTAACTACACTCACTTCTTAAACACATCCTACATCTCGCCTACCTCAAGCACCTTAACTAATCGACGACCTCGATCATCTCGACTACGCCCACATCTTCAACAAAGACCTCTATAGTCTCTAGACTTTCAATCAAATCAAATAACCCAACTTCACCTTTTCAAAGGTATAATCACCGCTATACTTCATCAAACTTCCGCGCGCACAACACTAACAAGAAGACAGACCACCTTCACAATACCTATATCACAATACCAGGGTTCGAAATCCCCACCACGAGAGTTTGGAAGCCCGAGGATAGGTACCCCACAAGGGGTATCACACTCGAGAGGCTCTTTACCCGCCTACAACGGAAGCGCGGAAAGTTAGACGAGGAAGTCGAGTTTCAGCGGGAGGCACCCATCTCCCCGGACTACCCGGAAGTAAAGATCTTTTGGGCGGAAAACTGGGCTGGAAGGTCCAGCGAAGTCACCATGGACAGAGTGAGGGGCACAGAAAAGATCCTCAGGGAGGAGGCCCATCGCCTCGGGTTCAAGGTCGTCATCGTTCGCTCCGGCGTCCATAATGAAACGAATCAGTATGCTGAGGACGGCACTGTTCTGACTTATTGCGACCAGAGGACCGGAAGAATCCGAAACCTAGTAGCCGAGGACGATCCTCACATGACGGTCTACCTGGGCTATGATCTGGACAATATAGTCGTGCAGGGGCACGTCTACATTGTCTGGGATGCCAAAGCCTCGTTCAATATGCGAATCGTCCGAGATGCTTCTGATCGGAAAATTGTCCAACCGTGGCGGCAACCTGTCGCTTCCGAGTATTGGTATCTCTAACCAGTCGACCTCGCTGCCATCATTCTCTTAACCATCTGTTTCTCCTTTTCCTCTTGTCGACTTCCCGGCTACGACATCTGGTGTGTACCCAGTGGTGTACCTACTGATCAATTTTCTGCTGTCTCGACCCCATTCCAGCGGAACCGTCTTCAGCTTCCGGTCATCCTATTTCGGAATTCGACTCCACGTCTCCTCCAATCATCGACATTAGAGGTAGAGGTATCTTTTTGCGACTTTTCTTCTTTTCGGCATCTTCCTCTTCCAACGCCTCCTTCTCTCGACAGGCTACCTACCTACCTACCTTTTCTTTCGGCAAATTCCTCTTTCGAAATTCGGTTCTCATTCGGTCTACTAGCACATGAAGTCATGGGTCAGAGCATACTAGCGAGGAGTTAAGGCGTTGATTCCAGCGATTCTACATGGTACCAGGCAGCGTTTTGCGGATGGAATTACGGGACACTGGCGGCCATTTGAACATTTGGAATTTCATGGAACGGTTTTTCGAGCATGTCTGGAGTTCTGCAGGGTTACAAAAATTGATAATTCTTACCTCTTCATTTGTCCTTGCTTTATAGCTTTATTTGTCACATGATGAGTGAAATGGCTAAACCAGAAACGTGATGACGAGATTTGATCATCAGC
Organism: Neurospora tetrasperma FGSC 2508; assembly: GCF_000213175.1. Lineage (NCBI taxonomy): Eukaryota > Fungi > Ascomycota > Sordariomycetes > Sordariales > Sordariaceae > Neurospora > Neurospora tetrasperma. The sequence continues at coordinate 338,333 of NW_009799101.1, forward strand.
CCAGGGCTGCATTTGTTTTGGTACGGTTGCGGTACAGAGGATGAGGCCGTATAGCTTTATACGACAAAGCTCGGGCTACCTTTTAGATGCGCCGTATAGCTATTTGCACCCCCTTTATACGGCCAGTATATTACCAGTTTCATTTGGTTGATTTTTTTCTTTCAGGCGGTTTATAAGGTAAAGGCGTCGCACGAGTACGCTGAGATCCTTAGAGCTTACAGGGCATTGCAGGTTGCAGACTACGAGTATACGGCATGTACGGCGTTTTGGGGCTGGTCTGCATTTTGGTGGTTTTGTATGGCGATGTTAAAATTGTACGGTTTTCTGGCTATATATAACCCTAACCCGATTAAGGGGGTCGCAAATTGGATTTCTATACGGCAACCGACCAAATGATTGCTATTTTGTACGGTTATCGTACAGAAATGGCCGTATGAGGCCATTTATACTGCAACCGTACCAAAACAAATGCAGCCTAGGAAAATGCACAACGTACAACTACTGTATATATAGAGGTACACTTCAGAACACTTTCCAACACCTAGAGGTCTGCAAACATGGAGATACCTACTGCGAGAGAGCTAGCCGTCGGAGGGACAAGCCTATGGTATTCGAAGGATTCGCCGACGAAAGCCATGGCTCTCCAGATCATCCTGACATATCCATTTACTGGTTGGAGCACTGGGGCAACAACCCAGTTTACGGAGACGATTCATTCAACAGAGTGAAGGGGACCGAGTCCACAACAAGAGAAACCAGCACGATGCCTTGAGCACCATGACGGCAACCCGGATCTGGTTCACAGCCAGACGAATCCACGAGAGATACCAGAAACACGACCTCTCGACATACTTCACCTCAAGTCAAACCACAGACCCACCGGAGAGCCAGATACCAGCCCAAACCCTGGGACCCGGAGACGGGGTATTACCCGGAGAAGGGTACCACCGTTAGAAAGATTCACAAGAGGTCCTGGCGCAACCGCCACAAGCCGGTGGAAGTCCCGGACTTCCAAGACGAGAGCTTCGGCTCTCCCGATTACCCGGAAATATCGGTTCATTGGCTGGAGGTCTGGGGTGAAAACCCCAACTACGATGTGAAAAAAAGATCTGATGCTGGCCACAGAGGCCATCTGCCGTGCTGAGGCCGTGCGCCTCGATCTGAATGCGGTCGTGATCCGTACCTTACTGGACTGCACAACAAGAAGAATCAGCACGCCGTCGATGGGACCGTGTTGACGTACGAGGACACACGCACCGGGTACATCAAGAACGATGTCGCCAATCCTGATTGACACTTCACGGTCTATATGGGCTATGATGAGGAAAACGTCATCATCCAAGACCACATCTATGTGGCCTTTGACTCCAAGGCCCCGCGTGGGCTGAGGATCATGAATAACCCGTCCGTGGAGAGGAAACACGTCGACCCTGGCAAGGGACACGTGGCTTCGGAGTTCTGGACTGTTGGTTAACGGCCTTTCCTCTCTTCTCTTTTAAGGCCAACAAGGTCCTAGACGTCACTAATAACCGTACAGCCTCGGGCAAACAAATCGAATGGACGCTGAAGGAGAACAGCTCCAAAATCCAGGCAAAGAAACGGCCAAAGATGCCCCTGAGCGGGCAGAACACATCCATCGAAGACATTGTTAACTTGCGACCCCCTCCGCGAATAACGTCGACAACGCCGAGGGAAAGACAACTTCGACAACCGACAATTCTAAAGATGGCACACCGAAACATGCCAACATCTTTGAAACGCTCTTAGCTCGTATCCATGAGTCTCTCCAGCAACTCCATGACCAAGACGAACAGACAAACCGGAGCCAGTCAGGCGCAAAAGACGCTCCCACAACCACTTCTAGCACTTCCCCTTCAGCGCTGTCAGTACCTCCTGAAAACCCCCGATTGTCCGATTCTTCAGTTGTCCCTACGACCGCGAACTTCACCAAGCCCTGTCGCAAGAACAGGAAGAGGATTACCAAGCGCAGGTACCCCTCGCCGGTCCCAGTCAGAGGCACCAAGGCAGAACGCCTGCGCGAATACCTCAAGTACTTCCCCAAACGCCCCTCTCCCTGCTCTTTCAATCACTCTAGCAGCTCCCAAAGTCCATCAAGCTTGGAGAGCAGAAGCGTCACTTCGGAGGTATTGCCCGAGGCCGAAGACGACTTGGACGATCACTAATCCGCCTCGCCTAGGCCCGAAGGCTGTTGATACGCAACAGATGTACACAGGGATCAAGAAAAATGGATGTGATTAGGAGGTAGCAAGGAAGTCGGCGGGTTAGAGGTGTCGGTGATGAACGAAGACCAGTGGAAGCGCAGGGAGGAAGCTTGAGTGTCAGACGTGGGTTCGCCTTCGCTGTTGAAGCATCAGTTCGAGGGAAGCCATTTCTTTGGGACAGATCACCTTGTACCTAGTGACGGTTGCAGAGACCTGGACGAGGAGAAAAGTAATGCCTACTATTTCCAAGAATCATCTGTACGTCTATAGATCAGTAATGCAGCCTTCAAAGTACCTAGCAGATCCGATACGATGACCATGACCCTGGACACTCACCAGGAACATCGCGAAGTAAACACCAGGCTGACTCAGGTCTTTTCCGAGCGTCAAGGTTCGGTCCTTTCGCATGTTGGGCATGTTTTGACTGCAAGGTTGCCTCGGCTTGGCCTTCCCAACCTGGACTTGCAACCATTCACAGGGCTCATCAAGTTCGACCTTGATCCGCCTATTCTTCCTCTCAAGACCTCATCTGCCCTTTCCCCTGAAATCTTTTCTCGCCCCAACCCATATTCAAGAAGGTTGGGTTCCTACCGCCCACAACTTACAACCATATGCCCACCTCCATTTCGTACAGCATATCTCAAACTCGAATCCGACCATCACGATGCAACCGGACTTCCCCAACACGCCTCGACCCAAAACTGGCGGCACCCCGCTGATTACGGAGTTCTTCAAGCCGATTCATCATAGCGAGCCGACCAGGAAAGCCAAAAGGGGACTCGAAGACGAGATAGACAGCCGACCGGCCAAGAAGCTGAGGAGCGCTAGGCATTCCGGCATCCCCTCCGTCGATATCGACAGACCCAAGACCAGGAAGCCAGCGTCTGCTCGCCTTCTTGATGACAGCAATGCCGGCCTTCGCGACAGTCTCGTATACCGGTGCAATTTCTTCGAGGAGAAGACTCTGGATGACGAGGTAGAACCTCGGAGCAACGATATCGAACCCGAAGCCATAACGGCCGACGCTGAGGACACGACCAGGAGACGCCGGTCTAAAGCACCTTCACCTCGACCCAAGAAGGCGCCCACCCATACTCGTCTATTCAATGATACAGATGCCGGTCTCGCTGATCGCCTGGTTGGTCGCCATTTCGTCAAAGATGAGGAGGATGTCATCGACAGGAAAGTGGCTAGTCCCAAACTTGAGCTTACCGAAAGCCCCCTTGCTGTCCGCCTTCGCAACCTTCACAATACACGTAAACCAAAGAAGAGGCCGTCAAGCGCGCGTCTCCTCGACGATGTCGACGGCGGCCTGATGGATGGCTTTGCCGGTCGATTTGAGACCGCTCGGTATGAGGAGAGAATTGAAGAGGACAAAGAAGTCAACGGAGATGGCAATCCCGGGCGCGACGCCTCCACAAACCAAACTCCCACGAACAGTACCTTGATTGGTGCAGCGTTGGTGGGCGATACCAAAGACAACATCAAACCCACGAACAAGTACACGACTCCTTCTCGACCTGCTCCCACTACCCCCAAGCACTACGGCCACAAGGGCTCGAGTCCGAACGAAAAACCTTCAGCCAGTGATAGTCCATCTACGCTCCTCCTTCCGAGCCCCGTGATGGACTTGCCCGCACCATCGTCGCCTCTCTCGTTCAGTTCCTCTCCCGTTGCCTGGCCTTCACCCCCGTCGTCGCAGTAAGGGGCTGCGAAAGGTCAACAACAGAAGGTGAAGAACAAGAAGAAGGCCGAGAAAGGGAAAACGCCACCCAGACCTGAATAATTGAACAAGAAATGATAAGGGGTGAAGGACCAGCGGGCAAGTAAGTCAGAAACCGGAGCGAGGAGTACGTCCATGACTGCCACAGGACATGACATTTAACAGGAGCACGCAAACAATTCCCATAACAAAAGAGCGACGCGCTCTAGCGGCAAGCCAGTTTCAACGAAGCCGGTGTTGGGACAAATTTTCGGAATATGAGAGGTCGGGTCATAGGCTCAGAACGAGTAGCATATGGTCGAGGATTGCCGGTGATGAGGATGTTGAGAAGAGTGGATGGACTGCTTTTACCTCAACCCACATGCCCCGTGGCTCTCTCCAGATCGAGACATGGCGGGAATGGTTCAATCAACCAGAACATCTGTATATATCAGTACATGAGTATCAATTCTTCAAGATGTCCGTAGAACCCTCGCATGACAGTGACAGCACTTACCTTGAACATCGCAAAGTAGCCGCCAAGCTGAGCCAGGATTGTTACCTCTATGCAAGGCTACCTCAGCATGGCCTTCCGAACCTGAACTTGACACCATTCACAGGGCAGCCTTGGGATCTTGGAGGGGCAAGGTAAGGTTCACCCAGGCTGCCTCCCTAATCCCATTCACCCATTCATTCCCAGTTGTAAAATGTAAATGGGGCAAATCTTGCTCTCTCCCTCCTCCAACTTCTACTTTCCTCACCACCGACCTCTTCATCCATACATCCATCATTCACCCAGAAATCGCACCGACAGCACACAGCAGCTCCGAGTTAGCTTGCTAGCAACAATGGCTGGACGATCGAATCCCCCCAGAACTCCCTCGCCGAAGAGCGGAAGAACCGGAAAGATCACCGACATCTTCAAGTCGGTCCATCAATCTGAACCAAAGCAACCTACCAAACGAGAGCTTGAAGTCGAGGACCAAGATGCTCAGCCGACGAAGAAGCTCAAGCGAAGCGACGATGGGCATGCCGGTAGTATGAAAACGGCCCGTTACCAAGTCGCCATCAACACCCCTGAGCCCAAGACCATGTGCAGAAAGCCAGCCTCCGCCCGTCTACTAGACGACACCGACGGGGGGCTTCATGAAAGTCTTGTCGGCAGACGGGACTTCCTCAAAGAGACGAGCACTGAAGATGACGAAACAGTTGAAGTCCAGCATCGCAAATCGTTCAGACCGATTCATAACCCCGCTGGCGTCAACAACCCTAGGCACAAGAGACCGGCCTCTTCCCGTCTCTTGGATGACACCGATGGAGGTTTAATGGACAGCCTGGTCGGTCGCTCCAAAACTCCAAGGCACGGAGAGGAAGTTCCCAGGTCTGGGGAGATGAAGAGGAATAACGGTTCGATGCACGAAGCCATGGACGACAACGTGCTGGACGATGACACGGAGGCCGAGACCATCAATCTCAATGACAGCGAAAATGAAATGAGCAGCGACCAAGACGGCGAGGACGATTATAGCGAGGTTGACGACAGTGACAAAGAGAACGTCGACCCGCGAAATCGCAATAGAACACCCTCGCTTCCGCCTCCCCCTGCGGCCCACGCGCATCATGGAAGCCAGAACGAGACTGGTGACGCGACCCCAATTAGCCAGTCCTCGACCAGCCCATCGTCGCTCCTTTTACCAAGCCCAGTCATGGATTTGCCGGCGCCGTCACCGTCCTCATTACCGTCTGTACCTCCCTCGACCATGCCATCTCCGCCGTCGACGCCGTAGATCGTTCAGTTGCACTACCTCTTCTTCTTACTCGGCCAGTTTTCGAGCACCACATAATCCGGTGACCAGATCGGCGGTATTGGTGAAAGAGAACGCTGGACCAACTCGAGGAATCATAGAGAACACAGCGTGCAGGATCAATTCCACGACTGCCAACAAGGTCGGCTAGGCAATGTCTTTGGACGAAGATAGGGAGGGAAGCTGAATTCAGCCATGGATGGAGGACGAGCAGCAGAACGGGGAAATTGGAAGCCACAAGCTGGAAGTTCTCGAGCGAGCAAGCGGTGGGAAACTAGTGTTGGAGATTTTGGGGGGTTTTGAGTGGAGTGAAGGGTCGGAGGATTTTTCAGCAGGGGATAACATGTTGAAGAAGCTAGGTATTGATGTCGGACTAACGTCAAGTCGAGGGATAGAAGAGGACAGTGGGGTGTATCTTTAAGCAGGCAGCATGTGAAGATACGTGGCTGGGTCGCTTGACACGCAGATATCTCTACCGAGTAATGTGTAGCTTCATAAGTATCGGGCTGGCGAGAAGGCGTGGAGCTGTCCGTGTCGAGATCTGCTGGAGGTATTAGGATGTGGTTAGAAGAAAAGAGGGTACATGGTATCGCATGAATGCCATTATCGACACATGTCTCAACGTCCAACTTCAATGAATACAGGAGAACACTAACGCCCTAACGAACTGCTAGACGAATGAGCGAAACAGTTTGATCACAATCAGAAAGAGAGCGTAGCTGATCGGCCTGGAAGGCAGGAAGGGAAGCAAAATACGGACGCACCAGACAGCACATAGAAGCGGGCAAGACGAGAAGCTAATAGTTCGAAAGAGGGCCAAAAAAAGGAAGAAAAAAAAGGAAGAAAAAAAAGGAAGAAAAAAACTGAACCAGATGAGAAGACAAGTCAGCCACATCAGTGCTTAATCATATTCTTCTCTCCTAACAGCCCCCCAATATTTGATGTGAATAAAAGCAGGAAACCGCGTCCGTAAGCGGGTCGGATCAGGCAGGCAGGACCCGACCTAAGTCCACTGAACCTAACGGCCAACGCTCCTTCCGCGATACGTCAGCTACCTTACTCAATCCAACCAACAACGGACACAGCAAGAGCGATGCCAACGCTAATTCCACACCACCCCCCGACATTGTCCATGTCGTCCCCCTTCGCAGAAAAGGTACTATGCGCTGCGGATGACAAAATCCGAAAAAAAAAAGTGTGCAATTGACCAAACGAGCTCGTGGAATCGGGAGAAAGCAAGGGAGGCAGCAAGGAGAACCATCAAAGCTGAAACAGTCTGGCCGTGACATATACGTACCTGTAGGTAGGTAGAAATAAGCTTAGCATACCTCTAGGTACTTAGAAACAGCGACAAAATTCTCCAAATATCACACTCGTGGCTCCCCCGTGACTTTTGAAGACCCGGCTTCGTCTTTACATCCTTGGTCCGTGAGCGGCACCCACTGGAGGGACCTGCCGGGCCGGCCGCCTGCAGGAAGCCCGGCATTCGGCAGATGCTCTCGTAATCCGGCCGGCCGGGCCAGATTGTACCATAAACCCTAACGGACCTCCGACGCACAGCGGTACCGACAGCTGCAGTGATGTCCTGTTCGGACATGGGATGAAAAGTAAGGGTCATATTGCGGACAGTTGCGGCATTCACTCGACAGCCTTGGCTGAACGACCTACCAAGGTTTGTTTGCATTTCGCATGGCGGCGACTGTGCATAACCTGGGAAATATATCTTGTGCTGACTGCATATGTCCTCGGAACTTTCACTCTGTTTCCAAAGAACAACGCAACATTGCACTTCATACCACTCATCACCACTTGTCACAACAACAGTCCATCATCACAGCGTCTCATCGATACCTCACCATCACGAATACCTAAAGGTTAGCAGTATGTTTCCTTTAACACTGTAGTATCCTTTCGACTAACGTACCTGACGACAGAAGATCATCAGACAACCACATATTGGCAGACAGCCAACAATATCACCAACCGCACGTCAACACGATCCCCCTTACGACCAACCGACAGAGTCTGGAAGAATTGAGAACCTCGAGCTGACAACACGAGTCGACGACAACCCCTCAAGCAACCTCGACATCACACATCAACGTCCTCACCACCATCACCACAATACCTACCTAATCATGGCTTCCCGACCTACAACCCCCGAGGCCATCACGCCTCGTCCCCAGGCTCCCACGACCCCCATCCGCACAGGCAATCGTGCACTCAGTCCCCCCTCCAAATCGCCCATCGCCACTCCTCCTCCCCACTCTCCCATTCCCTACCTCCCCTGGCGAGACCAAATAACTTGGGACCACCTACTTCACTCGGCACCCATCGTCGACAACTTTGACGACGAATCCGACATCGAGACGCTCGCGCCGCAGACTCCACCAGACAAGATCCTCCTCTCCAAAGAGCGTCAAGCAATCCTAAACCAACGACTTCAAGCCGGGCACGGCACTCATCGTATCCATTATATCGTGTACGACGATTATGTAGCCGACGTCCACGGCAACAAGATCCCGGACTCGCATATGATTTTGGTGACGGGTGATCCCAGGCAGAACGGAGGTATACCTTCCTTTGACGGCGTGGATGTAGAGGAGGGAATGGTCGTTGAGAAACGGGATGGGTTTTGGGGGGTGTATGAGGTTGATTGGGATGACGATGAGGAAGAAGAGGAGATGCCAGTTGAGCAACAAATTTACCAAGTCTTTCTCGAAGGGGCGGGTGGTGATCACGAAGAGGCTTGGGATGTTTATCAGCGATTTCAGGCGCACAAGGAACGACAGGCACGAAAGGGACGAATCTACCAAGTTATGTTGGAGGAGTTGGAGGGAAATGAGGCGCTGGCGCGGGAAGTACATGCGCGCTGGTGCGAGGAGGAAGAGCAGCGGGAAAATTCCGAAGATGAAGGGGAAGAGGGGAGGGATGATGAGCAGCAGGACGTATTTGCCCGTGCTACGATGTGGGCGAGGGCATTCAGAAAGGGGTACGAGATGCGCAACGCGTCCCTCCAAAAGTCGCCGACGAAGTCTGTATCGTCATCTGACGTACAGTTGCGCGACTCGTCAATCCTCCAGAAGTCGCCGACGAAGTCCGTATCGTCTGATGTTCCCGAGGACAGCAATCAGTCAAGCGAGTCGAAGCAAGAGCCAGACGTCTACGATTGTTTGGGCGAATGGGCGGTGCTCTCGAATGGGGAGGGCCCCCGAAGAAAGACAGCCAGCAACAGCATGTGCGAGGGCACCGACAGCTTGATCGATACCTCGATAGAGCAGGACCAAGACGTCTACGACTGTCTCGACGAATGGGCCAGAAGCCTGGAGCAGGACACCAAGCACGCTTCTTTCTTCAACGAGGCCTCCAGATTGGTAGACAACAAAGACAGCGGCAAGCTCATCGATATCGCAACAAAGACGGCCGATGTGTACGAGTGTCTTGGTCTGTGGGCTCAACAATTCGAGAATATTTCTTGATGGCAACTCTCCAGTCGAGGAACGCTTGCCCAAGGCCGTCAAGACGACTATCACCGACATCATAGGCTTCACAGATATCGACGACAACGGCAAAGTATCCAACGAGACCATCGCAACGGGTACGCCAAATGATGCTGCCACTAGGCTCAAGACTTCTGGAGATTTTTTGCATCATCGTCGCCGTTCCTTGACCAGCTTTTGGAAGGTCAATGTAGATAAGTTGGGTGGCCGGTCACTTGAAAGCAATTGTGTATGTGGCAATGGATGAGCAAGATAGACAAATGATGTAGAGAATTTGATAGTCGCCTCCGTGTGCAAAGCTTGGAAGTGCCATAGAAATCCTGATGAGCCGTGATTGTGGGAGAATAAGAACCTGGAAACTGTAAAAGGGACAATCAGGAAACTTGATCTCATCCTTCATCCCGCTTCTTGGTGTCGAAGTTGCCTCCAAAGTGAAGCCGTGATGTGAATGCTCCCGATGCTGTCTTTGCCATGATGGCCAGTGATGCTTGGGGTTTTGCCAGTGATTTTCCAAGTGACGTTAAGGCCTAGCGCCACTCCATGGAAGAGTTCTAGAACCCTATGGCCCAAGATCGTGTCATGTCTCTCGTCTCGTTGTCGCCGGCCAATAGGGTGGTGGTGTAGGGGACAAGGAAAAGGGCCGTTACGGATCGACACAGCCTCAAAATGCAAAATGCCCGTCAATCGGTGAATCCAGTGAATCAGTGATCCAAAAAAAGAAATTGGCACCCTTTCTCGGCCAGTCAAGAGAGAGACGGCAAGTCATGACGTTGGAAGGCGGAAGAAAAGCCCGGACGGAGATGTGTGGAACTGGAGAAATTCCCGTATGTGTCCTTCATGCGCATTATGGTCGGCACGGAAAGGCCGTTCGTGATGGCGGACCGAGGTGACGAAAAAGAGTGGAAGCCGGCAGTGGCGGATACGAAGTGGTGAAGAGGTAGACGGCGAGTCGGCGACGAGATGGAGAACGGGAAAATGGGACGTCAACAGCTTCCATGCTTTGCACAAAAGTTGCAGCATGCAGCACACTAACATATTCTGCTTGGTTATCCAGTCAAAAACTGTTAGTGTCTGGCAGCGCCCATGTTCGGGTTTTTCAGAACAACAGGCAGGAGCGGGTTCGAAAAGTGGACCAGAAGACAGTCAGTCTTGGCTTAACGTATTTCGCAGCAAGTCTCACAGAAATTTGATAGTGCATGATTTGCCTGCTGAACGACGATCCTGTTCGTTCTTTTCAGCCTCCGACAATCATCTCCAACCTCACACATTCCATCCTCTTCGCTCTCTAGACTACACTACACGTATTCCTCCAACAATACGACAACCGCCCGTCGCGCACATATACGAACGGCTCCATTCATAGTATCTCAATGTGACCTCGGGCCAGACGAGTTCGGCCTCCAGGCATTTCCCACCAAAAGCGGGAAGTCCGGCACCGTTTCGCCAACACCACCACACCAAGCCCAGATCGTCAGGGGTCGATCACTGTGGACCAGTCACGGACATCCACTGCTTCGCTTAATCACCTCCACCACTCTTCAGGGAAGCCCCTGAACTACCACCACCTGATACAAGTGCTGTGACTGGCTGACAGGGCACCACCAACACAGTCGGAAAAGTCGCCCGAGCATGGCGCAACACGGACCCCAAGAACATGGCACCAATCTCTGCCACCGGTCATCGATATTAGCGACGCGAGATTCACAATTTGGTTGGCCTGTTTCGAACCCGTCAATCATGGGGGACGGTGACCCTCTAAAAGGGCAAAGCAGAGTCACCACGATCGCATTTCAGAGACACTGGTGATTTGGATGCCCGCGACTGGACTGACGTTGTCCAGAGAGGTAACGTCGGATAACTCTCGCCTCCCACCGGACAGGGCAAGGCCAAGAGAGAGAGAGAGAGAGGCATTTCAAAGCATGACCTCAACCGGACAGGGCAGTGGAGGCCTTGACAGGTCCACCATTGTGTCCACCCATCACCGGGCAAAGCCAACAAAGATCTCTTTCAACTCGTTCCAAGCTGGGTGACAATTCACCCAGAAAAGTCCAAAAGCTCGTGTTCAGCAAGCCCTAACGGGTACAACTAAGGGCGCCACATGGTCGCCGTCAACCAATGGTGGGGATTTCCGCCATCCCGGGTTTGGTGCAATCCAATCCGCTGTGGTTCCTGCATTCGACTTTGTGATGATGATCCGACGGCTCGAGTTCACGTCCAATCATTGCTCGCCATGAGACCCCAAGTGGATTAAGCTAACCAAGTTCTCTTTTTCTCATGGTGTCCACTTTTCTCTTTGGAGACGAGGTCCGCCTACCCATGCTATGAATCGAACAATCCATGACATCCGTGTTCAGCTGAAATCATCCCTTGTTCTCTCCATCCATCTTGCTAACCTTATAACCATACGCTCTTTTCACACCTGCTTCATCCAACCTTTGTTTTCAACCATCAAGTCATTCGCTTTTTTCGACGTCAGTCAACTACACTCGCTCAACACGATTAATCGTCTCGAACCTACCTAATTACACATATCCAACCAAAAAACCAAAACAACCGCCAATATGCGTTCCACCACCACCCTCCTCCAGGCTCTCTTCGCCTCCTCTGCTCTGGCCATCCAGATCACCAGCCCCAAGAAGAACGACGTTATCGACCCCTCCTCGGGCGTCGAGGTGACCTGGAGCACCGTCAGCACCGACCCCAAGTCCGCCCACTTGGTCCTCGTCAACATGGCCAGCGGCCACACCCCTTACTCCAAGGACCTCGGTGCCGTTGACCTGACCAAGGGCTCCGTCATCATCTCCGAGAAGGACGTCCCCAACGACTCGGACTTCCAGTTCAACTTCCAGTCCGTCGACCCCCTCAACCAGGGTATCCTCGCCCAGTCCGAGCAGTTCGAGGTCAAGAACTCCGACGACGACAAGAAGGAGACCACCAAGAGCGCCGCTGCCACCCAGACCACCGCCGCTGCCACTCTTGTCACTGCTTCCGACTCGGCTGCTGCCACCGCCACCTCCGGTGCTGCTTCCTCCGATGACGAGAGCTCCTCCTCCGCTGCTGTCTCCGTCAGCGGCGCTTCCACCCTCGCCACCGTCACTGGCTCTGCTACTGTCACCGCTTCCGGCACTGCCTCTGCCACTCACGCTCCTACCGCCGCTGCTGGCAAGGTCGAGAGCGGCTCTCTCCTCGCTCTCGCCGTCGGCCTTGTTGCCGTCCTTGCTTAAGCGACCGACCTACCTAGACTGGGTAGTCAGGGCACCGATTGATGGGCCGTCAAGTATCTAGGATGTTCGTAGTGGGTATCAGTTCTCTGAAATCCACCTCGTACATCCTACCCGCCCATCAATTGGTGTGACAATAAACAAGGGAGGATGGATGGATAATGTCAACAAAGTGGGTTGTTGCTTGTTGATGGCATGATATCAGTTGGGGTGTATATGTACTAGTTAATTCTGCACTAGTATGTATGGGGTTGTAATAGATGTCGTCTGTGTATGGGGGGAAAGTGGAAGAGATAGACACGCATTGGGATGCCCTTAATGGATTACTACTTAGGAAATATGCATGGGAAAGGCGTTTTTGTCTTTTTTTTCGGTTTGGGTTTGTTCAATTGGCCTTTTCCTCTGGCTTGATGCTTTGGTGATTATGTCTGCGATGTATTGTGATTTTGTTCTGATTCCTTTGCTTCTTCGCGTGTGAATACCCATCTCCTTCCCAGTTGATGTCTTCCTTCCATCTTGATCCATCCTGTTCTACATCTCACGTCCTACATTCACGTCTCGCTTTCCAGTCGCCATCTCATGCCATGCCACACTTGCAACCAAACCACAAGATCCTTCCTTCTTCCAGACAAACAAGCACTCCACCCACCCACAGCCACCAACAATATATGTCATCCAAAAAATTGACCCTTGATTTGTGTATCCCTCACACAACTATACAGAACTGTCCATTACCGCTGATCAGCTACGTATAGAGGTATGAACAACGTACCAACCGTAGATCAAACTTAATTCCGAATCCCAGCCGTTGATCAAGAGATCACCCGGATCATCATAAATGGTAAGTGGTGACAATCATTTATTCATATCAACACAAATGTTCAATGTAGTGTGTCCAAACTCGCAGATGCAGCGAAAGAAGAAAAAAAAAAAAATCAAAACAGGCGGAAACAAGGAAAGAAAGAGAAAAAGAAAAAGAAGGAAAAGAAATGGAAATGAAAGGGAATGAAAAGAAGAAGAAAGGGAATGAAAAGTTAATGTCGCGATGCTTGGCATAGTGGTGAGGAAGTCATCTACTTATCGGACTCTTGATTAAGAAGGGAAGTTGAAAACATTCGATTAAGATTCATCCCCTTCAAGTGCTCCCTCGTCGATTGTACCTCTAATGTTTCTCGGCGGATTAGGTAGATACGGAGGGTCCTTTGCGTAGCTCGGTACCAACCTAGCTTACCTAGTACCTAACCTACTAACCACCTGTAGTCTTCCCAAGGCATTATGAATTTTCATCGATCGATTGCTTTTCTTCAGTCGGTGATTGGGGATCACATGCATTTGAACCACTGCATTGTTCCCTCTACCATTTACCCCTACTTCTACGTATATCCATAACACACACTAGAAACATTGATAGGTAGAGGTACAGACCATTGATCTCGTCCATTCAAGCCAGCCTTGCATACCTAGGTACAGTTCAGTACTGGTTTGTTAATTAGTTCAAGACCTCGTGCCAACTTCCCTATACATTTCCATAGCTCCACTACCTAATGTATGATCTTACTTTGGATACGCCATCTCTAACATTTAGAATGCCAGATCAAATCCAACTAATGCATTTTGGTTTATCCGTGTAAGCGTTGGATTCATTCGAAATAGGTTTCGTCTAGTACACTATGTATAGAAGGTATTGTACTATCGTACTAGCGGTGCTTGGTATACTAAGCTAATGCATGAACTATTATCGGACTGTATTTTCATCCTCCCTAAATCTTGTCAATCACTGTTGTGATTTGGTGCTGGTCGTTTGTCTCAGTAATCAATCGGAGTTTCCGCTCTTTCCATCCATGTTTCTCCGGGCTATGGTAGACGGGAGGTTTGTCTCGACGCTGGACCTAGAGGTAGTTAAGTTGTCTGGGTTGCAGTACCCGACTGACAAACGGATTCCCGTCCAGGAAGTGTAATGATCACTGCAAGGTTGGTTCTCGTTCAATCAAAGTATTGTCATGATGGATCTGTTCTGGTTCGTGATTCTCTTACTCGTTAATTGATTGTTCTGGATCCAAAAAGTTCATGATCCAGACCGGACCCCATCTCCGTCGTCGTACGTTCCTTCCTCCCTGGACATCTACCTACCTACCTACCTTAGTACCTCCGGAAGTAGCTACCCTTGTCTCAGTATATTACATGTCTGGTTGGCAGTAAATGGTACCTTTCTTGCCCTTGATATCTGTGGCTTTCGGTGATACAGGTACTTACTCACCTTTCATTCGGTTTACCAAATCATGATATGGATCTCGCTCCATCTGCTTCACTGTGTCCAGTCGTGTGCACTGAACTAAATAGGGTATCCCTCCCTCCCTTGGGGCCGCTATCTCCCTTCGTACGAATCCGCCGGCTTTGGCGTCAAGCTACGGAAGTTCAATTGAGTCCTTGCCTTGCTGCCCTCGCTCACAACTAATGGTTGCATTTCCATTACTCAAACCCGAGTGTAGCCCAATTTCTCTCACGCGAAAACAACTCGCTTCGTTTCTTCCGGCTTCCGGGACGGGTAGTGAGGGTCAAGTCAAATTCCGCCGAGACAAAAAGTCGAATGGGATGAGACTAGTCTGTCCCTTACTCCGTCCCGTCCTTCATCTCTTACTTTCAGTTCCCAGGCATCAACGTGGGGAGGAATCAGGCGGCAAGAGTAAAAGGAAGGAAACAACTGCCTCTATCCATCATGATCAAACCATTCGTCAGGAAGGAATCGTAGCGCTCCTTCCCTTCCCTAGACACACTTGCCTCAGTACATTCAATGCACCGTACCCTCCTGGCTCCAGCATGATTGAGATTGGAGAGGTACCGCCATCAGATCATGACTCCCGTCTGATATCGCTCCTTCCTCACTCATGTGAGCTGGAGTTGGTTGCTTGGCTCCTGACTGGACCAAAACCTGTCAAGTCAGGTACCTACTTACTCTTTCTGCAGTGCGTTGCAAGATCAAGCCAAGGCTGCTTGCTGTAAGGCATCAGACCGGGCACTTTGACGACTCGGGTCCGTCGTCCAAAGCCAGACTCGCTGCATGCCATATCACGGGACAACTTGAACTAGAGTCTGGCACTCGGTACGAGACATCATGCGCTGCCGACGAGGCATGTTCGTAGGTACGGTCAATTCGATACGTAGAGGTGTACATGGAGGGTCATCCGCTCATCTCTCTTAACGCCCAGTATGCCCCGTAGTGCGCACTAAAGCCGTTACAAACTGTATCAAGATGGAAATAGGAAATCATAGTAGGTACCTAGGTACTATAACAATTGGCCATGAGCCTGGTAGGTACCCATCGGACGGACCCTCAGCTTAAATTCTGCTGATTACTGAATACATCTACACAGAAACATTTTCCTCCACAGTCACAAGAACCTCGATGCGGTTCTAATAAGGCAAGGAATGCCATGGAGTGAGTTTCAGTGATGGTTTGTCAACGTACCGGTATTTTCACTGAGACGTGAATGAAGACGGGACGTAAAGCTATGGTAGGTATGCAAAGCTATTGTAGCTCAAGGAAAACAAAAGTTGACTGTGAGACCTGTAGTTATGATGGTCAGTGAGCGCCGAATTCCCCAGTGGTCGACGGTAGCAAGTTAAGAAACGGCTGCGAGCCGCAAATACAGCTACCCGCCCGATTGACGTTAATGTCAATTCAAAACTCGGTAGGCAAAAATACCATTCTGGTAATGACTCAAATATTCGGTACGATCAAATCAGGTAATTCCGGTTCATGTTTCACGAGGGTAGCATCAACCCCAGATTTCCTATCATTTCAGATATCCCCTCTATCGATAGCTAGGTAGATATGCCGAAGTTCTTCCGCGGGAAGGGGTTGCGCTCTGACTACCAGTGACCAGAGCCGTGATTTGACACCCCATGTCTTTTGGTTGTTGGGTTCCCTATGATATGGATAGCATCAATCGTAATATGTGTTGCTTGAATCCCCAAAACCGGATTTCTACCAACCATCCACACATATCCCGCCGTTGGCGAGGGCGGAGGACCCTTGTGGCGTCAAGGGTTTCAATACTCTGTCTGAGGACAAAAGATTGTGGCGCACTCCCCCTGATGGTTGGAGATATGGTTGCCGACAAGAAATGATACTGCTCGCTTGGCAATCCAGTTATGGTATTAGCTTACATCCTTGGCTGACCTGGTCACTCTGCCAGTTGACCGCAAGGCATGGTGATGACTTCAATCACGACCTCGGTGTGATTGTACTCGCAGCTCCCACAACTTCCCGAAATTTTTATGACTTAACGCTTGGTTTTTTCATGGCCCATTTCACCGGTTGTCGGTATTTGCCGCGATGCTTGACTGAAGTTCACCATCTGAAGCAACGTTTTGTCGGGACATTGTGACCTTTCATTGCGATTGCGTCTGAGACAGCCGCACACAGATGACTGTTCGAAATGGCAAAAGCCTGACACAGTATTTCCAGTAGGTGTCAGAATAAGAGATGTCACAAGGCTATGGTATCTCAGTATATGTCAAGGCTGCAGAACACTGAGGCTAGCGTGACCGAAATCGACCAAAGTTCGAACTCACAGGGTTGACGGCGGCGACCTCAATTATCCAACGACAGGCTTGAGGAGTGTAGACATGTCTTGCAAGACATAAGATGGGAATAGGGCTGGACAACGAGAGGATGTGAAACATGGCCGCTACCCGCCGTAATCCGTGAACCACACACCGGATAGTATTGTCTATGGCGTGGAAGTAGTTATGAACGCCGTTAAACCGCTCAGTTCCCGAGCCACTCCCGCCAACGGCGTGCGTGGGTCTCGCGGCGCGATCCATTGATACCCGGTATTTGCTCGGCAATATAAGCATAAACTGCCCGATAGCTATGTAGGTAGCCGCGCTCGTCCATGACAAAAGTGATGAGACCTTTGCTTCGCGGGCGATCAGCCAACTACTTGAGAAACGCGGTTACAAAGACTGTGATAGGGCTCACGAGAACTCGAAGCTACATCGGGTCAGGTCCCAGTGGGAGAGTCATATCCAGAAATTACCTAGAAATCAAGTTCAAAGGTGTAATAAGGGCGCTTGGATGCGTGGTAAGAGTACGACCAAGGCATGATGTCAAAGGTCTCGACCATTTTGTCCAGTACGAGCCGCGTACAGCAATAATACTGTGTTGTACTCTGGCGGGGGTTTGAACAGCGACTTCGCTGCAACCTATTCGGAAACCGGGACTCCTTGTGATACTCGAAAAGTCTTGGCCTACTTGGACGAGGGCTTGGATCTTGGCGATCTAGACGCCCAAGAAGGAAGAAATAGACGAACACGAATCATATGGAAAGAAGGGGCGTGTGTTGGACGAACCACATACTGGGATGCCACTCAACAAGATGGACATTTTTCTAATTACCATCATGTTGGGGGGGTAATTTTATATTGTCATGCTCCGCCCCCAAGAGGCTATAGTACACTAGTACCGGTGGACTCGCGATAAGCCACAGTTTTTTCGGAAACGATCAGGGGTCCGACGAGCCAATCGCATCTTTCCCCTTGGTGAAGTAAAGAAGGCAAAACGTGGTGTTCCACTGCTGACCGGTGGTCAAGACGGGAGAGGAGCCAGGAAAGTGAGGGTGAAGGTGGGGGAGGGGGAAGGGGACTCGCTGTGACTGAGGGTTTGTTTGGAGTGACGACTGGAGATGGATAAACTCCATCCATGGTTCGGGAGTGAACATGTGACCGTGACGAAACAGACGTTGGATTAAACCATGAGGATCCAAGAGATGAGATGAGCATTAGGTAAAAGGAAGCGATCCCACTTGGCCTTGTGTTGGTTGATACTTATTGACAGATGCGGTGCATAGCACCTTTGTCTTATGGAAGACTGGAGGGCAAGACTCCATGTCATGACGGGAAGGAATTGGAGTGTGTTTTTCTGTTGCACGGCATCCATGGATGGAGCATGGGATTCCGAGAGCCAGGAAAGGAACGGAGCCAGACTGATGATATGGTCTCGTTTCAAACCCAATCGATATCATGATGATTGGAACCCTGTGTGCTGCTGAAAAAAAAAAGAAAATCTACCGAGGACGGAATGTCACTCATGGCACGACCCTCATATGAACCGAGAAGATTGGGGAATATATCAGATCAGGCGGGAATCTGCATCGAAGAAGCACACGCCATCCTTCGCCATTGAGATGCCGTCCAGTCCGTGGCGGGAGAGGAAGGGAGGGCGCCTCTCGGGAATGACGGACAGCGACAGACAGCACTGCACTGCACTGCAGATTATGACAGCTCGACATTGACAGGCAAAACATGTGATTCGAGGAATGGAGATGAGGGGGGACTGGAGGCAACAACGGAAGGGAAAGGGGAGCAAATGTCAAGGGGCAGAAGGTGCGACCTGAGTGGAAGCCCGAACGGTGGGACCTCGGCGTATGTAGAGGTAGGTAGTACCACTGCAGTGTACCATAGTAGTACGTTACACCGCTGTGCATTATTCAGGTTCTGCCCGATGTTGTACTGCATGTAATCATGCCATCTCCCCCATGACGCTTGACTGTGCCTCATTGCGGTGCTGCTTGCGGATTACGGATTGCCCATCCCAATTGAGCAGTCCTTCCTATGCATGCCATTGTTCCGCGCTCCGTGACTGAAAAGGAGTACACCAGGTAGCGAACAGAAGGGACGATATCCCATTATACAAGAATGGGAATGAAAAAAAAAGAGAAGAAAAAGAAAAGGACAAAAAGCAACAAAGTATGAATCTCTACCAAGGTAAATAAATACCCAGTCCTCACAAGGCTCGGTTTTGATTCTCGGTTCTCGGATCACAAAGGTGTCATTGACGGCTTGTGGCCGGGGCAGGGGGGCAAGGATGAGGTGATAGTACGGGGTATGCTATTGTCCAGGTTGTTGTTCCTTCTCCGAGATGAACTTGCTTCTTCTTCCATCAACAAGTCAGAGGACGGATTACATTTCTTTGACGGGCAACAACCGAGGCAAAGTTTTCTCTCTCCGTTGTGTCAAGATACGTACCCTAGCTAGTTTATGAACAAGGAAAGGAAACTAAGAGTGAGACGACCCAAATCCAGATCTGTCGGTTCCTGTTGTTGATCCCCGAGGGTGCCTGCCCCGAACGGCTGTGGCTGCGGAAAGAAAAGTCCTTTCAGCCAATCATAGCACCGTAAGAAGGAGGGGCAGGCCGGGCAGCAGCGGGAAATTGTGGGGCGCAGAATTGAGATCATTGCCTGGCCAATCAACATCATTTTATCTTGCGCACTTCGTTTTCAGCAAATATTGCCCGTAGTTGAAGGAACCCTCCCTCCTGCGCTGCTGAAGACTGCCTGGAATCTCTGATGAGGAAGCTCCCGTCACCTACCTTAGTTGTGCCCGTCGTCACTTGCCCCTGTCACGGGACTTGCCGGTTTCGGTGGCTTTCTCAATGCAGTAGTGTAGTCACCAGTCCAATTTGCGAATAAATCAAGGGCAGTTTAAGACTTCGAGAGCCTCGACCGTGCTGGACCGTGACACCAGCGAGGCCCGGACATCGACCGCCGCCCGCGCTCCCCCCCCTTCTCCCACTTCCCGCTCCGCTGCCGTCCGAGTCCTCCGTCCCTTGTTGTCGGGATTTACACGGCTACACGGTTATAAGGAGGAGAGTCAGGAGTCTGGGGTAAGATGACAGCTACATACACTACGTAAGTACATGACACAAGTACCTCCCTCCAAGATGGCGGAGACATCTCAGGGAATCCGCTTGCCGACTAGTGAATATTGACTCCCCTCAGTAGGTACTCGCTGTAGACCAGTGCGCCGTCAGCAGGCTGGGACTCTCTCTTTACAATGGAGTCGCGCGTCGCCTACCACGGAAATGACAAGACTGATAGCAGCAGAGATATCATCAGCAGCCAGACGGGATCCACCAGCAACCCGCTAGCTCTCTCTACCCACCAGCAACAGGGAGACATCCTCGCCATAGTACCCGCTATATCATCGACCGAAAGACCTTTGTCCGCGCCATTCCCAGGCACATAGCAACGTCGCAATCACGAAAAACTGCCAAGCCGGGCCGTAACTGTACTGTACATTATGTACAGCCTTTCTCGACATCAGACCCTGATCCCCGCCCTCCTGCTGCTGCTGCTGCTGCCAGCAGAAGAAAAATAAGCAGAACAAGACGTCGCCGAGGCACACACATACATGGACATATACAGAAACATGAACAAGCAAACATGGAGAGGGTAAGCGAATTTAATAATATCAGGAGGAGGCCATCAGACAACCGAGCCAGACCTCGTTCAACGGCCAGCTCGCGAATGGTGGCCTACGCCCAAATTAGGTAGCCTACCTATCCGCGGCTATCCAGCCGGCCATTACATGATACCTCGATACTGCACTCCTGGCACTACCTAGGTATTCGACACCACACTAACATCGTCTCCGCCCAGGATTAGCATGACCTGAGCTAACATGTTCCATCTCCGTGGGATGCATCAGGAACCAGCAATGGCGCCGGTCTTAGCGTCTTTCCATTCGGTCCCAGTCCCACAGCCCACTGGCACACTGGGGTCCTCCTAGCCACCCACACCTTTCCCCCCTTGGCCCCGTTATTGGTTGCCTGGCAGACCCGGACAGGGCACCAAAAGAAAAAGTAGGTATGTAGTGTGGTGTATGACAAACCCGCGGCACCGTATCGTAACCGATGTCAAGACGGCCTGTTGTTGATGTCATGTACATTGATTGCACAATGGTCTGTCTGACTGACTGACTGACTGACTGAGGATCTGGCGGCTCTCTCTAGAAAACAAAAACACCAAGGGAGAATCCCGCTAGTGGAGGCCATTCTGATGGTCCATCCAACGAGGGAGCGCTACTGCACCGCATATTAGAGTGCTAAACATACGAAACATCCACCAATTGCCCTACCCACACCAAGACAAATCCAGAGCAATCCCGAACAGGGGGGCAATCAATACTGTACACTACAAGCTGGAAAATGGCCAAGCCAAGCGAAACGCTACCGTCGAACGCTACGCTGGACGGGGACCACCACACTGGAGTACGACGGACTGGACCACACTGAGAAATCGGAAACCTCCTTCTTAAACCTCTGCCGGCTCCCCCTCCCGAAAAAAAGGCCCCCATTGTCATTCGCTCGTTTTTGCCTCTTGTGTTGCAAAGGCTTGCACAACAACAGAACAAACAAACAACAACAACAACAACAACAACAACAACAACGACATTATCATTCTGATCCACAAGCGCAGCATCTGTCGTACAGTACCTGTCGAGAGCTGTCGTCACTGCCGAATACCCGCCCAGGACAAGGCGAAACCCCCCCGCTCTGCCGCCTGCGCCCGTCCATGTCGGCTGCCCACTCATCAACCACAACAGCGACGCCCGCTTTGCTCTCATAGTGTGCAGTGTGTGACCGATTGGTGTGATGGAAGTACGAGTCGCAACCACACAGAGCACTTCTTCGTCGCCGCCGGGCGCTGGCAAGTATCCTCGCCGCGGAAGACGCGAGAAACCATGGCCGCCCTCTAAACAGCGGAAGCTGTTGCGCCTCTATGTCTGCACACAAAGCGAGCGCCTGCCCCTGGTGCGCATTCTCGAAAGGCTAAAGGATGGCACTTTTGACCCAAGGTGCGATCACCTCTTTTCCGTAATATTGCAGTACTAGGTGTGACGGTGATCATCACCCAAGCCCCGGGATTACTGACTCGAGGATCGTCATGTTTCACAGGCAACGAAATTCTCACAAGCACCTCAAAAATCTATTACCAGACCGTCGCATCGATGACTGGCGACCGAGGGACCTGGCCTCGATGTTGGTTCGAGTGCGCTTCCTTAGATCAGTCAGAGCCGAGAGGAGGATGAGGAGGAAAAACCGAGATCACAGGGCACGCAGCAGCAATACGAACCAGCACCATGCCGCCGCCGACATAGAGTGGAGATCGCCGACGGGGTCCCTGGGCAGTCGCATGGGAGTGGGTATGGTGGACAGGGGGGCCATGGATACGGATATCATCATGAACTTGGACGGAAACCCTCTCCGCAATAATCAACACATCCACCATCACCGAGGCCGTCACGATTCCGCCCAGTCATCACCACAAGCCTTGCTATCCGAGTCGGCCACAGCAAGCCCCGAAACCTCGCACGCATCCCACGCGTCATGTCAGCTTCACCAGTCACCCATCAACTCCCCGGAGACTTCGCACACCTCTCATGGCGCCCCATCGCACCGAGAGAGGTCACCAGTGAGGTCCGAAAAGTCCATGTCAAGTTCGCTCAAGTCAGCCTCGGAATCCCTTAGGTCGGCATTCAAGAGGAGGTCATGGGCATCGGTGCTGTCGAGCATATCGTCGGGTATCTCCAGTCTTGCCCGTTCTTCGTCATCGGCATCTTCCAAGGGGGTTGGCCATAGCGAGAACGGTCCTACGGTTGCGCTCAGCAAGTTGAGTCGAGATGATTTTCTTTCTCTGCTGGAAGAGAACAAGCCATTGGCATCAGCAACCAAAGCAAAGGTTGCCAAGGCGCTGCAGAACCCCTTGTTCAAGAAGAAGTACTCTTCTGTTAATCCCAAGACGGAGGAATTGAACAATGCGTTGCTTGCCATGTGCTGCTCGGCTCATATTGAAACCAGCTCCCCTCCTTGTGTGCATGAGAGACTATCCAAGGCCATTGAAGCCCAGGACTCTGAAGGTCATGCCTTCCGCAAGTTTACCGTTACCGACGAGGAGGCCAATATGGTGGACAAGTATGGCAACATTCTTCTGCACGTCGCTGCCCGATGGGGCGCCCGTGTTTCCATTTTGTTGTTGCTTCTGCGACACACTGATGATATCCAGGCAGTTAACGTTCGTGGCGAGACTTTTCTCCATGTTTACGAACCCCCAAGTCACCCAAAGCTAAGGCCAGCTTCTTTCATCAACCTTGTGCGACATCTGCGATCACGGGGCTTCGACTTTTGTCAACGAGACGTCGAGAAGCGGACATTTCTACAACACCTGGTCCCGAAGAAGACCTTCCCCATCGAGATCCTTCATTGTCTGTTCCGTGAAGTCGGCCACGGGACGGCCCGCTTTCTTGTTGCCAACAAGTGCTCGGCTGACGAACGACTGTGGCACTGCATCCGCAAGAACCTTTCGTATCAATCGCCCAAACTCCACCGCATCTTCGGCGACGAGCAGGAGTTTGTCCGGCGCTATCTCCCCGAATTCATGGGGGATTCCTCGTGCAACAACTCGACCCGCATTACCATGACCTCCGACTCGGACAGTTGGCGCGGCAGCTCAAGTCGCGGCAGCACCGCCAGCAGCTCCCAAAGCATCAAGCGAACGCCCGTCATGCGTCTCTTGTGCAAGATTGCTTCCGGTCGAGACTCGGACAAGCACGGGGGCGAGGCAAACCTGGACCAGCGTCTCGAGGCCCTCCTCGGCATCGGCCCCAAAACCACCAAGCAGGACATCGAAGCCTGGCTCAACGAGCGAGACACCGAAGGCAACTCGGCGCTGCATTATGCCGCTGAGTTTGGCATTGTGGCGGCTGTCAAGTTCATTACTTCGCATGGCGCTCAGGTGAACGTGATGAATAACTGCGGCAACACTCCCCTTCAGCTCATCAAGTACGCGATCCAAAGGACGGACGTCAGGACAGATGTGTACATGGAGGCACGATATTTACGCTGTGCGGTGCTTTTGTTGGAGAGAGGAGCATTCGATCAGAGCAAGCTTGTCAGCGAGCGAAGCGTTATCTACCCGTACGATGTGTTTGACGGAAGCGAGAGGTGCATTACCAATCTGGTGAAGCAGGGTGTGGCGTACGAGTGTCGTGGCCTGCATTTGCTATCCTCATCAATAGCACCGCATGGGCCAGCAATGTGGATGGATGAGAATGGACATATGCAGTTTGCGCAACACTCTTATGATGAGGAAGGAAATAATGGGGAGGGAAGTGGACATGTGCATGGGCACGGACATGGGGGATACGGGATGCCGATCGGTGCGGGCGGCATGCCGATGCATTTGGAGTTTCAGACTTCCTTTCTTGGTTGATCTCGGTTGGTGATCTCTTTATGGAGTTTTGGGTTGAAAGGGGGCAGGAAAGGACGATATGAGAAACGGAGAATGGCGCATAACACGGGGAGTTGTTTGGATAAGAAGCGATGGCGACGTAGGGGTGGACATTTCCTTTCTTTTTCCCTTTGTCGGCTTCTTTCTCTTCTTTCTATCTTCTCTGAGATGGACTTGGATATTTCACGGCTATGGGGCCTCGCATCAGCAGGCGACAGGCGTTCAATGCTCTTTCATTATCACCAAGGGTCTTGTTGCATTTGAGAGCCATTGTAATCATCATCATCATCCCCTTCCATTTGTACATTTTCCGGGGCCCTCATTGTACTGCCTCTAGTTATCATGACTGTCTGTCTCTTAACCTACGGGGCAGACGTCGATGAAAAGCTCACGATGTCGACGAACAAAAAGTTATGTCTCTTACGTTTTAGAGCATCGGGATAGGTTCCCTCCGTCATTGATGCAATAAAAGTACATACATGTCGACTAATCCCTACCTACTTTTACATGTCTACTCATGTCCTACTTCCATCTTTAGTATCCTTCCTTTTGTTCCCTTTTTTCTAGTGTAAACATCCCATCACGCAAGAGCCTTGCAGATATACTACTCTTAGCGCCGGAGATCTTTAATTACATCCACAAAACCCCCCAAAAAACCAGCTTTCCATTACTATAACAAACCAATAATTCCCAGATGCTTCCAACACACTGTCTCCAAGACTGTTCAAAATGCAAGTCGTAAACCCGGAAATGCCCCACTTCTGTACCTCTTCTATGGTAGGGGCCAACGCCATCGATCATCTATCCAATCTGTCGGAATTGTGTTTGCTTCCTACTCTACGTACACGTGTGAAGAAGCTCAGGGCTTACTCCACCTGAAATTTCATTGGGCTCTTCGATTACCATTGGGCTCCTCAACTGGCTCAGCTAGATTGGACCAGATCTTGTTTACTCTCCCGTTCTCATGTAGGGCTCAGGGGTAAAGGGCACTGAGTTCAGGGTTGGGATTGGGCTTGGGCTTGTGTAACGTCACTAGAGTGTAGTCTAGAATAGTCTTTGGAGTAACCGTGACCAGTAACCCTAGCCCCCCTTGCGAAGAAAGAAGAGCCGCATCGACGACGAGCACACCTCTATATAAAGCACTTTATCTGTTTCGGAAATGAAAGGAGGGGGGATCATCATCCAAGCGAAGTCTAGGCCCAGCCTACCTACCTATGTAAGACTTGGGGTATTTAGCAGGCGACATAGGTCAAGGGGAAGTACCTACACTTAGGCTGCGTTACACAGACTGACTGATACCTTACACAGTACACCGCTGGTGTGACGCCCACACACACCGTCACTCACTGAGACCGTCACTGTCACTGTCACGCCGATACCGACACCGATACCAAAAATGGAGCTGGGAGATCGCATCCGACTTCTAGACCTGTCTCAGTCACCATCCATCACGGGAGTCGCCTGCACGCAACGTATATGTCGCAACAAGGGAAAAGCTATAAAGGAACCGAAGCGAGGTAAATGTTACCTAGGTATCAACGG
This sequence comes from Neurospora tetrasperma FGSC 2508, assembly GCF_000213175.1. Lineage (NCBI taxonomy): Eukaryota > Fungi > Ascomycota > Sordariomycetes > Sordariales > Sordariaceae > Neurospora > Neurospora tetrasperma. Next base: position 364,396 of record NW_009799101.1, read on the forward strand.
CTCGTACCTACCTACCTACCTTGGTTCTAGTCAAGAAGAGAACCCTGAATGGCACACTTTTTGTTTGATATATCTAGAAATCTACAATATATGTGTTCGGACTTGAGCCCGAGCAGAGCAGAGCACTTGGGAAGGTGTTTCACTTGTAGGGGTCTTACCGGAAGGACAAACGTTGGTACCTACCTACACTTTATGTCGTTCCCAAAATGTCAAATTTCAGTAGGTAGGTATCTAGGCAGGACAGAGAGTGGTTTCGCTGGTTCCACCAGAACTGGTCCCCGTGGCTACCTCTATGCTCGCGCATCGATCTCAAAAGCACGGCACATTAACATGGAATAGATTGGACTTTGCGATACACAGCCTCACATCTAAAACATATATGCTGGACAAAGTGATTCCCTGGCGGCCTGAAACGAAGTGCAGCTTGAGTATCCTGTTGAATGGCCATTTATATGACCGTTCATTGTGCCGTCCCGGGCTACACGACTCCGTAAGGCAGGACGAGGCATTGTAGAAAACACGGCACAAGGAAGTTCCAGATTTGGTTGCTGAGCTTCGGCTCGGTAGGTATTTAGCCTCTTGTCCCATATCATGTTTCCAAATTCCGCGCGGCTCTAATGTCTGCGGCGTTGGGCCAAATGCCCACCAAGACGCATTACGAAGACATCCAAAGTAGGTGGTATGTCAATATTGCGTTGTGCAGTGGAGAGGCAGAATGGGGATAAGGATGTGGTGTATGTGAGTGGTGGGCAGGGGAGTTATGCTGTCAGGGTTTGAAGGGAGGTGAGGTTATGTGGACAGGCATGGGTTACTGACTGTATCGCCTGTTACTGTAGGTAGAGAGAGAGAGACGGCTAGTCTGGAGGGCTTAGATAGGGTACGAGAGGGAAGGAGCCAGGACTCGAAAAGATGTTGGCGTTGATCGTGGTGGTGGGGTGTTGAGTCGATTTTGGGATGTTAAGATGTTGACGTGGTGATGCCGGTCATGGTGTTTTGGTCAAGTGTGTGCGCTTGCTCGGCGTCCCGTGGAGGGAAAAAGGCCAGCACTGTAAACGATAATGGAAGTACTGTGCATTATGCATGTACCCACTGCGACTTTACCGCTGAAATCACTTTGGATGCTTGTTGTTTCCTCGTGAAATGAGCGGTACCCTGCTGTCGATTGGACCTGCGTTCATCTGCATCTGGAGGCCTGGTGCCTTCCCGGCCTCGCTTTCTTGGCCATTTACAGCAGCTCCCAATATGCAGAGGGAAAATTGGAAGGAGGGCGACCGGATGACCATTGAATGCGCCGTAAGGGTTTTCGTTGCCGACAAGGGCGACTGCCTCAACGAAGGTATTTGGAATCTGCCCTCTGCGGTTTTACCTTGTTTTTCTTTTTACTTTGTTTTTCTCTGGTAGATCTCGCTCGACCCAAGTTCACTACATGTACCTAGGCACCTCATCTTCGATCTCCACGCCTATTGGATTCTACCACTACGTCAGTTCGATCTTCGCGCAAAATTCACCACCCTCCCCTCCTTCCAAATAACAACCCTCCCTCAGCTGGGCTAGAATACTCAAAAGTGGAAGGATTTAAGGCGATCCGGCTTCAGTCTGCTGTCTGGCACAGCGGGGTGTGTTGAGTTCCACAAAGGGAGGAGATGTGCTGCTTCCACCTCCGACATCTGGAAGACACATTCGCCCTGCCATTGCTCGGCTAGAATCAGCCTGGGCAACCTATCATGGATTCCGTTGGCACGGTGTCATTCTGTGAGTGTTACCGCGGTCATTTCTTATGCACCCCCAATGATCATTCAGCCCCAGGTGATGTGGCGGTGGCTATGCATACTCCTGTGTCGAGAAAGTCGTTGAAACGGCGATCTGCATATGGGGTCGCAAAAACGCCCGATCAAAGTAAGGCGTCACAAAGTTATTGGACAGCGGGTAGTATGCTCACAGAGCACAAGCTGAAGTAGCAGTGCCCGATGAGATAAATCCAGATATATGAGCATGGGATGGCCTCAATCAGAATCCTTCCTTGTCTTCAATGCTTCTTTTTTACTCACCTCAGGCTTCTTCTGTCTTCCATTCTTCTTTTCCCTACAGGTACGAACTCACGGTAAACATGAACGGACTTCGGGCTCTGGCAGCCAAAGAAACCTGGCATAAATGCTACTTCCCACCCGACACACGGTACAACAACGCCACTGCTATCGAGGTCCGGCCAGATCCATATGATCCAGGTACCTGCCATTGGCACACACAATGCGCAGTGAATGATCTACTCCTAACCAAATTCCTTGAACGCGGTAATCAGGCCTTCAGCACACCTGAAAACGAGGATCAAGGAGAAAACAGACCCATGAATCATGGTACTAAATTACTCATAGTAGCTACGAGAACCTTGATATATTTCTTGATGAACCAGTCAACCTTCCAGGACATTGTGTCGACCCTGAACCCAGACCCTCGATTTAATCGAATCCTTCACGCACCCCCCAACTCCTACTTTGAGTTTTCGGGCGGGATTGCGAACGGCGGTATAGCGACAATGAAACTCATCGCTGTCGGTGTCATGTTCAGGTTGTCAATTCGACAGCACGCAGAGGACCCTTCATTTGATTCAAGATGCGTCGCATTCATGGTTAATCATGGCAATGGACCACTCGAGTTAGTGGAGGGAAGTTACCTCTACCTAATCGATTGTTTGGCAAATGTGAAGGAAGAAGCGTGTTCCCCTCTTTATTTGCCGTTTTCTCTATCGGTATTCACAGTTCATACCTGTCGCGACCTCCTTCGCGAGATTCGATGGTGTATGTCTTCAGCTATGAGGACAACCAATAACCTGCTTGGTCACTTCAAGAAAGGGTACGGGCGAAGGAATGGTACTCCAATCGATCGAGAGAGAGCTATTGAGCAAAACCAGTACATAGGGCGTGCTCTGAACCACGTGGTTTATGTCACATGCGTTTTGGACGGCGTGGAATCTCTGTGGCAGTACCTTGAGGCTATGGCCATAGAAATCCCACCATCGGCCAAAACCGAACAGGTGATCCAAAGCACCAATAACATATTGGAGGCGATTCGGTTCCTACGGCAGGAGGTCAAAAGTATGAGAGCGGCATTGCGCGAAAACGAGGCTCGCGTCCGGGACCAGGCGTTACTCGTAAGTTTCTCTGCTCCCCTACTATTCCCCTTGACATGTCTCAAACAGCCTACACCTAATCACCAACACTCTTGGGGGCAGCCAGGCTGCTCCTAGAAATCAATACAGCTAACTGACTACCTACCTACCTATCCCACTACCTCCCACAGTTATCATCCCACCTCTCCCAAACAGACTCAGAGACCAACATCGAAATCGCCCATGCAAGCCGTGACTTCGCAGCAGCTGCTCAGCGGGATAGCTCAGCTATGAAGAGTATCGCCATCCTGACCATGTCCTCCCTCTCAGGCATGTTCTTCGCCGCGCTCTTTGCGATGCCTTATTTTGGCAGCTGGGATCAACCTCGGCATTTTGTACTGTACTGGGCATGTACCATCCCGACTACCATTCTCACGTTTGCTATCTGGGCTGCCCTTACTCAGCGATCGGTCGTGGTGAGGTGGATGAAGATGCTTTGCTCAAACTGGCCTTGGGGATTTTGGCAAGGGAGACGAAGGAAAGGCTGTGTGTTCGAGGGAAATGAAGAAAAGGGGGAAAAGGTGGTTTGAGAGGTGAGATGGAGGGAGCAAAGCAGGTGAGGGGAGCTGATGATCGACTTGTCGGCAACTGAATGCTGAATGGTGCCATCCGAAGGACTATGCGAAGAGGTATTCTTGGACGTGTGCTGTGCTTTACTTTATTGAGGCGTTCTGCCTCAAATCTTATCGGTAGTAGGTAGGTATTCTAATACTTGTGAGTGTTCTTAACAAGACATGCACCTATAGTTTCGGATGGGAATATGGGCGCCACATCACTGCCTTTCCATCGCTGTGTATCACCACCGCTGAACAACTTTCACATCGAGACAAATGTTGACAACAACTGGGCCAATTCATGAAATCTTCCTTTCTTTTGTCCTTCGTGTTTCTGGTTATATAACTTGCAAGATGTAGTAGTTCGTTGACAAAAAGGCCGGCGGATGGCCTCTTTTCAGTCCAGCACGCAGCTACCTTAATGTTGGCAGCGTACCTACACTACCTAGGCAAAGGTCAGGTAGGTACCTTATCCTTAGACACTCCGCATTACTCCCTCGACTACCGCCCTTATGACTCATCCCAACATAGAATCTGGTATTGAGAGGGTATCAAGCCCCTCTTTCACCTCTTTAGCAAAATCGATCAGCCATCATATCAGTCTGTTGCCAACAGCCTGAGGTGGAGGTACAGCGAGCGACATAGACCATAGGTAAGCATTGAAGTGAAGCCGACACATTACGATTTCAGGACAGCGATGTTCAAAGGTCAAGTTATTGCGAAGATGACACTCAAATACCTGCATACTTGCACAGGTAGTAGTTTCATGGAAGCCACACCAAACCCGTCAATTCTCGAACCCAACGACAAATGATCCATCCCCCCTGTGCTGCTATGTGCCAGACTTTACATGCCAACGTCAACCCTCAACGCCAATGCCGACAAACATGACCCATAACCCTGCTCTATGCCCCTGAACGAGGATGGTACCACCGACCAGAGATGCTGAAAAGAGAACCGATAAATCGAGGTAACAGTCGTCGATAGAGGAAACCAAAGCCGCTGATCTGTGCTGAGGCCCGTTGTGCCGTAAAACATACTAGTCGGGTGCTGGTAACAGGGAAAAGACAATGCCGCGAGAGGAAGGCTATACCGAACGCCAATAGGTGCTGGTTAGGTATGCTGCATGTCCGTCGTGATTTTCTGCGTTCTCGTCGGGCTTCTCAAGCCTCGGCCAGTACTTCATGTACTGAGCAAGGCGCTCTGCCTTGGTTCCCGGGATGGCTTTGGGTCGGAAATTCGATTGCCCGCGGTCGATGAACTCGTGTGAGGGAAGAGGTAACGGTGCTGGCTCCGGCTTTGGCTCTGGTGTAGTATTCTTGCTGGTGGAAGTCAAAGGTATAGGTGTGCAGCTGATGAAACCGCCCTTGGAAGTTCCACGTGAGCGTCGCGCTGGGAAGTAGCTCCTGGCCTTTCCCCGACGAGGAGGTTCTGCTTTGCTCCCGTTGACTGCCGAGGTATTCTCGATGGTCTTGTCCTGAGCGAGGAACGGGTGCTGAGCGAGTGCTTGGCGGGAGGCGGAGCAGGAACGTTGTGAGTGCGTGAATTTGGACGGTTGGAGGCAGGGGAGTCTGTTGTTGACCTCATTGGGATCCTTCGCCGCATTTGGTTGGTTCTTGTCATGGGTTTTGGGGCAATGTTTTTCCAAAGCAGTTTCAAGACGGCCCAGTAGCACTTCGAAGTAGTTTCGGTGAGTGTCGCTGTTCTCTGATATATCCAAATCGTTGTGTTTGGTCACTTGGCCCAGGGTGTCGACTTTATTGTCGATGGAGGAGTGCGCAAGCATTTCAGCGCGGCGTGCTTGAAGGTGGTCGTAAAGTTTTCGGTGAGCGTTGTACCAGACGTGAAGTTTTCCTGTCCGGCGAGTGTCTTTGAGGAAAGCGGCTACGTGGTTGAGAATGAGATCATGTTCGTGGCTCGAAATCGTCTTGGCCCGTTTCTTTACCGGGCTATCAATGCTGGTTGCTTCCAGCATCCTCTTGGTGCCTGTAACGAAGGTGGAAAAGTCATCGGCGACACCCAGATCATCCTCACTGCGCGCAGGGAATGGCTCACTGCTTGAAGCCATGATTGCAAACGAATTAGACTGTGAAAGCGCAAGTTGATGGTCGCAATATGGTTGGAAATGCCGTGTACAACATGTGTTCGTTTCCACTTACATTGCGGAACAAAACTTTTAGGGCGAGGTACTACCAGGTTGGAATATTTATAGAATTTGGAGCGAAAAGGAGAAACAACCTACACTAGTGAATGGAGGCCGACCTTGAGAACTTGACCTGAATCCCAATTTGATCCTCCACGGTCGCGAATCTCATCAAGGTTTGAACTGGATCCCCACAACTCTAGTCGGACGTACATCCTTCCGCTACTGTCTGATCCGTATGACGGCGAGGGCGAAGATTACGGCGAAGGAAACGGCGTATGTGAAATGGGGGCGCGGGTGGTGATGGCGATAGTAGCGTGAGTGAGGAACCACCACGTGCATCCTCCGAGCCTACATCCTCCAATTCTGTATCCCCCTCCCTTTCCTCATCCAAAAACCCCTCCCATTCTTCTTCCTCCCAGATCACTACCCTCCTTCTCCTCTTCTTCCATGCCTCCCTCCTCCAAAATACAATGCTCCTCCTGTTTTTCATCTTCTTTCTCTTTCTTTTAGGCTTCATTTCGTCATCCCCCTCCTGCTCCTCTTTCTCTTTGTCGTCCGAGAACCCTTCCCACTCTTCTTCCTCCTCCTCTCTCTCCAAAGTCCAGCCATCTCCCGTAAATTCTTCTTCTTCTTCTTCTTCTTCTTCTTCTTCTTCTTCTTCTTCTTCTTCTTCTTCTTCTTCTTCTTCTTCTTCTTCTTCTTCTTCTTCTTCTTCTTCTTCTTCTTCTTCGTAAGAGGTATAAGGGAACGCAGAAGGTATAAGACCACGCGAAGGTGAGGTAGACGACCCCAAATGGGACGTAGGTGAGATATGTGCAGCCTGTGGAGTAAAAGTGAAAGAGGGGACAGATGTAATGAACTGGGAGATAAAAGGGGATATAGGCGAGATGTAAGGTGCTGGGGAAATAGGTGGCTGGTGGCGCGGGGATGGCGTTCGGGGATAATGCCCTGCAATACCGTTAGAGGTGATGATACCGGCGGTCGGGTCATTATACGGTTGTTCGGTGCTCCCGTCGTTCGTACCCAAATTCGGCGAGTTGTCTGAATCGGTACCGTAGTGGGAAAATATGTTTCCAGACATGCGTTGTAGTTGTTGGACAATAACCACAATCAATGTTTAAAAAACAATGCATATTTCTTATTGGGGGTAAGCGTTGTAATATAGTATCCTTAGTTTTGGAGCCGGGTCGGGTCCAAATTTCGAAATTTCTCAAAGTCTCAAAGTCCTACCTTCCTTCCCCCCCTCCCAGCGACATTTATCAACGGAAAGAACCAGCCATTTCCTTCAGAAATAACCAATTGGCTTAGTAGTCAAGCGGTTAATAAAGTAGTTCTTTATTTTCGTTCTTGCTCGTGACCTTTGTTCGATTCCTGTTCGTAACCAACTTTTTGGGGCTATTCCCAGCCGGAAGACCTTCAAAGTTCCAATACCAGCCTTTAATTTAAAGACCACTATTAAGGCTACTAAAGTATAGAAGGTTATACCCTATACTAAGCCCTATACTTTTGACTTCTGGAGGCTTGGAAGACAATTAATGTCTGGAAAACAGTTACTGTTTTCTAAACATTGATTGTCTGTTAGACAACGCTTGTTGTGACTCAGGGTTTCCCGCTTCGGTACCTGTAGGACTGATCTCAATGCTGGGAAGGATGGTAGGGGTCTCGGGTGTTCTTTGAGGTGATAGTGTCCGGCACCGCTGGCTGGAGCTTTGGCTCGAGTTGGTGCACTCTTCGTCTTCGCTGAAACCGTCACTATTGGAGCTGCCATCATCGGAGTTCTCGTCCTGAGTTGCCGTGGCGCCCTTCAAAGCATTTTCTCCGACAATATCCCATAGCCCACTGAAGTGGCGGTCCTCGAGTTGAGTGTCGGGGCCGTCGACATCGTCGACAGGATCCACAAGTCGCGGATATGTGACCATTATACGCTCCCGAGACTCTTCATAGACTTCTACTCCGCCACTCTTCAGTCTTTTAACCGGTCGAATATCCTCTTCAGCATCAAAACCCCTTCGGGTCCGTTCCACTTGCTCACGGTCAGCTAGATTCATGTCTACGTCGGCAGTTTCCCAGCTTTCGCTTGCCCGGACATCTGTTCGCCTTTCGTCTGAGCTAGACGAAGCAGTCATGTGTGTTGGTTGTTCCATCCTTGCTGATAGAGTTCAGCATCGGACAGCTATGAGGATGCTAGCGGCGTCTTAAAGGGAATTGTTGTCAGTTGATGGGCGGTGAACAATGAATCAATGAACAACCTCCTCAAGAGTAAGCTGAGGCGGGAGCAAACAGATATCCAGAAAGAGCGAGCTGTGATTCATACCTAGAGGTACACTAGAGGTATCAAAGGCCATTATTGGTGCAGTCAAAGGTCTGAAAAAGCGCCTGTCTTATTCATCACTCTCAAGTGACCTCAGAAATCGGGAATGTGCCTCCCTGATAAAGAAGAACAAAACCGTACCAGGATGTACAATCAGAAAACTAATGAACCTCAACCACTTCTCGATCTCCACCCATCAAAACCGCCAGCATGCCTATGGCTTCCTTCCCATCAACTATTCCCCGTGCCTTTTTCCATCAACTATTCCCCGATTCAAACCATGACTCGCAAACTGGGCTTGCTGGCCAGATGCTGGGCCTGAGCACAGCAACTGGAGCTTGCCGTGGCGACGGATGCAACGTCAACGGCGAGACAGGAGTTCAAAATTTGAGGCTAGAGCCTAGAGGTACCTAGGAGACTGGTACAAAGGAGGATGGATCATGATGAACAATCCACATTCCACCCCCCCACCATTCCGCTTCAGTCACGGAGTCGCTTTCCATAGCCCATTCCTGGTCGTACTCGTTGTCGTCGTCGTCGTCGTCGTCAAGGTAGAATGTGTCTTCGGGCTCCTGGTCCTCCGGCTCCGACCCATGATCAAAAGTATACCCTGTGAGTCGGAAAGCATCCATCCCTGGGTAGCGTGGCCCCTCATGCAACGGATCGCTTCCGATGTCCCACTCGGCGTCTTCCTTAAACTCGATAATGACGTGGGTATATTCGTCTCCCGGCCCGTCAAAGTCAGGCCAACGAGTATATCGAGACAAAAAAGGCCTGAAGCCTTCGTCTTCGGGTTCGTCCTCGTCCTCGCTGTGGTGTTCATCGCTGTCATAGTCATCACTGTCTTGGTCATTGTTGTCATGGTCGATGAGGTCATCGCCGAAGACTACTTCAGGCCAGTCCTCATCCTCTGAATCATCCTCGTCTGAGTCTCCCTCGGAGATGGAGGTGTACGAAGAGAAAGGAGTGCCAGGAAGCGATGGTGAGGAGTCACCGCTTGACCTGGAAGGAGAGGGCACGAGCGAGGCGGTAGCTGACGCAACATCGCGAGGTTGCGTTGCCGAAGGCGAGGGGAAGCTCGCAGGTAAAGTGGAAAAGAAGGGAACCTCAGAAGGTGAAGAATCAGTGTCTCCATCGTCGCCCGACTCGAGGGTCTCTTTGGGCGAGATGATGTCTCGCTCCGGGATTGTGGGAACATGTTGGAAATCATCTTCAATTGTGGGCAGGATACCGTGGTCGTGAATCCCGGCAGCATGCTCGGGTGACGATGTACTGTTCTCGTGGCCCACCATGTTGGACTCGTCGTCTTTGCTCGCCTTGTTGCTCTCGAATTTGCCGTCATCGACGCTTTTGTCCTCGGTCAGGGCTTCAGGGGCATCGTGGCTGGTCTTCAACCTTTTCGGTGAACGACTATCTTCGCGGTCCGGTAGATGTCTTTTAGGTTGCTTGATATTGTTAGCCCTGTGAAGAAAGGAAAAGTAAGCGGTACTACATACGTTTGCGCCTGTATTGGGCGAAGGAGAATTGAAATCCTGATCGGCCATCGTTGATAGTTGACTTAACCTCGAAATGTATATAGTATGGTTTTGGCTTGATTGCTGCAAGGTGTTGGTTACTTTTGTAGGCACTAAATGATCTCCTTGGAGATGATCGCAGGAGGAACATCCGTTTTTTCGTGGAAGAAATAGGTAGGTAACCCCTCCAAAGGCTATGATGAACAGAGTGAATGTTCAACCTGGAATCGATTGACCCTTCACCTGAAGTTCCAAGCCCACACGTCGATGGTGAATGATCCATCCTCAATTGTCCATGCACTCGTCGTAACAGGAGCGATCCAGAATCTGAAAGCAAATAGCCGACGATCAAGAAGGGCTAGGCGTAAATAAGAATATCTGTATCACTTCTCCTTTTCCTTCGACACCACTTAGCACGCAACAGTACTCGTTGCTCATAGGATCTCCCAAATCCCTTGCTTTCTTTACTTGAAACTTCTTTAGAATATAGACATCTCTAGGTACCTGCTTAGCCATGCCTTCAGCCGTAACCGACCAGAACTTACCTTCCATGGTGTCTTCAATGCCGCGGCAGTCTTCAACAAAGACGCCCTTTCCTGGTGCTTTTGTGCACATCACCACCACCACCACCACCACCACCACCATCACCACAACCCTCACCATTCTCAACATGTACCACTTTCCCGGTACCCATAGCGCAGACCCAACAATCACATACAAAACGGATCATAATAAACAATCCACAAACCTCCTCCCCACCACTGTGCTGCTTCAGTCTCAGTCTCAGTTTCGCTATCAACCTCCCACTCGGCATTGTCCTCATCGTCTTCGTCGTCGGTGAGATAGATAGGCTACTTCGATCTGCTGATCACCATTCTCAGACCGATCATCATGTGTAAAAGTATAGGTAACCCTCCAAACGAAAAACGTTCATTCCAGGGTATCGGATTCCTTCAACTTCAAGCTCGGCCTCATCGTCCGACTCATCGTTGAAGGAGTATCTACAGTATTCGTAGGTTCCTTCGTCATCGGAAGCATCGAAATCAGGCCAGTGGGTCAATGTATCTGGGTGGGAAAATTTGTTGTGGGACTCCTTGGTTTTGAAACTACCTCCAATGCTTGTAAGATTGGCTCCTCCACGTCCGCCGCCTCTCCCTCTCCCACAGGCCCGACCGACTTTGAACCCAAACCCAACAAGATACTCTTACTGACAACAACAGTACTGGTAAGCCGCCTTCGTTGTTATCGTCGTTACCCTAGAGTATACGACCGCTACGGCCGCCACTACCGCTCACTAGCGACGGCTGTTGCTAGCGCGACGCGGCGGCGGCGGGACGGTATTCTCCTCGTCGAACGGCTCTCTACCCGAGGTCCCGCGAGGGCTAGGGCGCGGAGGTTACAGGTTGAACATCTCATCATCCCAGTCTTCTTCGTCTGAAACATCTTCGGAGATGGACGTGTAAGATGAGGAAACTGACGGAGGCGAGGGCGAGAAGTTGACCCTGCTGGAGGCAAGAGGTTTAGGTGTGGAGGAAGCGGTGGCCGACGAAGCTGGTGTTGGTGAAAGGTAGGGTAACTCTGCGAGAAGCAGAGATGGAGAGGGAGAGGGATTCTGAGGCTGAATCGGCGAGGGTGGGGGAGATGAAGCCGTATGGGGCAAGGTAGAGTTGTTTTTGTCGTCCTCTACGGTCAATTCCCGGGACCTTTGTGTTGCATGTGTAGAAGAGGTATCATGCCCATCTGTAGTAGGCTCGAGATATTCGGAACTGATTTCATTTGGGTCGCCTTCGATGGTGTGGACAATGGTGTCGCCAATGCGTTCTAGGGGTGGCACATTGCTCTCGCTGTGGCTCGGATGATGGCTGACCTCGATGCTGGTAACTGTCTTGGCAGATGTAGAGGGCTGTTGTGGCTCGGGTGAGTTGTAATCGTTGATCGGAGTGGGTGATTTCTTGTCGTCGCTTATATAGTCGCCACTAGAACTTCCCTCGCTGTCACTGTCGTTGGTTCCGGTGCTCTGTAGTCTTTTGGGCGGATTTCGGTCTTGTTGGTCCTCTGGACTCATGCCTCGCTTGACCTGTTTAGTCTCGTTAGCCCGACGCGTGAACGGAAAGCGGCTGGTGATACTAACACTGCTGGCCGACTTGGTTGAAGGAGACTCGAAGTTTGCGTGGGCCATGCTGACGATTTCCGTTCGAGTTGTGACGTATGGCTCGTTGCGACAGACATATGGGTGTTGCCTGTTGGGGATGGCAGATAGATGACTTCCTCGGAGGTGTTTTGAAGAAATAATTGTGGTAGGAGAAGATAGATGCTTCCTTTGAAGGCTACCTATGCTGAACGGAGTGAATGGCCCATCCTCAGGTTTTGAAGATGCCACTGAGCCAGCCCTGGAGCAACAGCCCATTCACAAGGATGGAAAGCGAACCTGAACCTCAAGATTTAGGGCAAGCCATGGAATTATCCACTCCTCATGCATTGTGCGAGTGTCCATCGTTGTCGCTGATGCTCCTGGCGTATCGTGGCCCTCCATATAAGGATGCAAAAATAGCACGAACACAACAATTAAAGAGAAGGACAAAATAAGGTAGTCAGTTTTGAAATGCGGACTCAAATTCGCTATCAGTATTCAGTAGGGTAGCTACGTGCCTCCGATCTACGTACGGACGAATAACGACCAGTCAGTCTACAGGCCCAATAAGATGCCTAAACTTCTGGTAACTCATCCGGCGATAGTCAATTTCAGCCCCAGTCAAGTGTGCGACGTCCGAAAGTCAAGTGAATTTTGCTTCCCAAGTAAGTATGATTGTGATAGCCTAAACGCTCGTTCGTCTTTGTCTGCGAGTTGGATGAGACGTGTAACGAGGGTGAAGAGGAGGCAAAAGATTCGGTCTTCGGTGCGCATTCTCCGTCTCCTAGGGGAGCTGTTCGCTTTTCCTGGGTAAATTCGCAGGAAGTTCTGTGGTTCCATCTGCAGTCTCTCCACCCTCTAAAGCTACTGCAAGCTTTGCGCCAACCTTCATGATGCTTGGTGTGTCATTGATCGGTATCCCCTCATCCTTTTGCTCCTTAGTTTCCTTCGCCTCCTCGACATGATCGTGACAGCCAAAGTCAGAGATGTCGAATAGGGATTCATCCTCGGGGACATCCGAATTGTCGTTCGAACGACAGTTGTCGGTACTGGGATGGTCGACAGGATGCTCAAATGCGTTGGGTTCTCCGTTCATCCCCTTCAAAATGTCCTTTACCCTTTTCGCTAGCCTCCTAAGGGCTTCCGGCGTATCGATGATCTCGTCGATGGTTCTTGTTGACTGGCTCTCGCCTTCAACGAGCTTGGGAGAGGATGGCGATGTCTTTGGCAACTCCGTGGACATGGCTGCGGAAATGTTGAAGTCGATGCTGGTTCGATATGGCGAACGGTAATTCCAAGATGGAGGCAGGAACGGAAGCACGGAATGGTGGGTGGCTTTTGTTCGGACTTAGGAGAAAGAGAGGGCTTGACGGGTTATAAACGCAAGGTAAGTCATTACAGGAAGTGAATGAGAGAAAGCCGCAGAATAGCAGTCACCAGAGCCCCTCTGAGCTCGAACAGCAACGCGTTGAAGGTTCACATCCCAGCACCAGGTTTGGAGGCCGCGTTATTTTGCGGCCATGGCTGCCCTGTACTTCGACCATTGTTCCAGAAGGTTCACTTGTGGATTAAATAGTGGCCGACCCATGAAACTCCCATGATAGAGGGGTGAGGCAGTGGCAATATATCCAAAAGCTTTGGAGGGATACAGTGGCTAAGAAAGAAAAAAGGGGGGATGTCGCCAAAGATGATTGCATGACAAAGCGGCTTGTAAGGCAAATGCCATATGGTTTTTGTTACCAATGTTGTCATTGTTTTTGATCTGGTTTTCCAATCTTTTTCTTGCCTATTTGCTGTTCTGCGGTGTGGTAGTTTCGGCTGGCGTGTTTGCAAGATGGCTGACCGATGATGTTTCTGGGTCGTACTCCTGCTGCTGAAATGGATTGCCGAAACGACAGCGACCACATCTACCCAGGCACCTCACGGTCGGCTCGGGGAAGGATATCATAGTCTCCATCCATAACTGTTAAAGGTGATGCGCGGTCGCTTGTGGTAGTTCTCATAGTCGGCTTCGCTTCTGAGCGACTGGCTTACGGGATCTCTGAGGAAGGGGTCGACAGCTCGATTGGCACGGTTGCGGTTGTTGAGCTCGTTGTGAAAGGGACCCATCAAGTCCACTTGCGGCGAATCCTCCAGGAAGGGGTTCTTTGGAGTTGAGGAATCTCCAACGCTCCACGGCGAGGATGATATGTACTCATCCTCAGGGGTATTTGCTTTCTCCTTCTCGTTCTTGTCCCTGTCAGAGTAGCCGTCGTCGTTGTTGTCGTCGTCGTCGTCGTCGTCGTCGTCCTCGTCCTCGTCCTGATCCATGTCGCCATCACCATCAGCTGTCGTTTCCTCGACCATGTCAACATCGTCAACGTCGCCAGACACTCTATCCGGCTCTGGCGATGTTTCGGACTGATCTTGCTTCTTTTGCGTGTTCAACATGACAACCAGCCCTTTGAGGGTTTCTGATATCTCCTTCCTCGTCAAAGTAGCCGACCCCAGCGATACTCTGTGTTGACCTTGTTCCTTGTCCCTCGTCTTTGCCGATTCCTGTTCGTAATATGCGAGTAACTTGGAGCGAAATCTTTGACGTATGACCTCATCCAGTAGACCAGTCGCTTTCTCCACGGCCTGCTCCACGACTAATGCCATGCGCAACCTTTTACGTCTGACCTCGTTCGCCTCGTCAAGCGCCTGCTCCGCAGCTGAGGCCATCGTTCTGGACCGTTTGGGCATGGTGGGATTCGATGTATGGTTGTCGAGCGCTTAGACTTTGCGAAGTTGGGTTGAGTGGTGGTCTTGCGAGAACAGCTGGGAGAAGGAGGTGCGTTGAGGGCTGGAGACGGTGCCGTGGTGGGTATTTAACTGCAACCGATGAGCCATTCTTCGATAATCCCCCAAGTGCCGCCATCTCACTTCCGTCCACCAGCTATTGTGCATCGATAGTTACCTTCACCCATACCAACATCCTCTTAAGAGGCAAGAGAGCCTTTGAATGGCCGGTTGGGATCGTGAAACTTGAAGGTTTTGGCTCCATCGTTTGGTCTTGAGGTATTCTGTCGCGACTGGGGTCTCAATAACGTGTACAATAGGAGGGACGGCGTGTTATAGGTTATTGGCGCGAGGCTGTAACAGGTGGAAATGGGGTGCAAAAGGAGGGAGTTGGGATGAAACCAAGGGTCGGAGCGGAGTGGAAAATGACTGCAGAAGAGGAGCGTTGTCGCCAACGTCAATTCGAGCAGTGCCTGTAATCCCATCTTACTGATCGCGGCGCGGCTGCAGCCAGGCGTCTCTGATGAACGCGCCTGCCTCCTAGTACATCTGATGCTAATACCACCATAACTCTCATATTGTGTGAAAGGTACACCCCGAGTGAATTGTGAATTTGCATTGTATTAGCTTGACCTGCCTGTCCTGACTTTCGCTCCGTTCGCCCTCGAAGGGGGGTCACTAATCACGCATTTCCCTCAGTCATTGGATGGATCCATTTCGTCACCCTGGACGCGCTCAATCACAACTTCAAAGTCTCGACGACAAGGTTTCCATAAGACCTCCATGTTCCTCCCCTTCTCACGAGTCACGGGCTCGCTCAACTTGTACCCTTGATATCAAAATTCAACGATGCCCAAAACGGCGTCCCTAGCCTGGACCTGTCCGTCTTGACAGGAACTAGAGTTCTATACACCTCTAGATCTCCGAACCCAAAAGATTTCCGGCTATTCTGGAGGTACCCGTGCAAGGTTTCCTCTTCGCTGTCGAATGTTCAGCGAATGCCCGAAAATGACTCCCATCTGCACGAACTAGACTTCGCTTGCATCAATACAAGAAGTGCATGAACTTGCATCCTCTAATTGAAATTTTTGATCCTGCAGGTCTCATTCCCTCGGCGCCTTATCAACGGGCATGAATCTGCCCAGTCCTTTGTGTCACCAACTTTTCCGCGCCTCTTGCTGTCTCTTCTCCCACTTGTCAACTCTCCACGGCTTGACTCCGGAACAACTGCTGACTTCAAGTTCTATCTGCTTGGGCACTGGGCGACGAGAATGGAGGTAAGTTCAGGATCAGTGTGATTTACGATACCGCAATGATTCGGAGGATACATTATGAGCTTCCCTGAAAATCTCGGCACATCCACCTTGACCCTTTGCTTACACGCACTCAAAGCTCCTTCCTTGGCATGTTAGAACCTAGAGGTGGGTACCTAGACACTACCAAATATCATCACCAAAAAGCACTTCAACCTTTCTACAACTTGCCATGAGGTATCATTCAAAGCGAAAAGACCTGGTGAAAACACGTCCAGAGGCAGTTGAGCATTTATGTTACCGTCACTCCAGCGTTTGCATTCGCAGCCCCCGCTTTTTGCAATGTATCAGAAATTTATCATCAAAGATCATCTTCGGACATTCCTGGAAACATTACAAGGCTTGGGGTAACATGATAAAAATTGGGTAGGTACCTACGCATACTTTTGGGGTGGGTGTGTGGTGGATTAGGTACCCTATTGTAAGAAGTCGGGAATGTCAAGCACGAGTCGACCTTACCGCTTCGTACAATGAAAGGAAAGGAAAGGACCTCGTATCGGACTTGGCAAGTCCATACAGCCTAGGAAGCGTCGAGCATCAAAATTCATCAAGAATCCATCTATTCAAGTCAAACGTCAATCACTTCGCATTGTGCCGTAACAGTTACTCTTTATCCTTGTGTCCCATCGCTTCCGTCGAACGTTTAAGACTCCTTTACTCATGTCCGATACATTATCACCATCAATCATTACAAAGAGCAAGACCAAGAGCAAAAGTCACCCCCAAAGTGCCTTCAATTTCGCCGATGTAAGTATATCCTCCAAGTAGGGAGGTAAGCTTGCTGAACCCATCAGGTAACAAAAAAAAAATTTCATGCCCAAACTGGCATCCCTAGCCGGGATCGATCTCATCCACCTCTATTCAGGTATCTCCTCCACTCCATGCCCACTGAGTACCTGCTATATCACGATTCACGAGCTCGCGCTACCCCCCCCTTCTCTTTTTTTTCTCCGGCGAACTGCCCCTCCTCCTCCTCCTCCATCCTCATCATCACACACTCAATCCATATCAAACCACACATCCGTCCAATCATCTTCTCGACGCCCATCGTATGCCTCCTCATCCTCATCAACCTCCTTCTTCTTCTCTCCCTCCTTGCGCTTAGCCTTAGAGGTAGGCTTAGGAGCCTCAGCCCAAGGCGGCATCGGGCCCGAACAACACACAGGGCACCACTTGGGTGCAGGCGTGGGAACCAGTCCCTTCCTGGGCTTTGCGCAGTCCGGGACATAGCGGGTCTGGGTTTGGCTCGGGGTGGGACTGGGTTGCCACTTGTAATGGGGGCATGTGCCGCTGGTGGTGGTATTGGGCTTGGCGGCAGAGGGGACATCGTCCGTCTTGGTGGTGGTGGTGTTGTTGCCCGACTTGGGCTGGCGGTGGTGGCGGCCGAAGCTCGCCGGGATGGTGACTTTGGTTCCGGTCACTTGGATTGTAGTGTCTGTACCGGGGACGGTGAGGGTGGTCGTAGTCGTGATGGTCGTGGGTTTGCCGGCCTTGCCGGGGAGGTCCTTCTGAGTAGAAGACATCTTGTCTTGCTATGATGTGGTGATGTCGAGAGAGATATTCGCGACGTCGGTAGTGGTACGCTGTGAAGTGGCGGCGTGGTGGTGTTGCGCTGATGATCGCAAGTGAAAGTAGAGGTAGGTAGCAAGAGCCGATTTCGTTTCGGAGGTTCGAAAAAAAAAAATCCGTTATAGAGAGACCGTCTATCGACGACTGAATTCAATGATGTGGAAAAAAAAACAGGGAAGAAGAAGAAAAGTCAGATTCCAGCAGGGGTTGCTTATATACCTCTAGAATTCAACCTTTGCCGCGAAAACCTTCATGCAACGTCTGGTGTTCGCCTTCACCATCGAAGAAGTGTCCTGTGAATCACTTCCATCTGCAGTTCAAACCTGCGAGGCTATCCAAGAAAAATAAAAACCTCATGCAGGTCTTTTCGCCTTCACCTCCGAATCCCCGCCCCGGTGTACTTCACTTGCATCTCCGGTGAAGAGGCAATCCTGTAGCATTTCATGAAACCTGGCGTCTTCAACTAAACTCTACCTATATCTGAGCATGTGATCCTGCAGGCAGGTTTTTGTTGGTGGCTTGGATGACTAGGTCCTTTCGCCGAACCTGATGTGGCGCCGGTAGGTAGTGTGGACTCTTCTGTGCTCGAGTAGGTATACGGTGTCTCATACCATCTGTCGGCAGAGCGTACAGCTCGATCCCACGTATATAGTTGGTTTGGCCCCTTCCTTCTCCATTACACTAAAACATATACGCCCCATTCGTCCTTGGTGTAGTATGTTGTCTGGAAGTGTTTTAAGGAATGCGATTGTTGGAGGGGTAGTACTTCCTATGAGGATGGCTACCTAGAACTGGACGTAGGGGGAAAAGTTGATGGTATTCATGAGCCTTCCATGCAAACATGTCGATGGAAGGGAGAAGTACATTGACTTCCGGTAGGGTCTTGTCTTGACGCTAGTGATGCAATCCCAGATTTGAAACCAATGCAAGAGCGGCATGAGGACTCGGACACAAGCTAGAGGTACCTTAGACGAAAGAATGGAGAGGGAAGCAAAGTTCTTCACCCTCAAGAGGGGGGCATGTATGGTTTCGCCATGCTACGTATATACCTACTTCGATCCTTATTCTTGATGATTCGCGATGATGGGCGGCAAAGTGCGACAATATAAAGCCCACACCATCTACGACGTGATAAATGTTCCATGCCCCGTAAAACATGATGCACGTTGGAAATAGACAGAATTCGAATAGTGAAGAGGAAAGCGGGAACGTAGGTACCTACCTACCTTGGATGGGTGTTATTCGTAGTAAGATGATGGTAAATGGTTGGAACTGTATGCTGTTGTAAAGACCTGTTCCTTAGAATGGTGGTATAATGAGTTGCCGTGTGACTTCTACCTATCTACCGCTTGCTAGTCCTAGAGGGATCTTCGCAATCCAATTGCAAATGATCAATTACTTGTGTGGCACATATCAAATCGCTCTTCTCTCCCTCTTCTCCTCTCATTGCACAACTAGGTATCCATCCATCCATCCTCCACGTCTGAGCTTGCCCGCTCTTGTGTCCAATGTGTCAGGAGCGTTCCAAGCCTATGTCTTCCACCCTCTCAGTCCCCTTCCACCCTTCCATTCCATTCAACACCCCGAGCTATTTCCATCGATTCTCATAAAACCCCGGGGCACTATCACTCGGACTTCTCGACGCCAGCCTAATGTACCTCTGGGAGCACATCTCCCCCAACCGCTGCGACAGCGGATCCCAATACTTCTTCAACCGTCTCTTTTTGTTGGCGAGCAAAAGGAACAGCTTTTCTTCCTTTACTTGTCTGTGCACTTTCGGCGCATCTTGGTACAACCCAAATTTTGTGCGTTCGAATTCGATTCTCTCGTAATGGTGGTAGTGGTCAAAGTCCTGCAGGGTGCGGAGGCGTATGGCAGGGGGTATGACAAGATCGTCGGAGCTGGAGTTGCTGCTGTCGGTGCTGTCGGTGTCGTAGCTGCTGTCGGTGCTGTCGGTGTCGTAGCTGCTGTCGGTATTGTTATGGTGATAAGTATGAAAGCTATTGTTGATGCTGGTGTTGCAGCTGGTGTTGGGGCTGGTACGGTTATCGTGCGGTCCCTCCTCTACCAAGAGGCTTGAGGCGTAAGCAGATCCGGAGCGAGTATCATGGGCTGTCCCGTGTCTATCCATGTCGACGTCCGCGTCTCTGTCGCTTGATGGTAGCAGTCTGCTCGAGGTCGAGGGAGAGCGGTCTAGGGAACGATAGTGAAGCTTTGCACAAAGCCGGGCATACTCGCCGGAAAGACGGGCGAGTTCTCGAGACTGAGCACGAGTCATCCTCTTTGCGCTATCCTGTAGACTCTCAAGCTCTTTCTCTATTTGCTTCAATCTTGCGTGGAGGTATGTTTTTCTGTCTGACTCGGTAACACTCTCACGAGCTTCGTTGTAAAGACTCGGAGGAGTGTCAACAAAGGGGTCATCCAAGGAATTCAGTGCCGCAGCTTTTTGTGCCCATTGCCTCAGATTTCTGTCGACCTCTCGTTCGTACCGGCCCCCGTAAGTCGCATTCGAAGCTTCGACATCTACGTTGTCGAAGATCCCGGCCAAGAAGATGGGCGAATAATTGTTTCCTTTCCTAGCTTTTTCCGGTCGCTCACACGAAGATCCGGCTTCGCACTTCCTCTTGGCGTTTGGGAATACTGTAGGGATATCTGGTTTGGCTGCCGGTATTTGGACTTGACATGAGCGTTGGAAGTCCCGAGAACTGATTGGTTTTTGTGGGTTTGAATAATCGCGTGGAGGAGGTGTTACTGGATACCTAGAGTTCCAGTTGGTAAGCCAGGAGCCAAAATGCTCACTTGGGCCAGTTGTTGGACCCGAGCTTGCTGTGGCGGTCCAATTGGTAGCATACCTGTCCATCTTGTGTCGCTAAAGGCTTTGGTGAGGTGAAAATGAGTGGTGTACGTGAAGCTTGTGTGTCTGCCAAACGTTTTTTGAGCTTGTGAAGAGCTGGCTCTGAAAGCAGCGTGGTGACAGGGTGACGGTGTCCCGTTAAATGATGGGGAGCGTATGGAAAATCCGGTGTCCGAAGAACCAGAAATCTTAACCTACACTACCTGTACTTTGACTCCGGCGAGACCTTTGGGCTGAGGGGTTGATGCAGATGCATCATGCAGCAATATACCAAATGCAAGGTGGTTTTCGGTGTGGCCGCCGGACTGGAAAATTCATAGAGGTGCCTGCAAGTATGTATATGCATGTATAGTTATATTCCCTGCACTAGAAACGCGGTGATAGGATTTGCTAGTCGTCTGGACTTTGGGGAAAATGACACAGCAAGGGAACGCCCGGTCACCAAACTAATAATAAACCACTTGCCAGACACCGACTCCAGCAGGAGTAGGGACCGATAAGGGTCTCAGAAAACAGAGGTGACTGCACGGTCATCGACACAATTGACTTGGCGTACAGTCGGTAAGCAGCCCGATGTTTACCTCTCCGATTCAATCTGATCCTGATCTCGGACCTTGAATCGGCTTATCGCATGAATCCTTTTGTCATTCTGGAAGAGGGCGGCCAGCTCAGACATGAGTCCTAGCGCAAGACAATCACATGCTCGGAAGACCATGTGTAGCCTCGACTCCAGAAGTTCCAAGATTGAGGGGTATTGTTTCATGCCCTGACTGGAAGACATAGCAGTCCATGTGTGTCGAAATCATGTAGATGTGGCCTTGCAACTCGACTACCACTGCTGCCATGGTGAACGGCGACGAGTTTCTATCGGTTTCGGATCCGAAATACATCCGAAATCTTGTCGGGCGTTGGAATGCCACGGTCTTAAGAGCTATCGCACTGGCCAAAGGGTATTGGCTTCCGAGGCGCATCCTCGGTCGACTATCTGCTCAGTTTGAGGCAGCAGGGTGAGGTGGCCAGCCGATAGTAGGTGTATTGAGTGCCCTTTCCTGCCTTGTCTTTAACGTTAGTATAATGGAAAACACAATCACAACCTCATGTTCCGCTGTCATCACTGCAATGCGGCTGAACGTCAGTAAAAGGTACCGAAGTGGTCAGTAAGTACGACTTTAGTGCGAATCATGTCCATTCACCTTTGTGTCCCAATCTCGAAGCTGATGGAATCTTTGCTACTATTGGTCTTTCCACCACTTTCTTCATGCTCGTAGCCTGGGTCTAGCCGATTTGCGTCTTGAAATTGTCGTACTCGCAGAACCTTCTTTATGTCGGAAATGGGATACGTGCTGGTTGAGATACAGTGCAGTTGACTTGGGTAGAGAGATGCCTGAACAGACAGAAGAGGGGAGATTGAGATTCCTTCGCGCCTCCCGCCGAGATGCGGAGAACTGTTCACATCAAGAATACCTATCTGTAACTCTAGGGAAGGAACACTGTTTATACTCCGAGGATGACCCAGTGCACCTTCCCAATCAATCTGACTCATCATGATTGTCCAGATTGGGAACTGATAGCAGACAGAAATGTTCGAACAGATCAGAGATGAAGCAGTTGTTTGATAGCAACACACTGACAAAACTGCAAACATTTACACTTGTCTACAGGCTCCAGCCCAGTCTGACAATCTGACAATCCGTTTTATACGGCAATCTGATATAGTAAGAGGGACAGTGGGATGGATGTACTGGGGAGGTGAGCTGCCAAGACACTCGCTGCTGGCCCAACCTTGACCACTCCGATATGGATGGAAACTACTCCATAGCCATTATATGGATGAGCAATGTGAGTATTCTTTCGTGTACATTGCTAGAAATTCAAGTGCTCGAGCTATCACCGCTTGAAGATGGCGCCTGGTGCCGAGGTACATGTCCCCTTGTCGTCAATTTACCAGTTCGCCATGTTGGCTTCCAATTGTGGTGGTCAGTGCACCGCTCAAGCTCACTGCCTGCCGGAACAGAAACTCATTTCTTGCCCTGGACTCTCGGACCTTGAGCCTCCAAGGAAGAAAGCAACTGGAAAGCCACGGCGTCCCCGGTTCAGCGTCCGTGTGTTTGACATTGGAAAAAAAAAAAAAAAAGCATCGGATCTCAACCATGGCTGTGTTCTATCGGCATCCTGTTTCAGCGTTTCAACACTGATATTCTTCGCCGCTGCATTCGCTTGGAGCACTTGTTCCTCGGGAATGTTTGCCCCTTTTCCGCGAGGAGTGCGGTTTTTGCACAATTGTACTGTGTAGTGCAAGCAAGGAAAAGGGGGCAACCGAGAGGGCCATCACCAATCACATTGTATCGTCAACTGGAAATGTTATTTTTGGGAGTGAGAGACAATTCCTGCGTTGGAAGATAAGCGACCAGCTGGCGAACAGTTGCCTTGGTAGGTATCAGTGCGAAAGGTTGGGACGAACAGACCCTGGAGCTGCAGCTGGCAGAGGCATTGATTGCATGTTCCTGACAGCCCAGCAAGACAATCGCCCGAGACTCAGGGTCCAGCACTAACAATTTTCCCAGCGGGCAAGTGCAGGGGCAGCGCCACGCCAGCGCTGAAAGTCAGTCCCCTGGAACCAAATGATGGAGAGGCCAGGCCCGGCCTTTGGGGTCTGGGGACGGGATACCTCAAGATGGAGCGAGGGAAACTCGGTCGGATTCCGTGTTTCTCCAGATTTCTGGCACAACTTTCGCTGCTTCTCGCAATTGACGGAAACTCTGACTGTCCTGTTTTTGGGTTTGTTTGTTGTGTCTTTCTGTTATCTTGATGCCATTGCAATTATATACCTACGTTTCGTCGTTTTGAAAACGACTGCCTTTGATATCAACGACACCTCGACGATAACGCGGGGAGTGTGTATCGGGCCCATCTCCAGCGCCCAGCCTTGCCCCCCAGTTCCCTTCTCCAGTCGAGTGAGAAGGCCCCAGTCCCTCTCAACGAACGGGCAGCCCCAGCCTTGGCGGCCCCCGGCCTGGCCCAGAACCTCTTGTGGTCGTTGTGGACGCGTCCCCATCCTCCCAGTGGAGCAATCTCTCCAATCGACAAACCACCGAAACACCCACTCGCCTGGACGACAAGGGGAAACTATTCTCTCCCCTGCCACTCGCTTCAGTTCTCGCCTTTGATTGCTTTTTGCATCTGCTGCTGCATGTCGCGATACAGGTAGAGCAGAGTTTGGAGGAGAACTCTCTTCGTGATAGATTTCTTGTTTCTTCTGGATTATTATTTTCGGCTTTCACAGGGTGTTGACGGAAGCCCCTTTTGTATCACGACTACCCCCCCAATCGCGAATCCCACGTCGACGATATCGACACCCCCGGCGGACACATCACGACATATCAACGTGGCGGCCGACCGACGACGACATTTATACCAAAACACCACCCACCCATAACTTCTAATACACACACACAACCCGACTGCGAGAGCGATAGCACCACCTCGCCGTCGTCGTTCCCTCTCGGCTCCGGCAGCGCCATACACCGCCTTCACCATGGACCTCCTCCGTCAGCTCGGGGGGCTCCTCCCCGGCGGCAGACCGCCCCAGCTTCCCCTCGGCCAGGGCGAAAAGGACAAGCCACGGAGGACACTGGCACAGCGCCTTCAGTATCTTAGGAGACCCCTCAGGTTACGAGGCAACTCGAGCATATCCGTGCCTCTGGGCGTGGTCATTCTCTTCCCCTGCATAGTCGTCATCCTCATCCTCGTCCTGTTCGTCAGGCACCCAAGCTCCCCCGGCCGCATCTTGATGCCCGCCGGTGCCCCTCCCGGCATCAGGTACGTCTTTGCTCTGCTATAGCTCCCTCACCGCCTTTGGTCTCCAAACAGCAATGCGCTAACAACCTACTTCTCTTCCCCCCTCCCACAGGAAAATCAGCGAAAAGTACGACAAGGTCTTCGTCACCGGCTGCCTCGAGCCCGACACCAGCAAGCCCCGCGCCAATGGCGCCTTCGTCGTCCTCGCGAGAAACAAGGAGCTGGACGGTGTCATCCAGTCCATCAAGTCCATCGAGCGCCACTTCAACCGCTGGTACCACTACCCCTACGTCTTCCTGAACGATGGCGACTTTGACGACACCTTCAAGGACACCGTCAAGAACTACACCTCTGCTCCCGTCGAGTTCGGCAAGGTTGGCCCGGACATGTGGGGTTTCCCCGACTGGGTTGACCCCAAGGTCGCCAAGGAGGGTATCGCCAAGCAGGGTGATGCCGCTGTCATGTACGGTGGCATGGAAAGTTACCACTCCATGTGCAGATTCTACTCTGGGTATGTCCTGCGATTCAGGTTTTAAGCAAGTTACATCTGCTAACACAGCACAGCTTCTTCTACAAGCACGAGCTCCTCCAGAAGTACGAGTGGTACTGGCGCTTGGAGCCCGAGATCAAGTACTTCTGCGACATCACCTAGTACGTCCTTTCACTCTTCGCTTCCATCAGAGCGCATCTCGCTAACATAGGACCGCTCCCCAGTGACCCCTTCCTCAAGATGATCGAGAACAACAAGACCTACGGCTTCACCATTGCGGTCAAGGAACTCCGCGAGACCGTCCCCAACATTTTCCGCTACGCCTCCGCCTACAAGCGTCTCAACAACATTACCTCGCAGGGTCTGTGGGAGATGTTTGTTGAGCCCCAGCCCGAGAAGAAGCCCGAAGCCCCCGAGCCTGGTCTTCCCGAGGAAATCCTGCGCTCCGACCCCGGCGCGAATCAGCTCCCCGATATCGACCCCGAGGCGATGGAGGGCGAGAAGTACAACATGTGCCATTTCTGGTCCAACTTTGAGATTGCCCGCTTGGATTTCTTCCGGTCCAAGGCGTACGAGGATTTCTTCCAGATGATGGATCACAGCGGTGGCTTTTGGATGGAGCGTGTATGTTTTTTCTTTCTTCCCCTGTCGTCTCTTTCTTACCCAATTTTTCCCCAGTTCAGCCGCTAACAATCACCACAGTGGGGTGATGCCCCGATTCACTCCCTCGCTGCCGGCGCCCTCTTGGGTCCTCGCGACATCCACTATTTCCGCGATTTCGGTTACCGCCACACCACCATTCAGCACTGCCCCGCCAATGCGCCCGCCCGCCAGCTGCCCCGCGAGCCCTATCTCGAGAAGACCACGCTGGACGAGAAGAAGCGCATCGAGGAGGACAAGTACTGGGATGAATACGACACCCCCAAGGAGAACGGCGTTGGGTGCCGCTGCAGGTGCGACACGGACATTGTCGACGTCGAGGGCAAGGATGGTTCCTGCTTGGCCGAGTGGGTGGATGTTGCGGGTGGCTGGGCCAGTCCTTAGATGGGGTAATAGTCCTTGATTTCAAGGGGATACGACATCTAGGCGCTCCTGAAGCGGTGCTACGCCAGAAAATAATGGCAGCGTTTGAACAGCGATTGAACATCGCGCATCCTCAGCGCAGTCTATGAACTCTGACCGAGAGTGGCAGATGGTTGCGGGAGAATGTGTACATGATGACGAAAAGAAAAATGGCACACTTACGTGCAGAGAATGGTGGATTGGATGGAAACGAGTTTCTTTACATGTTTTCCACTTGTATACAGGATCATGAATCGGGGCGGACTGTGGAGGAACAGTAAGCAGGCAGGCGATTGTCGATACCAAATTCTTGCTTGTCTATATATGGTAGACTTTGTTTCAGTGTGGGGAGGGAGTGGAGGAGAATGGTCAATCCATTTTATTTATTTTTTTCTTGTGTAATATGTTAAGTATGCTTTCTGTGCGCAAAAGAATATTGACTGTTTATCGTCATGCTATGGTAGACCACGCATCTTTCCCTGGTTCTTGGCTAACGATCATTTGTGCCATCTCCCTTATTGTCCGAGCTTCTTTTTCAGGTAGTCTGTCAAACGTAACTCGAGGGATTGGACAAATCTCGGAGTTATTGAGGAGAATGATTTCTGCCAAGCAATACCCACCTAGTAAAGGGGAAGGACCTAGTGATGTTAAAGGGGGAAAGCTCAGTTAAGATGGATGGAGGAAGGATAGTCATAGAAACATTGACAGTGTGCCGGGATTTCATGGGATAGTTGGGACTGGTCTGGTGCATACCTAGGGTGGGTGATTCAATAGATCCAACTGACAGATGGAAATGAATACACGGACGGGGCTAAACACCAATCGACACTTAGCTCTCTATATATCTACCTCATCTATCACAAACCATTGCTCACAACAAGACCTCTACTTTAACTTTGTAGTAGGTGATCAATTGATCAACTACCTAGTTAAACTAAACCAATCTGATCCGATATCGCCACTCGTTGTACATAGCTACCTATATGTAAGAGAACGACATATATTACAACAATATTCCATAACTCGATTAGAGAGTCTCATTCGCATATTTTCTATCTACCTACTGAGGCTTGCGTAAAAACTACCTACCTACCTACTGAGGCTTGTGTAAAAACTACCTACCTACCTACCTACCTAGGTAGGTAAACTTCCAAGGTATAGGTATAACAAAAACGCCAGCTGGGAGGATGCTGGCGTACCAGGAAGACAAGGAGTGTATATACCTACATCTACTCAGGGTAATTAATGTCAAAGGGTCTCACACAACAATTGATGTCCAGGACGACGACTGACGGGAGCCACCACCTGACCCCAGGCCCAGGCCCAGCAAAGACGATGGATGGATGGATGGGTTTTGAGGAATGAATAAAGCTCGATTATACTAGTTGCCTGTCTTGGTTCTTTCTATAGGTAGGTAGGTAAGTAGCACAAGTTGAGTACCTAGGTAGGTAGGTAGGTAGGTACCTAGTCTAGAGGTAAGGTAAGTACTCTACCTAGGTAGAGGTACCCAGGGTGCTGCTGGCTTGCGGTGCGGTGCGTGAGCTGGACAACAACAGAATCTTAGGTATTAGAGTATGAACTGGTAACTCCTGATGGTTGGTTGCCCTTGATGAGAGACACATGTGATAGTTAAGATAGTGATAGGTTGTTGTTGTTGACGTTCATGCCTGTTGATACACTACCTATCTATGTACTGAACTTTTCTTGTCCTGGGGTTCATGATGGCCCGCATCGATGTCGTTTTGAAGCTCCGATTCGAAAGAAGAAGAAAATTCTAGAAGGCCAAGCCATGACTACCTAGTAACGAAACATAGAGTAGGGAAGAAGGGTGATGACGGCAGGATTAACTGGCAGTGTATTCCTGTCACAGTGGTCTTGCAGCACACTGTTCACGTCGTATATCAATGTGTCCCAAACATTTGTTGAGGACAGTCCTTGAGGTGCTTACCAGTCATTCGACATCTCTATTCAGCTCCTTATGTCGTCTGGATGGAAGTACCTGCTTGCTATAAGCGCGCAAAGAGGTTGATGTTTACGAGTTTGACCAGTCGGGAGCGCCGGATCTCTCTGGAACTTTGCTTGTTCTTCACTATTGGCGGACCACCTAGTCGAACAAAAATCTTAACCGCCTGCTCGAGAGCCGCATGTGATGACACCGAATGAATGGTAAGGACAGGACGCCATTCAGGTATATAGGATGCGTACACTATCTGGTTAGATCCAGACGGCCAGTCGTTGATATCAGTAAACTTCAGCAGGCGCTGAAGGAAGAGATCAAAGTAATGATGTGTCTTGCATGGCCAAGCAACTATCGCGGGCGCAACGAACGAGTCAAATACATGTGAAAAGTCAGTGTACAAGTTGATGCGAAACAGAACTGCTCCACCGTCGAAACTACCGTCGCATGCTGTTGCCAAGTGTTTATACTTGGGACGCCTGTTTACTCGAAACGGGCCACGGGCCTTTCCAAGTTTTTTTTGCAGCTTCGCAATCTTGATGTTGTTGGAAACTGTTGTTTGGTTGGAGAGTGGAAGCGCTTAAGCGGCTGAACTAAGTTCTGTTTGTTTGTGATGAGGTGCATATGTTTGACCCCTAAAGCGGCCATCGCACAGCGGTAACCAGGGCTATTTTAGGAATATCGGGTTCATGAAGCGGGGAGGATCTATCGAGGCCGAGGAAAGCTCTTATCGACGGTGTATTGCTCGATGTCTTTTGACAAGACGGGTGGGATTATTGATGTCCTGTCGTGGAATCATGAAAGACATTTGGTTGGTCATATGATGCCATTGTACACTGACCTGGAGTCGTGGGGCATAGGGGATGGGGCTTGGACGTTGAAGTCTCGAGATAAGCGACAGTTTGAGATCGATCGTCGAATGTTTTTTTTTTAACACATGCAGATATTGATTTGGAAATGTTTCAGTAGCATCCGTTTCTCGCCTGGAGAGGGCGCAGGCAGTTTCGCGGCAGATGGACTTGGTTGTTGATGTCCAAGGGGAAGAGCCAAGTCTCAAAGTGGACCGCAACGAGGGGCATCTTGCAGGGTTCTCCACATATTGAGTGGTGGGTCAGATCCCCAATTGGGAATAGCGTGAGACGTGCCTGAGATGACCAAGCATTTTGGCGAGTTTTAAGGGCCTCCATCCCCGTCAACTCTGACCGGAACCCATGGGAAACCTTGGACGATGTGGCAAGAACGCTGGACGATTCAACGTCCAAACAGCCATGTCCATGGGGCTCATAACGGATTCGCATTAAGATGATGTTTCGACAATGGAGAACATGACCAGAATCCGGAGGCGGAGCAGATCCGGAAGACGATGATTCCGTGGTCATGGTCACTTTACCTTATCCCCTCCTTCGCCCGAGTCGTACGCAGTACACGTGAAGGCTTCGACCTATGGAGGAAGAGAGAGAGAGAGACATGAGTGATTGATGAGGCATACCGAAACTATGTGACTGAATAGCTTCGACATCGAGTCTGAAGACCATAGTGAAGCAATGAAGCGGATTTATTGACAAAGACCGACAAACAACAATCCGGCAGATGGAAACTGAGGGATCCAATGTTTCAATATCAACGTTCAGATGGCCGCCATAACTTCACCAAGGTAAACATGCGAAACATACAGACCTGGAGATGCTTGGCTTTTTGCCAAAGCTTTCTCTGGCAAGAGCCTCAACACGAAACTTTCAGGGGAAGGAGCCAATCACCAAAGAATGACAGGCACCAGGATCGTTTGATGACACACAGGGCAGGAACGACAAGCCACCCACCCCAAAAAGACGACAATGAGACCCGGGGGGGGGGGGAGGGGGGAAATCCCGCTTGCCCGCTCGACAACACTCGGACGCTTCCCCTCCTCTGTGACTCTTGTTTCCTCGGACACTTCCAGACCACCGCAGGGCTCCAACCCCGATGCGACTCAGGAAAACCGAAAACTTGGGTATCGAGGGAACCCAGCTGTCTCATCGTCTTCCCCAAACAGAGCGAGTGCGCATCTCCATTGTTTCTCCAACGTTCCATTCCGTGTTCATGCCGGGCCAAACCCTGGCTCAACGGTTTCAACTCGCTCAGTCGTCACATCAACCTTCTTTTGACCAGAAGAAACGCCATGACCCAGCGTCGCTTGCCATCACGGCCAAACCATCCAACCGTTGATGATGAAAACATTGGGCCTCGAGGCCATTGGCCAAACCCGACAGACTGGTCAGAGGAGCAGGCCAACGAACAGATGGCAAGCGACCATCTGGTCTGGTGGATTGGGTGTGCCGCACTCCGGCATTCTGGATCCAAGCAATCACATTTTTGTGGCTCCCGAGTCATGAAACTAAATAATAAGAATACCAATTCTCAACAGATTCATCACCGGTGATGTCGGGAGGTGAGGACGGTCTACTACCAGCGGAGTGCCGTCCGAATTTGTGGAGCTCGCGGTGTCAGCAACGATCATGACGAGATGTCGTTTCCGACTAACTCCGCGACCGTTGCGCATGACATGGCCCAGACCCTCTGATCAACTACCCTGCATTGAGGCTACGCTCGACAGCAAGGGTTTGGACATGGTTCGTCGGTCAGATTAGGTTTTGCGCACGTCCGTCCCTGACCTTGATGGTCGGGCAAGGGGTTCATCTGAGATGTGTCTGTCGACATGTACCATTAGACACACGATTACTGACTTCATCTTTCCTCTTTGGGATCTACAGATATTCAACATATGATTCCTTTTCTTTGCCAGAATCAAGTTCATTCTACGTTTCCACAACCGCCCGCCTCCTGATACACGACACTCCATTGTCGAGACACGGACGTGGTGGTACTTCTCCCCCAGTCTTGTCTGGATCTACCAGTCTCCTCTAGCCTCGTCGAGGGTATCCCCCAGACATCTGTAACAAAGCTAAGAGTCCGTGGCTTGCCCCCACTGGTCTGCCCTACTGGATGTTCCTATGTCCGAGACTCATGCAACAAATAGTGGACATCATTATCATTTTCCCCCTTCCCCCTCCCCCTCCATGGGCGGCTGCCTAGACCGTTTCTTTTTTTTTTTCTATACTTATTTTCCAAGGCCCCTTCCCGGACCACTTCCACTTGTTTATCACTACGCTGTCGTGTGTGTGTCTCCCTTTCTTCTGCCTTCGCTTCTTTTCTCCAGAGTAAACAGAGTCACTCCTTATTATCGACCAACAATATCAGCTGTTTACTTCATCTGTCATTTATTGAAAAAGGGTGGCTGGCTTTCACTCCTTGGACCGTATAAGCTGGTTTCATTATACCGTCATTCACACACGACGTTTCCACCTAAAATCATTGCACAATTCCACTGTTGTTGCACCCTAGGACCGGTCTCGCTTGATCAGTGCCAGTTGGAAGAGGACAACTTTCGATTCTTTACATACCACATTCATCAAGACACAACCGAGACGCGGCAGCAAGTCGGCATGTCTCCCACCGTGGCTGTGATGACGGCACCCGTCTCCTTTGCCCCTACTACGGATACCATGGACCGCCGTGGCTATGGTATTACCAAGACCAAGAAGACAACCTCTACTGGTGGTGGACGGGCATGGAGCGAGGAGGAGGTATGTTGAAGTCTCTTGCGATCAAGTTTGATCAACATCTGACTGACTTGTCACAGGAAGCATATCTCATCAAAACTCGGATGCAAAAAATGCCCTACAAGCACATTGCTGCCCACCTGAAGAAGACGGAGCTTGCCTGCCGCCTGCACTTCCATCAGCTCAGCCATGGTAGCAACCGTCGGAAGCGCACATCTTCACTGTCTTCTCACGGTTCCAACCAGTCACCTCCCATGCGTGGTGCTGATGCATCACCGGTTCGTGAGCTTGATGCTGCGCCCAGCCGCTCGGTGTCGCCTTCAGGGTCAACGTTTTCCTACAGCTCCACCAGCCCAAACACTGTTCAGCTTCCTAGCATCATGTCTACGACTAGCTCAACCAACACATCACCTCGTCTACCAGCTATTCTACCCAAGCCAGCCGCCATGAGCCTCGGCTTGCCTGCCATGTCTCGTTCTGCTAGCAGGTCTACATCCCCCGCATCATCACACGCCTACACGCCATCCCTGCATCCTCACAGTGTCACCTCTGGGTACCGATCCACACCGACCAGTTCTCATGGATCGCTTCGTCTGGATTGTTCTGCCTTGCCACGGCTGCCTACTTCGGCGGCTACCCCAGTGGCCTTTTCTTCCAGCCAGCCCGTCGATATGAGCCGACTTTCTGCAGTGTACAACGCACACCGGGCATCCTTCTGGGCCTCGGTAGCTGCTGACTATGGCAACGGAGTCAGCCCAACGGTGTTGGAGCAAGCATGGCGCAGAGGAAGCAATAGTGGTCAGACACCCGTCACTCCTGTTGGAAGTCCAGATGATCAGGTCTATACGCTCCCTCAAATCAAGCCTGACAAGACTAGGATCAGTGCCATTCTAGGCATCGATGCTAACCCCAGGAGTCCGCGGGAGCGGGAGATGGTGAGGAGGTTGGAGGAGGAGAGGTGTTCTCTTGGCATGGTTGGCGCATAATATCTTTGTTGGCCTCCTGACCCAGACAGGATATCTAAGTTTTCTTTTCTGTCATGTATGATTTGATGTTCTCTTGGTCTGGGATCAATCGGTTGTGATCAGGACGTATGGTTGGGCCTTTGTTCTTTTCTCTACTGTCGTTTCTCTTGGATTCTTTGGGAGTTTTGGGTTATCGTACCTAAGGGAACGGTAAAGGAACGGGTATGAAAGCATGACACTTGTACGAAAAGGAAACTAGCTGTGACTGCTCAACCTAGCTTTCACACACAGTTTTACGATGGAACATGTATCGGGCAGGTTATTGACGGAATATGGGCTGGCGTATATCGGTAAGGGAACGGCGGACAACTGAAAGGACATACATACTGTGTAGTAGCCAACTGAAGGCAAAAAGCGAATTCACCAATACTCGATCCATTCGTTTTTCCACCACTCCAAATCTTGATGGCTATGTTTAACCACGACAGTCACTCCTCACGGGTAAGCCATCCGAAGACAGACATCCTTCGCTAAAAGCGACTCGAACTGCAGTTGTTGGCCCGAGATACGCAACCTGCATCACGCCATGTCCTGCGACGCACTGCGATGCATGCACTGTGATGTAAATAGAGAAGAGACGGGCGGGCTAGATGTATGTATTGCGTTATCAGGCGTCAGATAACCGTCGATAGCCGATCACTGCCGATGTCTAGGACTCGGATGAAGACGGAGAGGTCACGATCGAGTCCATCGATCGTAACTGGCATCGAGATATCTACATTGTTCAAGGACATTGTTAGCGATAGACCTAACCTGCGTGTAGGGCCGGGTAGCGAGAACAGGCCTACCTAAGCATTTAGGAATTTCCGGTAGTGGGCGGCAGCAGCAGCTGTTCGGCCTTATCTTCATCTTATCGCGCGTCGGCTGTAACGTCGAGTGCACACACACTGGGGTTCCGACCTCGGCGTCCCATTCCCGTCCCGTCAACCTGCACTCAAACGGTCCGTCCGCCAAGCCCAACTGCAACATCAACCACTGCAATGTCATTCAGACCTGCTCTTTCCTCTGTGTTGAAGTGATTCGTGCTGGGGGAAAGAACGTGAGCCGGATAAAGAATGTTTCCTGCCAGCGACAGATTTTCAGATTTTGACCCTCATCCATTTCAGGTCTGATTTCCGACGAACGCGGGGTACAACGCACGCCGAGGCAAGTTCTGAGCCCACAACCAAGTGCCTCGACTCGTCTTCTTCCTCCGACTTCTTCTACATCCCGCCAGGTTCTCTTCATCTCGATCTTTTACATGGCAGCCCATACATTCCGACAGTAATCGAGCATTGTTCACGGCGTGCTTATCTTTCTCTCTTTATGATTTAGAAACATATGGCGACTCATTGGCGTCACCATTTCGCCCGGCAACAAACCTCGCGATGCATGCCGTCTCGACCAGTTCGAAAAGAAGCAAAAAAGATCCTTGCGACGTTGCAATGTTGCAAATCATGCAGAACCAGCTGTTGCCAAGTTGAGGTTTGGGTAACGCAGTCCCTTTGCCGGATTGCGGGACAACGTTCTGTGCGACAATGCCTCGACTTCGGCACCTTTTGATGTCCCGGCCAAAGGCACGTCCTGCCGTCGAGAACATCACATGCAATTAATTCTACGTCCTCAGATCGAACACGAAAAAGTCCTCCGACCAATCACAGGGAAATCCGAATCATCATTTCTTTCTGAACCCATCAGTCTTCAAAGACTTCCCAGCGAGAAACACGACATGCGAATAGCGTCATGACCCGCCGACAATCACATGGGCTGATGTCGTCTTTGAAACTCCTGATAACAACCACCACCACTCCAGGCAGGTCAGGGTACAGCACCACAGACAATATGCAGCGCATCATTAGATCCCACCAGTTCCGCACAAACATGTCTCCGGGTCCTACTCGAACTTGGACGAATCAACGATATGGCGTCTCACACATGTCACCACACAAAGGACGGACGGACGGGGTGGTGTAGACGGGAGCAGCCAACGAGTGGTTCTCATGCATATAACTAACTACACACTACACGCAGCGTAACCCAACGTTCGGACGCCGGACGGGTACACCCGCATAATAAGCGGCATACACTACACCACAGTTGCATCAGCCACCAACTTTTCCCACAATTGCGACATTGCTGATGCAGTTCCAGATCGCCTCTATTCTGCCATGCCATGCTAGCATGCGCTGCCATGTGGCCCCAAATAACTGCTTCTTCGTCGTTCAAGACCGCAAGTTTATCTCGACATTTCAACGGCGAACTTGTCAAAGAACAAGGACGACGAACCGGATCGACATCAAGATCCCCGGCTGGCCATCCCTTGCTTGGAATCAGCATGCCTATCCCACCCAGTCCGAGGCCGAGGCGCCGCCAAATTTCGGTCCAATCCGGACGCCCCTGGACAATGGATGGACCACGGCCAACGGCGGCGGTATCTCGCTGGATATATGCCGTTCCATCTGGTCGATCGCTGTTCCCGTGCCTCGCCCAGAAGACTTCTACCGGTTTTCTTCTAAACATGTGAATGACGGCCCAGAATTCTAAACTGCAATCAGAGTCCTCTTGGCAGGTCTGCCGTTCCCAGTAGCCGATGGTCCGGATGGTTGGTCTCAACTGTTGGTCCTATGTGATGGTTCCCGAGTGGCCTATCTGCCGTTCGTCGATAACGCATCTATGGTAGGGTTCCACACGGTTTGTTGGTCCCATCATCCAAGGGTGTCGTTCATTCAGTTCATACTTCCATTGCCCTTTTTATGTTTCCGGGGCCAAGTACTTGAAGCTTGAACTCACGCCAAGGTCGGCCCGTTGGCCACTAGGAATACATATGTACGGACCAGTGAATGGGTTCTCCTTGTAGCGATGGTTAACAATACCCGGATCTCTTGACCCCCAAGGTATCTTGCAGCAGCACTAGCACCTCCCTCTTTTTCGGGGGTCAGGAGTGGGCCGTTTGGGTGCCCTCTATCGGACCGTGATCGGCGGCCGGCCTTCAACTCTGTGGTCTTCTCGAATCCTGCCTGCCCTGTCCCAGACTGCATGGCAAAGCATGGTCTGTCGAAGATGGAACCGCTAGCACGCCCGCCTAACGGTGGAGACTGGAGAGTCCTCCACAGGAGCCGTTTTGACCAATTATCATTCTGAGAATTGGCCTGACAGCCCAAGTTTCCTATCTCGCCTAGTGTACATAGTGTACAGTCCAGTATGTACTGGTTTGTTTGTTAGCTCAAGACCTCGTATCAACTTTCCTGTGTGTTTTCATAGCTAACGGACACATGACATTACTTTAGATACGCTATTTCTGTCACATTAAATTCTGCTAATGGCTTTTGTCATTTGTGCTTAACCCTCTCGATTTGTCCTCACAAGGGTTGGGGCTACTCGGGATAGATTTTGTCTCGTGTACCAAGCTAACAAATAAAGCAGCATCGGACTGCAGAGGTAGTCTAGAGCTTGGTCCCCAGCACCCGCGGTTTTACCGTTGCGTGGTACCTCCCAACCATATCAACCCAACTGAAAAGTAACCAGATGGAAATGGAGCACCGAGCATGCAAGTTGTTCAACCGGCGTGCTGTTTGGGAGTTCGGACCATCAAAGAATGAGCAAATTGACTCCATGTCACTCCTTGCTAGTGCTCGGTGACATGTGCCGCAAAGTGTAGTGTTTAGTGTCTGTGTGCATGTGTAATGTGTCATAGCAGAAAAGCGCGTTGTTCCAAGTCCCTCATCCCGTCCTAACTACTTGAATAATCTCGACCCAATAATGCCTGCCTAGTTTTACTCTCCATATATAAATAAACCGTTTGAGCCCGGCCGGTTGGCGTCATGCAAAGTCCAGTTACTTTCAGCCCCCCTCTTCAGTTTGCAGGAAAGTTTCGATGAAACGCTGGACCAGCACTTCATCCTGATTTCCACCACGGCTGGAATTCGATTCCCGTTTGTTGCCTTTCACCATCCAATCCATTCATTCACTGTTAGTACTGCCATTTACACGAATCTTGGATACGTACCCGCCGCCGCCTGGCCAGTTGGATTTTTGGACCAGGGAAGTTTTGATATAAAAGGACTTCATTGCCACTCTTCCCCCGAAGCGGTTTTCTCGAAAACAAGCAACCCCACCGAGCTGATCTACTAGACTAGTTCTTTGTCTGCCTCGACACTTTTTTTTTCCGACTTTGCAACAGCTTGTGCTTCCTCTTTTCAGCAGCCGAGGCACAAGCTTAGATACCCTTTGTCGACGACAACCCGACCAAATTCATCTCAGAACGCGCCTCAGGTATCCGCCAACTCCGGCCTCAAATATAGATCAACAATGGCTTCCAACCAAGATAATAAGGCTGTCGCCCCCGACGCCGCCGTTCCCGCCGGCCAGTCCACCACCACAACCACCAACGACAACAACAGCGAGCGCAACTTGCCCAAGGAGGGCGAATACATCCAATGGCGTACTCTCCCAGCTGGCAATCCCGACCAGTTGAACCGCTGGTCGCACTTCTTGACTCGTGAGCATGAGTTTCCTGGAGCTCAGGTAAGTGATGAAGCTATTACCATTGCCATCATTCGCTCTTGATGCTACCTACCTACCTACCCTCACGTCACGTCATGACATGACATGACAAATTCCGCTGCTTTCACCCTTATTCTTTCACTGCCGAGCTTGATTAAGCGGATCCCACACACACTACACACATACACACACATACCCAACACCTCGGGTTCAAAATTGGGGTTTCGTTCGGCAAAAGGATCCCGAGCCCCGTCCGTCACTCGCTTCGTCATTCATATGCCTTATCTGGATGGATGGATGGGGGATGCGGAGATGTCGTTCATGAGGGGTAGGTAGCTCGGGGCTGCTGTGGGGTACCATAGTAGCTTTTGCATGGGGATACATTCCTACATGGACAGTGATATGGGTCCCCCCCCTGACGACGATCATGAATTACATACAACGGGTTGTACCAAAGCAGCAGAAGCTCGGAATAACTAACTAACATGACAATTACTCAACCATGTAGGCCATGCTCTACGGCGCCGGTGTCCCGAATAAGGACATGATGAAGAAGGCGCCGCATGTCGGCATTGCGACGGTCTGGTGGGAAGGCAACCCCTGCAAGTGAGTTTGTACCTACCCAAAGGGATGAATGAGATGATATATGATGAGTGGGTGAGGGTTGAGGACTAACATGGCTATAGCACCCATTTGCTGGATCTTGGCCAGAAGGTCAAGAAGGCCGTTGAGCGCGAGAAGATGCTCGCGTGGCAGTTCAACACCATTGGTGTCTCGGATGGTATCACCATGGGCGGAGAGGGTGAGTTTTGTTACCTCTATGCCTCCATGATAGGTGATATGAGATCAATGCTAAACATCACAACCAGGCATGCGCTACTCGCTTCAGTCACGCGAGATCATCGCCGACTCCATTGAGACCGTCACCTGCGCTCAGCATCACGATGCCAACATCTCCATTCCCGGCTGCGACAAGAACATGCCCGGCGTCATCATGGCCGCGGCCCGCCACAACCGCCCCTTCGTCATGATCTACGGCGGCACCATGCGCGGCGGCCACTCCGAACTCCTCGACCGCCCCATCAACATCGTCACCTGCTACGAGGCTTCCGGCGCTTATACGTACGGCCGTCTCAAGCCCGCGTGCCCCAACAGCACCGCCACCCCCTCAGACGTCATGGACGACATCGAGCAGCACGCCTGCCCCGGCGCCGGCGCCTGCGGCGGCATGTACACCGCCAATACCATGGCGACCGCCATCGAAGCCATGGGCCTCACCGCGCCGGGGTCCTCCTCGTTCCCTGCGTCTTCGCCCGAAAAGTTCCGCGAGTGCGAAAAAGCCGCCGAGTACATCAAGATCTGCATGGAGCAGGACATTCGCCCGCGCGACCTCTTGACCAAGGCCGCGTTCGAGAACGCCCTCGTGCTCACCATGATCC
This sequence comes from Neurospora tetrasperma FGSC 2508, assembly GCF_000213175.1. Classification (NCBI taxonomy): domain Eukaryota; kingdom Fungi; phylum Ascomycota; class Sordariomycetes; order Sordariales; family Sordariaceae; genus Neurospora; species Neurospora tetrasperma. The sequence goes on from NW_009799101.1 coordinate 402,566, forward strand.
TCGGCGGTTCTACCAATGGCGTCCTGCACTACCTCGCCATGGCCAACTCGGCCGACGTCGACTTGACGCTGGACGACATCAACCGCGTCTCGGCCAAGACGCCCTTTTTGGCTGACATGGCCCCCTCGGGCCGCTACTACATGGAAGACCTGTACAAAGTCGGCGGCACCCCCGCGGTCCTCAAGATGCTCATCGCCGCCGGTTATATCGATGGCACCATCCCCACCATCACCGGCAAGTCTTTGGCGGAAAACGTATCCGACTGGCCTAGTCTCGACCCCGATCAAAAAATCATTCGTCCTTTAAACAACCCCATCAAGTCCCAGGGACATATCCGTGTCTTGTACGGAAACTTTTCTCCCGGAGGCGCTGTCGCCAAGATCACAGGCAAGGAAGGCCTCTCCTTCACGGGAAAAGCCCGTTGTTTCAACAAGGAATTCGAGCTCGACGCCGCCTTGAAAAACTCGCAGATTACCGTCGAGCAAGGAAACCAGGTCCTGATCGTCCGGTACGAAGGACCGAAAGGCGGGCCAGGTATGCCAGAGCAACTGAAGGCTTCAGCGGCGATCATGGGCGCGGGCCTGACGAATGTCGCGCTGGTGACGGATGGTCGGTACTCTGGTGCTTCGCATGGGTTTATTGTGGGCCATGTGGTGCCCGAGGCGGCGACGGGGGGGCCGATTGCGCTGGTGAAAGACGGGGATTTGATTACCATTGATGCGGTTAGGAACCGGATTGATGTCATTAGGACTGTCGAGGGGGTGGAGGGCGAGGAAGAGATTGCGAAAGTGTTGGAGGAGAGGAAGAAGGGGTGGAAGGCGCCGGTGATGAAGCCGACGAGGGGGGCGTTGGCCAAGTATGCGAGGTTGGTGGGGGATGCGTCGCATGGGGCTGTTACTGATTTGGGTGGGGATGCGTACTAAGTCTAGAGGGCATACTTAGATGGCGGACGGCGGCGGCTTCCTACTCTACGACGTGGGCGGATAAAGAATGGTTTTTTTTTTTTTTTTCGAGAGAGAGAGAGAGACTCATATAAATGGTAGCATTTCGCTTTGCTTTGCCTTAGCTTTGGGCCTTGTTTTTTCTTTCTTCCTGCTTGCTTGCATTTGTTCGGCTCCATGCAGTGGCGTCCAGGAGAAGGTCTTTGTCTTTATACATAGTGGCAAGGAAAAAGAAGAAGAAGAAGAAGGGGAGGAAAGAAGGAAATGAAAAAAGAGGACATTAGACAGATTACACATAGATGGAAATTCGCTTTTGTTTCTGTTGACTATGTAGGGTACTACCCATGGGTACTATCTATTTCCCGGGTGACATAGAGGTGTTCTCTGGGATGTAGTGATGTGTGAGTAGTGAAATCATATCATATCAACGTCCACGATGTTCCTCGAAAATACCAGTCGCCGTGACTGCCCGACATACTACCAAAGATAAGTAGGCAACAAGTGATGTTTAAAGATGATAGAAAAGGAATAAGGGGGCAGATTCATGTTCATCCAGCCAGCCTCTCTCGGTGTTTATAGTCAGCCAAGTTCGTTTACTTGATGCCTGTCACAGACTAACTAACCGTTGACTACTTGAATAGTGTACAACAAGCACACTTGAGGTCTTCTAATGCATTGTGCACAAAACTCGTGCGTGTCTTGTTTGTGAACATCGGAATGTTCATGTCAAGACAGGTAGGTCAGTGAGATGTAGGTAGGCATGCAGTCGTTATTCTCCAAACACGATGAGATGAGGTCGTTGAGGCTCAGGGATACTTGATGAACTGGCTAACATGTACCGTATGGACCTGGATGGATGGATGGATACACCAAAAGCCGTTACCGACCTTGGCATTCAAAGTTGAACCTTCAGTTTGATTGATGGGACAGGGGAGAAATTGCACAGTGTAGGTCTCTGCTACATGTACATTGCTATACTCTCCATTAGCCCGCCGTGTCGATGAGGGTACCTAAGGAACTTCAGCAGGCACACAATTAATGACCAGGGTTAGTGGGGACGACTTGGACGCGGGGAAGATCCAAAAGTCGTGGGTAGGGTTAGATGAGCGTTTGACTTTCCACGGTCTTGGTACCGGTACTTTGTCATGAGCTGGTGTTGTCACCGACTTCGGGACACCCTTCACTCATCCTATTTATTTCTCTGCTGTATCGGTCATGAACTCGGCTGTGAGGCTAGCTTGTCGCTACTTAACGCCCACTGCCCTGACGTCCATTACCGCCAATGTCAGTTCCAGCCCTGCTTGTGAGCAGTTCCTTGAGTTCAAGAGGACTCGGCTATGTACTCTGGTCTGAGGTAGCCGGGTTGTACGTTTTGTCTTAGTTTTGGTAAAAAGATGTGTGTGTCTCTATCAATTCCTCTGAGATGTGGCGCTTGTAAAACAGAAGGCAAGTTGAAGGTGTTCGACGGTCTCTGATCTTCTGTCGTTGAAACAGTTTATGACAGACAGCTGCGATGCCGACATAAACTCCGGCTCGAAGCCGGCTCTTGGTACGCAAGTACATGGCTGGATTGGGGTTCCCGTAATTGATGAGTGATCATGCAATAGCATGTGATGGGGCTTGGGTTGTATCAGCCATGTTGAGGGTCCATATAAAAGTCGATAGTCGATATGGTGACACGCAAGAGCTGCATGTAGTGACAGTAGTGTAGTGAGAGTGCATCGTAACACCAAGCTTTTGGGCGACGGACGGTTATGATTTGTCTGATAAAGGGAACTCGAGATGGATCGAGATGGAATGATGGAGGTTGGGTTCATCCAAAGCTGACATGGCAATGTTTCTCTTGTTGGACTTTTTTCTGACGGGTCGTCATGAAATTGACAGGACGATGAACGGAAGGAGGTTCAATTCGACTTGAGGAGTATGTAGGAGCAGCTTTTGGTGGCTGGTGGAGTACAAGGTGCAGGCTGCTTGTTTTAGCTCAGACTCAAACCCACAACAGCAGTGACTTGTATGCACCATCGCCAGAGGTAGAGAGGAAGTACCGGTCGGAAGAGGTACTGCCAAGTACACTACGCGGGTCAGATGTAGCGTTTGGGGTCATTGTCGCGCGACCTTCAGCAGCACATGTCTTGAGTTGGGGTTGATGAAAGGAAACGAGGAATACCGTACAGACCTCATGGCGAAAACCTTCAGTTCGTTGTCGACATTCTCTTCAACTTTATTGCGCTCTTCCCTCCGCCTTGATGGCCCTTCCTTTTCCTTCCTCGAAAACTCTCAGCTCAACGCTGCGACTTCCTTCACTTCCTCTTGGCTGCCATTGTCTGAATGCACAGATCTGCAGAATGGCCTGTGCGCGGTCTTGTGCAAAGGTACGTACCGAGGGAGGGGTGGATGAGGGGTCCAGTTCATCCCTGGCGTCGGTCCATGGAATCAGATTTGATCATCTCGAAACATCCATGAATTCTCAATCTTCCTATATTCAACCCAGAGACTCCGTTTTCGTGAGGCTGCCAAGACGAAAGTGCGAGGTAGCATTCAAGATATCGATATCAGTGACGCGAGAATGCGATGCGATGAATCGAGACATTTCGCCGGCTCAGCTGGGAATCGTGGCTTGGACAAGGAAACTGGGCCAATCATGGGGACGCCCAAGCCTTGCCTTCGTAATCCAAAAATCCTGAAATGTTGATGTTACGGCTTCAGAGTCAATACACGTAACCATTTTCCATTCACTGAACATCTCCAAGGACTCATGGTTTGACTAGTTATTTAACTTTTTCCGTCTGATCTGGCGCCATCCATTGACTATTGCATTGCGTTACCGACGACGGGCACTTGTTTTGTTCGACCAGCGACCAACAAGGCTCAAAGGCTGCACAGTTCCGCGTGCGTACCCGTCTTTCATGACTTCATCACCTGGCAACCCCTCCATTTCTGCCATCCCATCCTAGCCAACGGTCCGGCAAGCAGGGAGCATCGGTCCGGCGTCTCCAAAAACAGACGAGATTCCAGTCCGATTGTGTGGGTCACGGGCTCAGAAAAAAAAGAGAGCTTTTTTGTGACATCCCCGCTTCCATCGGTCCCCCAAAACGGAGCTGCTCCCAGCTTTGACAAGCCACAGAGGTACCTTTATTTTTTATTGAGGAATTGCAATCATCGCCAACCGAATCGAACAATCACCATCCAGGAAATCCGGACATCTCGGTCGACAGACACTAAAAACAAGTCGAGGGACTTTCCGTGGTCCACAATTCCTTTTTCCACTTCTCTCCGGTCTCCCGTCACATCCATCATCTGTTGCGCGCGCGTTTGCACTTTCCAAGTCACAGACAGCTTTCCGCATCGATCCAGTGCTGCCGCCATCCCCACACCCGAAATAACTGGCCTGCCGCTAGAGCCAAATTCCCAAGGCACCTACGCTACCTCTACCTGCCTCCAGAGCCCCAGCCACCCCTCCCCGGCGCAACTCTCCCGTCTCTTCGTTTTTTTTTTGACTCGACTCGAGGTCCCCTTCAGGTTCTCTTTCCCGTCGAGGTACTTCTGTCCATCACTCAGCAAGTCGAGGAAGCAGACCCAAGACCCTTCCCAGCACAGCACAGCACAGCAGCAGCAATAAGCAGATTGCACACTGGGAACTCGGAGAGTACTTTGCGACAACCTTCCATCGAGGTCGACAAGAGGTTCCCGCCCACGCGCGCATCACTCGGTCTATCGCCAATACCTCAACTCTACCTACCTCTACCTCAAGTTTTCTGCAATCCAGACAAGAGAACGTTAAAGTCACCTCTACACATACCTTACCTACCCTTTGCATCGCATCTCCCACGTCGCTCCGGTCGTTCGGGACTTGGGTGCAACTTTGAACAAAACCTGCGAGGATAAAAAAGTTATTTGACACGGTCAATTCTGCCAGTAAGTGCATCTCGCTTTTCTCATCCCTTCGAGCTACTGTGATCGATATCTCCCCCCATGCCCCTGTCATCCATCATCCATCCATCCATCCATCCATCATTCGCTCTTTTTTTTTTTTTTTTGCTCACTTGCACACATCCCGATCCATCATTCAATTTCCCTTTTTTGCGCGCGATAACGACCCAGAAGCCGAACCACGGTATCATGTTCGTGCTTTTTGGGAATGTCGTGAGCACTTTGCATCGCACTTGCACTGCACACTGTCTCTGCTTGGCCTGTCTGCCTGCCCCATCTGGTTACTCTCGTTTTTTACTACCGAGTTTATCCAGTGTGGGCTTGGTGTTGTTACTAGCTGAGCATGACGCCGCAGCCTGCCGCAACATCAAAAGATGCAAATAAATGCCACAACCACCACTGTCGCTGCTCTGCCCGGCCTCATCAATTGTCGACCAACCCCCAACCTGCCCGTTGTGAGAGAGATATGATTGCTGCTGCTACTGCTGCTTCTGCTTCTGCTGGTCGGCTAGACTGAACAGACGGCAACCCAGCACATGCACATTTGTCTCCAACGGGAACAAAAGGGACATGGGTTTGGAATGCGTGGGATTCCCCATGCAAGTGGTCAGCACCGACGCCTCCAAATTACCTACCCTTCATCCTCCGTCCTCCCCCTTCCTTTTCCTTCTCCTGCGTGCAGCCACTCAACCCGTTCGCGGGTTGGGCTGACCCAAGACCGTCACTTTTCCCCGGTGCCAGTGTGTGGTCGCCACACGGGCAGTGAGGAAGTATGACGCGGACTGGACCAGGCTCAATGCTGAGCTGTGATTTGCTGGAGCTCAACCATTCACTTTGAGCTCCGGATGGTCACCACAGCACGCAAGCAAAATGCTGGAAGAGGAATAAGAAAAAAAAGGGAAGAAAGAAAAAAGACAGCGAAAAAGAAGAGGACATCAAGACAACAAAACAAGCAGCAAAAAGAAGGGAGCTTATCCGCGACAGCAGGCGATGACAGAAATGAAAAGAGATTGAAAAGGAAAAAAAAAAGAGGCAGGCCAATGCATCTCCCATCTCACAGGCATATCTGGCAGCCCAGAGCGGCAGAAGCAGACAGTCAAAAGCAGAAGCAGAGCAAAAGCAGAGCAGAGCAAAAAGCAATTCGTCCGTTGGCGACAGTCACAGAAGTTTGCTGCAGCCCCGAGCGTCACGAAAAAAAGGGCGTTAGCTTGGCCAAGCCTTTTTCCCCATTTTATCTCCATCAGCTCATTCTCTCTCCGTTCCCCCATTCAATTTGCCCGCCGCCTGCAGAGAGCAAGGGACCAAAAAAAAGCCAGCGCTCAGTCATCGTTCACAAAGCCCAGTTTACAACCAGTCCTCAGCATCCACACAAAAGCAATCCCATCCATTCGATTGTTCCTTGATACAAACTATTTCTGAATCTGCACTGCTACAGTTCAGCCGTTACTGACTTTTTGAACTTTTTTCACCAAAAAAAAAAGACTCGGTCGGCAGCAGCAGCAAGAACACGACAATTAGCACAATGGAGCAGTGGACGATTCCGCCGCAGCCTATGCCCGCCATGGGGTCAACGGAGTACACTGTTTACCCCAACTCCACCAGCCACCCCAATGGCCTTCAGTAAGTACCTCTTTCCTTGTACCTTTCTCGTATCTGTCTGTCCTTCCCTTCCCTTTCCTGTCCCCAGAGCAGAGTGGTAGTAGTGGGGGAACATGTGCGATACATACCTCACTCGGTCGGTGCCTTGAGTTCAAGACACGCGCCGTCGTCGTTCCTGTTCTCTGTTCTCTGTTTGTCTGTTCTTTATTTTTCTGTTGTTGTCTACCTACCTACCTACCTTTCCTTGTCTCATCATAGCATCTTCTCCATCTCTTCCCTCGACACAACATTCATTGTGTGTGTGTGTGTGTGTGTGTGTGTGTGTGTGTGTGTCTGTGTGTTTGGGACTAGGTTACTACTGCTGCTACTCGCCTAGCTACTAGCGACCAGTCGGCTCGGCTTGAGAGACCACTAGTGTGGTCTGGTCTGCGTAGTCGGCCCTGCACGAGAAAGCGATCCAGGTCCCCGTCACCCACCAGCATCCCGTCGAGTGTCTTTCCCCTTCCCACGCCCGCGCGCAACAATCACTTTTACATGATACATGCTCCTTCCTCTCTCAGACCTTCCCCATCCACCATCACTTTGATTTCTTCTCCATCATTCATGTACCCCATCTCCATGCCCATGTACTCGTCGCGTGCCGTCCTGGGCCTTGTTTGTCCTCCTCTTCGTCTGTAGTGTTTGCCGAGTCGACGGGACACTTGCAAGACTTGGGACAAAGAACGAGTACGAGTAACGACTCGCTTATCCGGGTACCAGCTACTCCTACAAACTGCTGTACTGTACGAGCGGCAGTGCAAGCAAGCAAGCAAGCAAGCAACAGGAGCAGGCATATCGACATTAGCAGCCGAGGGCACGAAAGACGTTGGGACTGGACTCCTTGTCGCGCTAGCATCAGTCCGTCAAAAAGTCGACGCAAGCACGGGCATCATCCGTTTGACAGACAGACGGGACCTCTCTGTCTCTCTCTCTCTCTCTCTGCCCCCCTGCCGCCTACCTCTACAGTACATCTACCTACAACACGCGCCGCCGCTGGCCGAGACCCTGCCTGGACTTGGACTTGACCAGACACGGATGAAAGTGGGTTGGATAGACACCTACCTCCCCTCTACTTCTGTCGCCTGGCTGGCCTCGTACCTCTGCATATTATTACCCACGCACAGAAACAATTAACCATCCTTTGACTCGGCCTGTTTCGTCATCCTTTCCCACCCGTCGGTCATCGGCGCGCGCCAAAAAGCTACCTCTCGGGCCTTGTTTCGATACCTTCCTTAGTTGATCCCCGCCATTGCCCTTGGAACACCCCTTCTTTTCTTCGTCCCATCAACAACACTCCGTCACTACACGTACCCGTGTTCGCGCGTGCGTTCACGTCTGTCGACTGCGACCCCTGCTGTCGCGGTGCAGCCTGGTGCTTCGTGCCCCAGGCCGACCCGAGGACGCAGCGACCCATCGCATCGCGACCCGCACGCAACCCGCAACCCACCACCGTCCGTTGCCAGCATGAAGAAACAACAACAGCAGCAGCGGGTCCCTAATGACGTTCATGCTCAGGCATGGCGTCAACCCACGCCGTCGATGCCGGCGCTGCCACAGCACCATCTTCCTCCGCATCAGCAGCAGCAGCAGCAGTTGCAGCCGCAACAACAATCACAACAACAACAAAGCGCGTTTGCTAACCAACCCGCCTGGTATCCCAGCCCGAACCACTATGCCCAGCAGCCCGAATTGACTCGTCGCGACCAGCCGCCCATGGACTTTCGCGCCTACGCCCAGAGCCAGCCGCAGCCGCCGCAGCAGCAACATGCCCAACATCAACAACATCACCAGCAGCACCAGTCCCCACACCAGCAGCACGCCCAGCACCCACAACACCATCAGGCTGCCCCCGTCCAGCCGTCCATGCCCCATGCCCCACAACCTCAAGTGACGCCGCAACAGCCAGCCCAGCAGCAGCAACAGCAACAACAGCCTACCCCCGTTCCTGCTCCCGCCCAGCCAAGAGGCCGTAAGCGCAACGCTCCCGGCGCGCAACCTTCTCCCCATCCCCAACACGCTCCTCAGATCGCCCACGCGCCGCCACACGCTCCTCAACACCAAGCGCAACATGCTCCTCCACACCACGCGTCGCAACCTGGCCAGCCTCAGCATGCGTCCGTCCCCCAGCCTCCTCAACAACAGCAGGCTCAGCAGCAACAGCCCCAGGTTCAGGCCCACCAAGCTGGCCAAACCGCTCCCCCCGCGCAGCAGACTCCGGTCCCTCCTCCGGCCGCTCAGCCCGTCCCCGTTCCTCAGGCCCAGGCTCCGGCTCCGCCTCAGGCTCAGCCTGCTGCTCCCGTCCCTGCCCCAGCCTCCGATGCGACCGCTCCGCCAGCGAAGAAAAGTCGCACCAATACCCCTTGGACTCCGGCAGAGGAGCATCGCTTGAAGCAGATGCGTGATGCGGGTAACAGTTGGGCCGAGATTGCCAAGGTACATCAATCTGTGTTCTAATTCGAAGAATGACCAAAGCTGACCATAATCCAAACAGACCTTCCCTACCCGCACTGAAGGCTCCGTCAAGAAACACTGGTACAAGGATATGCACTATGCCGAGTTTGCTGAGGATGAGGTAGTTAGCGCCCACCTTCTTTTCACCCTTACCTACATTGGTGGCATGCTGTTGTTGTGGTGAGAAACCAGAGATGCTGACTGAGACGTCAAACAGAGTGCCGCCCTCATGAACGCCATCAAGGAGTACGAGAACAACAAGTGGAAGGCCATTGGCGCCAAGGTTGGCAAGCCGGCCAAGGCTTGCGAACAGTATGCTAAGGAGCATTTCCCTGGTAAGTTGTGCTCCCTTGTTCCCCGATGTTACCCTGAAAGAAAAAGACCAGCTGTGCTAACGTTTGTGTTTGTTTGGAATAGAGCTCTTCGCGCCTCAGAAGGCTCGCTAGAGATGGATGACTACGTCATCTCCGACACGACAAGGGTCTGATTGCCAGTGACGAGCTTTGCAAAGCTGTACGCTGTCTGCAGCGTGGTCAGCAAAAATACTCTCATAAGGAATACATCTGCCTTGGCTCTCGTGGCCTAGGCGGCTGCGGGGCAACTCTCTGGCAATCGCAGTCGGATGACCTGGTACCCTCGGGTTCCTTGGGTTTCCGACATCTCCGGGCCGGACCATATAAAACCATCAAAGTCAGGCTTTAGTTTAGTCATGGGCGTTTTGGGATGCAAGATCAATATCTGGTAGACACACGTCTTTGGTGTCCGCCAAAGGTGGGCATTTACTTGTCCGCCAAATCGGAAATGGATGAAGAAAGAAGAACCTCAATCGAATCGAAGAAAAGTTTCGTTGTTTCCTTATTTTCTCTTGGGCTTGGACTTGTCTATTTCGGAAGTTGGGAGAAAGGATGGAAGGCCTTGTTATGGAAAAAGATTTCTTGCTTTGCTTGCGCGCGCGGGCGATGGGTATCAATCGTCGCTTGGTTCACAAACTCTCTCCTCTTGCCTTTGTTGATGTGTTGATGTCGATGTTGTCGTGTTGTGGATGTCGTGAACATGGAGGGTTGACGTGACAAAAGAGGTGGGTGGGGTGGATATAACTTTCATGTGGAGGAAATTACTCGACGACTTGATGGGGTGTCCAAATCTAAACAGATCACGGTGCCAGGTTGAAGCTGGATGTTGTTGTCTGATGGTCAAGGGATCCCCGGGGACGGACTTAGTTCGAAGGTTAGAGAGATTGATCCTGTTCTTGTCGATAGTCAATGTTGGTGTAGTCTAGCGGGAGGGTACGTAGTAGCGGGTTAGCAGGTTGGTAGTTAGTCGTCGTCGTCGTTGTCGTCACTGAGTTGCTTTATACCCCTTCGCGTTCTTGACTATTTTCTTTCTTCGACAGCTGTTCCTTCGTGTTGCAGCAGATCTATCACTCGTCCAGTTAGGTAGGTTACCGTCTCACCGCGGTCAAGGGGAAGCCTAATATCAATGACGGTGGGTGAACGCAAATTCCCTTGAGTATAGAAATTTTAATGAGAACGCTGTTACGCGTCAGGTACAAAACACCCGCCTGGACCGAATGAATGGAATTCTACCCGTTGACGACTGTATATGATCCCTCTCATCCGGGAGGCAGTCAGTCGTCGACCGGGCAAGCCCGCGCATTCCGTATTCCGTATACTGTATACTTCCTTCCGAGTCCGAAAACTGCTGAAGGGACGTATGTTGGACGCAGGTACCTATGTCTAGGTACTTATGGCCATTGTTAGGCTTAACCTATAATACGACTTTGCTGTTAATTTTTCTCGAGTCGAGTCGAGTTGCTCTTGCCCTTCCTTTTTTCCCTCCTCTCTTTCTTTTTCTTTTTCCTTCCTTTTTAAAAGAAATAAACAGAACTATACCTATACAAACAAACAAACAAGCAAACCATACAAACAAACAGACAAACAAATAAAGAAATAATACAAATGTATTATATTATATCGACTATAAACATGGGAGCACACACACGACGCTAAGTTTAGGTACCTACCTCTAGTTAGTGTAGTTGGTGTATGGTAGAGTATGGACAGGGACAGATACTGTAGGTAGGAAATTAAATATGTTATGATATGAGTTGAGTTGAGACGGTAATGAGAGTTGAGATGAGATAGTGGTGAAGGAGAGGATGATGATGATGGAGAGGATGATGGTGATGAAGCTAGATGTTGAGGTGGAAGGAGGAGGAGAATAATAATGAGTTGTAAGGAGGATAAGGTGGGTACTTATTATTTCTGTATCCAGTCTACCTACTACTCGCGTATGGTGTCAGTCTAGACTATGTAGGTTGATTTAAATCGTTCCAGCGAGGATCGCGGTGTCAAATGGGAGTTAAAGTTCATCATCAGTTTTGGGTTGATAGAGCGAGTCAGAGAGATACCTGCGGTTGGGTGTGCTGTCAACAAGTTCCTGTTAGTGAGGTACCTAATGAGCCGTTTGATCGCTCCCCTTTTCCGCTATAACAGAGCCTTCATTGGGTTGGAACAATGTTTGGATGCAATGTGTATTGTCTGTTTATGATATCTACAAGTATGTTATTCCTGATTTATTCACGTAGCTAAGGAAGAGACGAGTCCTGAGCAAGCTTCTGGTGTCTTCTTGTCCCTACCAAGCGTCTTGCCGTTGGGGTTGCTGAAGTCTTAATTGAAGGTGTATTCAAGCCCTCATCAGTTGATCCAGGCTTTCAAATCTTTCAAATTCCCCTTACACCAGGCCGCGCACCAGTGCTCTTATACCTAGGTAGGTAGCAAGTATTGCGTCGAGGTATGTACATCAGGAGCATGAGGGTCGCAGCCGCCCGCAGCTGTCAAAGGCGTACCGAGGCACCCAAGCTATAGTTTTGATCTGCAAAAATGTATAACTTTGATTGCAGTGCAATTCGTGGAGGCTTGTACACAAAGTGTCAATGAATTGCGTTTGGTTGTCTCACCACTTGCCTCGTATGGGGTTGTACAAGGCACCAGAGAGGACGAAAGGGGGGGTAGAGAGATCTGCCAAGAGATGGTCGAGGATAATGATTATTTGGGGATTTTGATGCTGCTGCTTTTCAGTTGGAGGCCTGTGCCATGGAACCGGTGCAGCAAAAGCAAAATGAAAACCAGAGGCGCGGTACATGCCACTGCAGGAGAAGCCAACATCTCTCGGTGATGCAAGTTAGTTCCTAGAAGGGAAGAAAAGTGAGAAAATCAAAGTAAATGTGCGAGGTGCAATGGAACGCATTGCAGGCTCGATCTCGAGCCACAAGTCCAAACATGTGAATGCTCGTGGTGATTCCAAAGAATCCATCCAGTCTGGGCAGGCAAGGCCAGGTCCCTCGACGACAAGGTGTGGTGCAAACATGTCCTTGAAAATTCGCGAATCGTGATTGGTAGGAAAATGAGGCGGTACCGAGACGTTTTGTTTTGCCTCATCATCATCACACCCACACCATACGTACCACCATCTTTGGTAAAGAAAGAAGAGAGACATGATTGCCGAAAATAAACCTCAGCTGTCTGTCTAGCTGTCCAGGGACAGAGAAAGCGATTCACGCGCTGAGCCCAGATGTCAGGCAAGTCCAGCTGTGAATACGACGGACGGCATGGGTGCGTGGCGATTGGTACATCAGCCCGCAAGTAAGCACACCTCCACGCACGACTTTCTCAGCTTCACCCAAGTCAAGCCATTCAGTGTAGTGTACATAGTACACTACGCATCCCAGATCCCCAATCACATCAATCACCCTGCGCGCTTGCGGCCCATCGATTCTCGTGGGCTAGGGTTGCAAGTCTGAAGAGTTCGTGACGGCTCTTGCTTGGCTTTATGTAGGGAAAAAGCCACAGCGTTGACTGTCTGTCGTGCATAAGTCCCTTTGCACATAAACCGTTGTCCATTCGTTGTCCGTTAAACTTGACCTCACTCAATTCCCAGACCTTTGGATCGGAGCGGACAAGTAGAATGAATTGTTTGCTCGACTTTTATGATCAATTGCCATTTCCACCTTTTTACTCGCATTGTCCTATTTTCAGGGAGGCAGTGTATTTCCCTCCCATTCGTTGAGACATTTGTTGTGAATAGTGTGTGTACACTACACCTCCAGGATCCCAGGTCGGCAATAGAGCAGTGAGTGTGTCTAGTGTAGTGACAGCCGGTGTGTGGTGTGTGCAACAAGCCATATCGGGAAGCGCGCGATTGTCCAACACGAACTGACAAGGTGGTGTCAAATTGTAGATACCTATGCAATGCGATGCGCTGCGCTACGCTGCTGTTGTGTCAGCTGCTGCTGCACATGTATTCTAACGGATAGATGAATCCCCATAATCATGAAATCCAATTGCGCAGTTTTGTTTTCTCACGTCATCGAAAAGACCCCTTTTTAGAAATTGGGCGATTTTGCAGAGAGAAAAACACCAAAAAAAAAGGAAGGAAAAAGGCCTGGGCTCTCTTTCTGGGGATTCTCAGGGAGTACGCTAGTGGATCGATCACGAGGGAGTGGACCATATTCTCCACAGTTTAATGTCCCTTGGCGGGAGTCGGGGTCCAATTCAAGCCGATCAGTGTCACTCCCTTGTCCCATGGAATCGATGTTTCCCCGTTTTATTTCCTGCATCCGATCTTCCCTTTTTTTCTCTTTCACGCAGGCTCCCCCACATTTTGGGATGGTTGACTGACTGTAGAAAGAACTTGTGTGTTGCCCGGGAGCTGTCCAAAAGGTCCAGGTGGAAGAGCTTCCCTTGGTGGAGGAGGAGGAGGGTTGGCATCCCATTGTTTGGAAGCGAGCGAAGGTCCCAGAAACTGGCTGGAATTCGACCACATGTTTCTCCAACTTCCAGATCGAGAAAGTGATGGCCCAGCTTCCCTTTGAAAGAAATCCTTGATCAAGGTTTCCTTCTCGTCCCTCTTTTTGCATTTTGCCTCCTTTCCTCTTTCCTTTCTCCTCTGTGGTCGACTCTCTCGTTTCACCCATTCACCAACCATCGTTACGTGACCGGTCATAACGGAAACAAAAACTAAACACCCTCGCTAACTACAGCCAACATCAACAACCCCGGTACCGAACAAGCCGAGAGAACGACGACCATCAATCGGGCAGTTACTTGGGACTGAAGAACTGCACTCACAACGAAGTGAGTTTGTTCACCACCGTACATACAACCCCGCGCCAGCACAGCCTTTCTTGAAGCCAACCACCACCTGCGCTGCTCTATTCCTTTCCCCACGAAGGATTCGCTGCGAGTGCGTGCCCCATTGCATCCGACTAGGGGATCGACTAGGCAAAAAGCAATTAAACCGACTTTGGCCATCTTAGCCGGTTAGTACGGGGAAACCCCTATAGGCGATTCCCCTGCAAGGGCCGTTGTTGGTAAGGTAGGGTCCGCCGTGGGTCACATGGGCTGTTGTGGGCGGTGGTGGTCCCTTGGTTAATCTCAATATTTTACGATACGACTCCCCACGTCAGTCCACTCTCACTGTCAACATTCCATTGTCCGTCCTCCTTGTCGATTCGTTAGACGGGGGCAACATCATCACTTTCGTTTGTTTCTTTCGAAAACAACATTACACAAAACAAAAGTCAAAATGCGTTCAACAACGGTTTTGACTTTGGGCGCTGCTACTGCCCTGCTCGGCGCAGGCAACGTCCTCGCCGATGATATCCCTACCTGCTCATTGGACAAGAAGTGTCCAGAGTCGGCACCTTGCTGTTCTCGTAAGTCTTTTGTTTTTTTTTCTTCACTCTTCAGTTGGCACCACCACCACCACATCTGCCATTTTGACATATCAACACAATGCACGACGGCAGCTCACTAACGCATCTATCCGCGCCACCGCAGAATACGGCCAATGCGGCGTCGGCGCCTACTGCCTCGGCGGGTGCGACCCGCGCATGTCCTTCTCTCTAGACTCATGCGTGCCCGCCCCCGTCTGCCAAGACAAGACATACAAGATGGACAAAGCCTCCATGTCCAAGATTGTCGACATCAGCGAGTACCTCGGCGACCCCTCCAAGGCCGACTGGGTCTCCCAGGGTGAACCCCTTTCGTACAACGACAACACGCTGCTCACCATGCCCAAGAACTCGGTCGGCACCGTCCTGGCTTCCACCACGTACATGTGGTACGGCTCCGTCAAGGCGCGGCTCAAGACGTCGCGCGGCCGCGGAGTCGTGACGGCCTTCATCCTCATGTCGGACGTCAAAGACGAAATCGACTACGAGTTCGTCGGCTCCGAGCTCACCACCGCCCAAACCAACTACTACTTCCAGGGCATCCCGACGTACGCCAACAGCGGCAACATCAGCGTGACGGACACGTACTCCAACTGGCATGAGTACGAAATCCGCTGGACGCCCGACCAGATCCAGTGGCTCGTCGACGGCCAAGTCGGCCGCACCAAGCTTAAGTCGGAAACGTGGAACGCCACAGCCAACCAGTGGGACTTCCCGCAGACTCCCTCGCGGGTGCAATTGTCCATTTGGCCCGGCGGCGCGGCGTCCAACGCGCAGGGCACCATCGACTGGGCGGGCGGTGCTATTCAGTGGGACTCGGAAGACATCAAGAACTACGGGTACTACTTTGCTACGTTTGGAGAAATCACAGTGCAGTGCTACGACGCCAAGAGTCCACCGGGGACGAACAAGGGCACGTCGTATTACTATAATAGCTACAGGGCGACCAACGATACGGTGGTGGATAGCGATAAGCCTACCGTGCTGGCGTCGTTCCAGGGGACCGGCACGGATATGGATGCTGGTAAGCCGAGTGGGACCAAGGGCGGATCGGCGAGCGCGACCAAGGCTGGTGGAAGCAAGGGGACGTCGGCGCCGAATTCGATTCCGGGGGCGGGAGCGGCGCCTAATCAGGTGCCGGGGGGAGGGTCGGGGAGTGTCTCTGGAGGATCTGGATCGTCGTCGTCCGGCAGTGACGGTGGAAGTTCGGCGGGTAGTGACAGTGGGAGCGGCGCGAGCAGTGGTTCGAATGCGTGTGGAATGAATGGGTTTTCGCAGAGTTGTGATGATGGAAGTGAAAGTGGAAACGGCGGTTCGTCCACTAAGAATAATGGTGTCAAGACGAGGGATGCGCATGGGGCGAGCGCGTTGGCTGCTGTGGTGGGGATTGTTGGGTTGATGGTTCTTTAAAGATGTCTTTATGAAGGGGTGTAAGAGTGAAAGGAAGAGAGAGAGAGAGAGATTTGATTTGATCAGTGAAGATTGGACAGGACAGGACAGGACAGGACAGGACAGGACAGTAATGGTAATGTTGTTAATGGGTAAATTGATGTCTTATCTTGGGCTTGTCCTTCAGCGGTGGTTCCCTTCCTTTTCGGGGAGTGGTCTGCGTATTCATGGTTGTGGTTTGGGGTTTTTTTTTTTTGTTAATCCCATTATTGGTGTTTCTGGGTCCTTTCTTGACTCTTGAGGGTGGGTATCGATTGACTGCGTTCTACCTAACACCATATATGGTTTGGATCATGTATAGATGCTAGGGATAAGAAAGGGGGTGCGGTATGTGGCATGTGGTATAAGGGGAGGCATTAATGGATTTTCTTGTCGTGTATGCGCGTAGGCTTTTCAAGTTGGCTAATACCAGGCGGGCCATCATTTATCTTTATTGTGACTGTGACAATACTCTTTAGACAGGGAGGGAGGAAGGGTCATAAGGCTGTCTGTCGGGTCCCCACAGTCAATGGGCATATTGTTGAGTTCCTCGTGATTTGTCGAATTTTCAGGTGAACTTGCCATCTGGCCAGGTCTGGGAGATATCGTAACGCTCTATTGCCACTATTTTGTTTACTTTGCGATCGCCTCGTCTTGGGCTTGGCGCTTGGACGTGCTGTTGCAGAGATAGATAGATAAAGATGCAGTCAGTCTGGTGGAGGAGATAACCTGAAGGGCCTTTTGTTCTGTCCTTGTGAAACTTTTTCACCATTCGTGTGGAAATTGCGGTCTGAATGGATTTTGTGAACCTGCCCCCTGGTCATAGGTGTGTCGACGTGAACTTTTTGGTGTTTCGTCGCGCTTTGTCTTCACGATGGTATGGATGGTTGTCATGAAGTTGAAGACGGGAGGGAAGACGCCCGGTGGAGCGTTACTACAGGGGCACAACAGGCAGCACTGTTAATGGCTGCAGTGAGTGAGTGCCTGTTTCATCCTTGCGGCGTGCAGCTGTTAGCGTCCCCCGGCCGGATACTGTACTGCAATTGATGTTGACGTGCAGCGATGATGTGAGTGAGGTCTTGTCGATCACAGGAATCCACTAACATCTTGTCAGTACCTCCACTCTTGACTTCATCTTCGTTCTTTCCTAGAATCACTTGGCCATGTTGAATGTGGAAGGCACGATGACTCTTTGATGTGCAGTGTATGTACCTACTTCAACTTCTCCCCAAAGAGGCGAGGTCTCTTCAATATTTCCTCGCCGTCACCCTCATCAAATGAACCGACTTCTCTCCATCATTTTACCGCTCTTTTATTCTGTTAGCATGTCAACACCATCAGCGGCGGCAATCTGGTTACCGCATACGGCAGAAAGGGACCCAAGATAGCTTCCAGATTTGTCGAATGAACAACCGCCCTGGTCCCGATTTGCCTGTTGGCCAGGCTCGACCACTCCCACGGGTCTCAGGAACGGGCCTGGCAGTGCCTGGGAAACCGGTAAAGAAGAGTTTTCCGCCATCTGACAACTCCTTATCACCGTCCATGGTGATTGATGTGAGTCTATAACTCTCCAATGGTTTCATGCCCCCGTTTTGGCCCCCATGGTGGTGGAAGGGCATTGTCCACCCTACCAACGGCTTGGACAGCCATGGGTGCGTATTGTGACGAACCGTTACGAGCACAAGAACATATCGCTGGGATAGAACAACGGCGGCAGTAGCCAAAAGGTACTGATCGATTGTTGAAGCTATTGCGGACCCGATATACCGGACCCGAGGATCGAAGCTCTCGGGTCCTCTCGATATTACGCACACGGGGACCCGAAGGCCCGATGGCTTCGGGTCCCCCTTGATTGGCTAGTCTAGCTTACATCAGGATCGTCACACGTATCTTCTCGTCCGGGACTTTTGTCGAGAGGAATCAACAAGTCATGAAAGCTCGGCTAACTGTCAATTTGTCTTCAGCCTGTCCCGTCCTACCTCTAGCGCGTGCGAAGATCAGGCAATGGATCAACACGGGCTAGTATCTACTTCCCTTCCTGTGTCCGGGCATCACGAACACCAAGGCTGACTACGCGACGAGACCGGTGTGGTGACAGCTTCTTGGTATGCCCAGAACCATCTCCAGTCCTATATTGTTCCCGTGCCACCATACAGGTCCCGTCTTGGTTTCTTCGAGTCGCGAACACGTTCCACCCGAGGCCCCGAGGCGTTCAAGGCTGAGCAGAGCAAACACGGTACGGGGAGCACATCAACAGATTCGCAGCTCTTGAGCGACAGCCCCCGCCGCACATACAACCAGTCGGCTTACACTTCCAACCGGAGACCTTCCGCGAAACCAGTAATGGTGTTATGGCTTGTCTTCCCGCGTGCACTGTTTCTTGCAACAGCCGTGTGGCGCCTGGCCCATGACCAGTCCCCCTGCCGGAAGTAACTCCGCAATAAGGCAGCCATCACAGTGGGAATGACTTGGATGCCTTTTTTACACTTGTTCCGAATGTTACACCACTCACCAGCGCTTCCCAGGTCTCTGGGAATATTCAACACTTGGGTTCATGCTACGACCAATCTCGTTCGCTGGACATGCCAATTGTCCTCATCAAGAACGGCCAAGGGACTCGCGGAAGCAGAGTGCCATGTCCCCGGCGTGTTGCGGCGGGAGATCCGACACACCTTTTGCGTGCGGCTCGGCTTTCAGATGTTGGATGGTTTTCCGGAAAGTTTATGCCCACATACCCGGTGCAATGCAACACTTTTGTTCCCAATTATCTGTGTTTCTAATCCATCATCCAGATTAATCCGAGATATTGGCGATACGGGCGCTACACCTCATACCGGCTTCGCATCCGAGTGCACCATCGACGCCTTCAACATTCCCGGAACCATCACACCGGGTCAGGACTTGACGCTTAGCTGATCTGTGGAATCACTGGGAAGAGGACCACGAACATCAAACCCAAATCCTCCACGTGCTAGTGCAGCCGCCCTCGTGGAGAGGTAGCACAGCACACCGGTTCGTGACCCTTCTCACCATAGTGCTGAGCTGAATCTCCCTCAAAGTAGCCACTCGACGTCTTGGACGTTTCAAGCCTTATCTATCCTGGACCCACTGCAAGTCTGACGGAACTAGTTCATGGAAACAAGTCCCGGTGCTCTATCATGACAATGTACTAGTGTACCTCGATATTGCAGGGTCCTGATGGTACCTGGTCAGCCTCGCCTCTCTTTTCTGCCAGTCAACATGTAAGCGCATCTACACACATACCCATTGAAGATCCTCATACCTCGGAGCGCTGCCGATGCATCTGGCGGTCTAGGGCTGATGCTGTTCCCGTGTTTTCCACGGTTCATCGTCAGGGCGAGAGAAACTTTTCGTCTGTTGACTTCAACGTGGTGTCGAGCGGCTCTATTTTTCTATCAACGGGGAGTGACCTGTTCAGGTATATAACCACTCACCTGCTCCCCTCCGTCCGTCGTCACGCGTTCCACAGGCATTCAAGAGGTCCTCAGTATAAAAGGGCTTCGGGAGCTTGCTGTTCTATTTTTGGGCTCCCGCCAGACCATTTTCAATCTTACACCAAGTCTTTTCACAATGTCAAACCTTTTCCAGAGACCGTCCAAGTTGGACAAACACCGGGACACCATCTATCGCTTGTACATCACGGAAAACAAAACCCTATCGCAAGTTATTGACATTATGAAACGCGACCATAACTTGCTGGCTTCGTACGTTACATTTCCTTTCCATCCATGTCAGGCCGATAGCTAACATGTGATGGCCACACAGGGACAAAAAATACAAGCGTTACTTCAAGATCTGGGGATTCGAGAAAAACTACAAGACCAGTGAAATGATATCCATGCTCAAGATGCAACAAAAGCGGCTCAGGGAAGGAAAGAAAACAATATTCTGCAACGAGAATGGCCAGAAGATACCCAAGAGCAAATTCACGCGGTTCAAGAACCGTCACACCATCAGGGAATTTACGGATGAAGAGTTACAAGAAGGTACGGTGGTACTTCCCATCTTCCGTTTGGGGCCATCGCTTATGCTTGGTAGTCGAAATCCCGAGAGGCATTACCTACAAAACACCCGAGCCAGATGACACCAAAAGGCGGTTGAAGAATCGTTCCAGCACCAATAGAACTGGCGAGAGAACAGGCATGGGGGTAGAGGAACCTCAAGTCATCACCCAATCATCTCGGTCGGACCGCAGGGACAACATACGTCGAGAAGATTATCAACTACCCGCAAGGCCAGGCTCGTCATTGTCTATGTCCTATCCGAACTGGAGGCAGTGTCGGGATACCGGTTTTATCCCAACTAATGCCTCTCCTGCGCCTTCGGCGTACTCCTTGAACACTACAATAGGTGCTCCCACTGCTCCAATGGCGGCCTACACGTCGAGGCAACATGGCCAGATTGAGACGAACTTCTCCCCATACTCGACGGCCATCAGCGACCCAGGTGAATATCAGTCATCTGCAAGTTTAAGACAGGGCTCAGTGTCATCTATGCCGCCCCTTGACTTGAACGACAACCAGGCTGGGCTTTTTACCAGTACCGTTCCTTCTCCCGCTCTTCTTGCATACATGTTAAACACTACTCTTGGCTGTCGGATTTCTCCAGTGGCAGCTTACACATCAACTGAGCAGCGTTCAGCGTATGCGCTGGATTCCTTAACACAGTTTTCAGGTGCCCACACCGCGGGTTTTGTTGACTTATCCGCGAGCGCAAGGCTGGGATCATTGTCATACAATAACTATCAAGGGAGTCATGATGGGCCTTCCCGTGGTATTCTCAGCTCTCGCGCACCCTCGGCTTCATACCTAAACAACAACACCTGCGACCTTGATGCTTCATCCGTTTATCCCTTTAACAACACAATCACTGCCCCTGTTCCCCTCTCCTCTCCATGGAACGGCCAAGGGCCGTTTTCAACCAATGATCCCATCTCGCCGGGTCTACAGCTCATTGGTTCCGGTCCCTCTTCGACATACGCCCAGGTGGAGGCATTTCCCGTCGGTCCTAGACACGATAACCATACTGGTGACTATGGCGAATATGACGATATACCAACGAACACTGTGAACAGCACGTACTCTCCTGTTTTGCAGTCATACCTTGGTGAGACTGAGGAGTATCCGTCCTGCAATTCCAACAATTACTACACTGGCCGGATATCAGGGCGGCAATGTTGTGGATGAAAATCTGGACGTTGGATCTCAATCCCATTGAGGAAAAATTTGGTTCTGGTAATGGCGAGTAATGAGGGGATGAGTGAAACGTTACTCGCAACAGAGCAGAAAAACAGGATAGCAACGCCTTAGATTGAACTTTCTTTGGCCTCTCAGTCTTTGGAGGTTCGGCGGCGCCTTTAGACCAAGGGATTATTTCACATTGTCTCGTTCGTCGAGGAAGAAAAGCTTCCCCGGCCTGCTGGATAATGCAGCGTACCTACCTATAAACGAGGCAAGCCTTAAGCAGCCGGAACATACCCATTCCAAGCTGTATATTAGACATACTTGTAGATATATCTATCAAGCCTCGCTAGAGTTTGTAAGCCAATCACATATGCGCCGTTTTGTGACCGATGTTATTTTCTTAATAGAGAGGAGGGGCCAAGAGGAAGAGATAATTGTCTAGAAATGGACGATGTCGTGTGGCTAGGTATCTATCTTAGGAATGCCCGACTGAGGCTTTTGTTTTTCTAAGTGTACTTTATTCAGAAGGGAGGGAGGCCAGTAACATGAAGACGGGAGGTTCAGCAACATGAGGTTGATCTGGAGTACGTATCATGGGAACATAGAGGACATGGAGGACATGTCTGATATCGTTTTGATAGAGAAGAAGAACAGATCCGGAGTCAAAGAATGACTTCCAATCGGTTGTATATACTCAAGTGTTGAAGCCTTCAAAGTTGAGTGTTGAAGTTGAAGTTGAAGTTGAGGTTGACGATGCGACATTGTTAAGGTTTGGTGTTGCACAGTAGGCTTTGGCGGAGGTTGCACTAACGGCTCAGAGGCTCAGACGGCCCCGCATTTTCAAGGCCGATGGCACCGTGGCCCAAGCTTCCTTTCAGCGAGCTGAGCGGGTCCATTCCTACCATTGGACTAGACCAGACCATCGAGGTCCCGTCTCCAGGATCTCAAAACATTCCAGTTGCTGGCTTCCTATCACTGTCGGCCTTCCAGATTCCATCCCCATCGTTCAAATTGTCTTGTCTTATTCTTACCATAGAGGGTGTCTCCTTAAACTGGTTTTTTTTTTGCGACGCCAGCCTAGTACCGCACTCAGCTACTAAGAACCCATCTACCTATGTACCGCTTCTACTGAACTATGGTAGTGTAGCGCGCGCCCACTTCCGTCCATCCATCGAATAGAACAGTATCGCAACGCGACACCACTACCTTACTAAGTAAGGCGCATCCAGACCGCAAACAATCTTTCATATCTTTCTACCTCCCCGAAGAGCAGGCAGTACAGCGATCTAGCCTTACGAGACGACGGTCGATTTCTTTCCCCCTTGGGCCGACTACAATAAAACCTCCACCACCCCCACTGCCCTCACTCAAGCATCCAAGGAACCAACAAACAAACCACCCATTCAACACAATCCACCATCACAATGAGCGGCTCCGGAGGAGGCACCGGAGGGAAATTCAACCCCAAATCCCTCCTCTACGACCGCTCCGCCACGCTTCCTCCCTTTCTCGCTCGGTTACACGCCCAACACGCCCCCGGCAATTATGACGGTCCCGATCCGATCCTGGCAGCGCGGAGACGACCGACGAAGAGACCGAGAAGTGGCAGTGAAGAAGCGGAGGATGCGCCGCTTGTTCTTGACGAGCAAGGGAATGTGGTTGATGGAGTTAGTGTGGGGGTGGATGGTGTGGTCACGGAGAGGTTTAGGGTAGAAGGGGAGGGGGAGGGGGACAACAACACAGGGGAGGGGACCAAGGAGGGGGAAGGAAAACAAGGAGGGAAAGAGGGGGACAAAAACGAAAATGGGGATGGAAACAAAGATGGGAAAGAAGATAAAAGCGTAGGGATAGGAGCGAGTAAGAAGAAGAGAAAGGTAGGGAAGGTTATTGCTGGTGATGGTGATGATGATTCGGAGCAAGAGCAAGAGCAAGAGCAAGATGGGGATGATAGGAAATCATCAGCGGGGAAAATAAAGGACAAGAACAGTGGGAATCCTGAAAAGGCAGGGGAGAAACCAAAGCCCAACAAGACGACTACCAAGAAAAAGACGACGGCCAAGAAAATCAAGCTTAGCTTTGGTGATGGTGATGAGGAGGGTTGAGAAGTAGTTGTTACCGGGCTTGGGCACTGGAAGTATAGAAACGCATAAAAGGGGCATGTCGAGAGGAAGGTGTACATGTCGGCCGGCGCATGTCCTGATAGCAACGGCGCAAGATGCGTGACCTGATCATGAGCTCGCGGATGACGAGGGATGCAAAGTCCAAGTTTGTCTAAGCCGTTATGCCTGGTGTACTACCCGGGAGTTATCCGGAGAACACAATAGTGAGCTATCTTGGATCTCTCGAGTCTTGTGGCTTGGTACCGGAAGGTCGAGTCTAGACGATCATGCGAATGCACTTCGAGCAACCAGTTTTAGTAACATTGGATCGGGACGTGGTGTTGATCCAGAATGAATGTGAATCCAACACCTCTCGAGTTTCTCGATGGTATATACAATTCCATGTTCAGTATTTAGTTGTTGTCCCCAGGGTTTTAGGCAGAAATCTACAGCTCTAGGTTCTCGAATGCAGGTTCAGTCAACCACCTACCCAGCCTCATCATCACCCCCGTGTTCTCCAGGTTCGCAATCACAGTGCTTGCCTCCCAGTAAACTTGTCATATGCATGCATCGTATTTGTCAATGTCTTCTTCTATTAACAACCCACTACACAAAACCTCAAACCTCCCTTGGCAAACCCAACACAACTGGGTAATTTACCAGTACTCGGGCTTGACGTAGTCGGCAAAGGTCTTGGGCTCCTCGAAGCCGTGGTGGTCGTGGCCGTGGTCGTGGGCGTGGTCGTCCTGGGGACCGACGTAGTCCATCTTGTAGACGTTGCCGCACTCGGGGCAGCGCTCGACGGGACGCTCGCGGGTCATCTATCTTCTTGGTTAGAATACTCAACTGAGCGGTAAAGGAGAGAAAGAAAAGAAAAAAAAAGAAAGAAAGAAAAAACTCACGGTGAGCCAGATGACGTTGTGGGAGTCGGCAGGGAAGCCAGTGCAACCGGCGTACTGCTCATCACCGGCGGAGCGGACGGAGATGGGGTTCTCCATGGTGCCTGTTTTTTTCACTGTCAATCCCCCAGCTCCTCTCTCAACCCAGGTTATTACGGCGAGTCTTACCCCTGCGGGAGGCATCAAGGGGCTTCATGTCGAAAACGTCGACGCCCTCCATCTTGCCGAGAATTTCGAGACGCTCGAGACCGGTGGCCTGCTCGAGATCGGTGGGGACAGTGCCGGGGGCGGCACCGGGGCCGAAGAGGTCATCCTTGGTCTTGATCTCTGTTTGTCGCGAAAGGTTTATAAGTCAGTCATGTATGTTTTTTTCGTCGTAGGCGGTTTCGTCCGTCATCCCGCACCGTCATGGAGCGAGGGGAGGCTATAGGGAGCTGGGCTGAACTGAGCTACCCGGCCGGTGGAAGCTGTGGTAAGGGGAAAGCCTCGAGCTTGAGCTGGTCGATGAGCTTCTTCTCCGATTCGTCCGCGCAATGATAATAACCCCCTCCTTTTTGCGGTCGTTCAATGCTTTCCTCCTCCTTCTTGTTGTTTCATCAAGCTCCCCCAAGCTTGACCAAGCTCAGCTCGAGCTTCGAAAGACCCACCACAGCTTCCAATTCGCGTAGCCCAGTTCCCTAGCAGTCCCAATAGACACAATGGTGACGCAATCGCCGGCGAGGGGAAATCATCATACCGGAGAGACGCTTGATGTGGGGGACAGGCTTGGTCTCGGCGTTGCCTGGAATCAAGATAAAAACATGGTGTCAGTGTTTCGATCGGGATTCGGGATTTGGAATTGATGCGCGTTTGGTTGTCGCGAATTGGTTCGTGGTGGTGGTGGGGTTATGATGTCGTCGTCGGTGGTGGTGGTGATGATGCTTATGCGCGGATATTTGCAGCTTCGCGATTGGAGCTTTTTTGGATGCCGTGCTTTTTTTCAGGCCGCAGCCGCTAAAACCAAGAGACGTCCAATGTTCACTTACAGCGCACAACGGTGGTGGCGATGCTGCGACGGAGAGCGGGGGCAGCGGTGGCCCGGCGGGCGACGGCGACGGCGGTGCGGGACAGGAGCATGTTGGCGACGGCGGCGGGTGGGTGGTGGATGGTGTGATGTCGGAGTGACAGAATTGACCGGGAGAGAGCGGAGAGGCGGGAGATGATGTTTTGTCGCTGTCTGTCCGAATCCGAAGCTGGTTTGCCCACACTGGGTCCCACAGCTGAGCTGGGCACTGTAGTGGACAGAGGCCCCGACCGTGCTGCCCTTCCCTTCTGCCGCTGGCAACTGGCGAACGGGCGGTTTATTGACAAAGGCGCTTGGACCACATTCTGGAAAGCTTCCCCAGCTGGTTGCCAGAAGCAGCTAGTGCACGGTCAGGTGACGCTGCACGTGGGATCTTCTATGTCATCAGGACCATGAAGTAAAGCGACAATTGCGTGATGAACACATGACAGGAGAGTTGTGAAGCAATGATAGGTTTCAATTGACCTAAATACGGCACAGATCATATAATGATTGAGCTAACCAGGAGCTGTAGAAGGTCTTGATGGAGCTATCGCTGGTTTGACAGGCATGACCCTAACCCTCCAAGCCCCAGTCACACATCGGCAATGCTCCACCCCGCGAAACGGGACTCGGGCTTTCCAGCTTCAAACTACCGGGCCCAATCCGGCTTCCGTGTCCGATAGTGGATCCCCGGATCGGCGCCTTTTGCATGTCGGAGCGGCACCATGCCGGAAGTGTGCAAGTCATCTTGTCCAACTAACTCACTAACAGAAACACAACACAACGAAAGATTCACAGCTTCTTCACCACAGCCGGCAACCGCCACCGACCTTTCATCTACTCAATCACCCATCCCTGTCGCAACCCGAGAAGGAGGAGCAGAAGCCGAGGTGAAATTCGAATTTGTAGGGGGTAGGTGGTGGTTGTGATGGGGTTGGACTCTGAAAGGGATTAATGTTTGGGAGTGAAATATCGCATATGAGAATCGGGTTCGGAGTTTGGGATGTCTGGGGTCTTACACAGCACTCGTATTTGACCTTGTTCAGCATGGAGGCTCAAGACAAGGAAACACACACGACGTCTTGTTAAGCACATAATCACGCCCTGCAGCTACGTACTTCCTCTCTCTGCCTCCCAACCACCAAGTAAGATTCTTACCTACATGATACCTACCATCTCCTAGTGGCGGAAAATTTCCACCTACCGAAGACTATCCCAAAACCCCAGAGTCCTGTCCCATGGTTCTCGCCCTCATTGAGGCACAGACGATGCACCCCGTTTTTTGCTTCCCCTTTTGAAAGCTGAGCAACTGAGATATGCGGGGGTCCCGTCATACAGGTACTGTGGTTCGCTCCAGTCGAGCGGTTTCCAGGATCTTGGATGTCACTCACGTGGTCAATACTGACACCGGTGATGGTGCTGGATGGCTTGCATGCCCCTGACTGGATGAGGATGAGGAGAATACCTATCGAGACATGATGCGAGATGGAATGGTGAGACACGGGCTTGAGTCTTTGAATATTCCACGAACCATACCTACCTCTGTTCTAGCCCCCCGACCATGGAATTGGGCTCCTGCTTTGTCTTTAGGCATACATTCTGGATGCTACCCAATAAACCAAGGCTGATCACTCTGGGGTAATCTGAGTAGATCTCCTCGGGCGGAGCTGGTTCCGCGGCTGGGGCGCAGATGGGTCGAGAAATCTCCGTCTGTCCGAGGACTTGCTTCTGAACGGCTTTTCGTTTGGATGATTGTGTCAATGGCAAGACTACCGCCGTCTAGGTACTTGTTCGTGCAACCGAGTGTCGAGAAAGGGGCCCCAGGATCGACATCTGAAAAATGGCTGCATGGCGCTGGAGCTAATCCCCGGACTTCTAGGGCGACAGGGTTACTGCAAGAGGAAAGAATTGAACTTTAAAAGGCTGAGCAATCTCTGCAGCTGGTGTCCTCACTGACTGGAAATGGTCAGTCACATTGAAGACCGAACACCAATGAGAGTGATGAATGATGGCCATCCTACCAATTTGGGCACCGAGGGAAGGAGCAATCAGCCAATGTTGCGGGGCCGCGTGATCAAGGTTTGGGTCGATACTCCCTCATCTTCATCTATCCGAAGAAGGTGCAAACCCAGGAGAGGGTTATGTCATACCTGGAGCTTTTGGTAGTACAATGTGTTGTATAGGGCGACATGATGAACGACCTTCGAACAACCTCAGGAGGGCAAGAAGGAGTCTTGGCACTTGGCAGATGGGTAGGACACAAGTTCTTCAAGGACCTGGAAACCATCGCCAGAACTGGAGAGGTGAAACCCCAGACAGCCGAAAGCGCATGTCCTCGGAAGACAAATAACTTGAAGTAAACTGGTTTGGTCAGGAAGGTACACTACATACTTTTACCCCAGACTCTTGGGTGGCATCGACCGCAACTCTTCCAGCATGTAACATTCATTGTCTAGAACCCGTGGCACCTGCCTGTCTGCCTGCATCACACTTTTGCTGACTGTACAAGCCCAGGTCATTGTCCTTGCCCTTCTGACCAACGGCGACAACCGACAGCAACGAACTGCAGCCAGTCGCCCAAACAACCAAACTCCCTCTCTCAAATTTTCCTCTCCCGTCGACTCAGCCCCGTCCCGTTGTCCCCTTTCCGACAGCTTTTATACGCACCAATCAGACGCCATTCGGTACTGTCCGCCTCCTGCGCAGATATCTTTTTGTTTCCGTGTCGGCTCTAGCCCGTCATTCGTTTTGATGCCTCTAACCATTCAGCTTGCGACCACTAGCTTCCCAGATGGTAGCCGACCACCCAAAAAATTGCACCGCTTCCTGCACCCCGGCTCTTCCCACAGCTTTTTCCCATCGTGCCGGTGCCCATGTCGTGCTACCATGTCGTTCGTGTCTCTTCCAATTGCTAGCAAGGTAGTAGCTAGGGCTGTTGGTCTGTTAATTAATTGCTAGCTTCACCGCCCTAGAGATTAACAATTGATGAGATCAAGATCCTCCATTGAGGTTCCTTTGGTCTTCACAACCATCAATTCCTGATTCAGGCTTTGTGGAATCTGGTCTTTCCATCCTGCTGGGTCAGCTCATGCCCCCCTCCCTTTCCTACGCTGTCTCACCTGATCGCCTCATCCGAGTGCTACCCCTCTCTCACCAAGGGGAAGAAAGTTTAACCTTGTTACCTTTTTCTATTTTGTCCTGCTGGCCAGCCTGCTATAGCTACACAACAAACATACGAAGCTTTCCCATCACCTGAGCCCTCGGGAGATCCAATCACCTTTTGAACTCGACCATTTTTTTTGCGACTTGCGACTTGCAAGGTTTTGGTCAAATCAAATGAACCTTTGAGCTTTTCTTCTTCCCTTGCCCCCTTCTCAATTTTTTTAAAGACGCCACTTGCGCATTTCTTACCTACCCTGTACCCTACCGTCCGTACACTACTGCGACTGAACATTGGACAGAAACCGGAACTTGTGTCATTTATCTACCTTCAATCGTTCCAGCCCTGTCAGCTTTTGTTTTCGCCTCAACAAGGGAACGTATACATACCTAGCCAACCCCATCGGACCTTTCCGAGAACTGGCACACACACATACACCACCACCACCATCATATCATCTCTTAGAAGCTTTTCATTGTTTCACACGCCGAACTTTGACCTTTTCCCACCGACAGATCATCTGGCTTCCTAAACTGGACAGAAAACTTTTCTCCTCACCCACACTCACTGTCTTTGATCCGAATTATTGCCCAGTCAAGTTTTATGGTGATGAAGCTTCCTCCTCCATACCCGACATTTCTACCATCCGAATACCTGAACACCCGAAACCCAACGACGACCACTGTTACTCCTACAAAACCAAAACCGTGAACGACTGAAACAAGGCAACCAAAATTCAACATGGAGCATTAACGGATCAATCAACCTGTTATTACGCGTGGAAGTAGTGAAGGTCAGGCTGCGTGCGGTTTGTTGCTGGTTGCGCAATTGGGACAATACAGAGCAGAGTCTCGTTTCC
Organism: Neurospora tetrasperma FGSC 2508; assembly: GCF_000213175.1. Taxonomy (NCBI): domain Eukaryota; kingdom Fungi; phylum Ascomycota; class Sordariomycetes; order Sordariales; family Sordariaceae; genus Neurospora; species Neurospora tetrasperma. The sequence goes on from NW_009799101.1 coordinate 431,954, forward strand.
AGGATCTCAATCAGTCTCGCGAAGACTTCCAGTTTGTGTGACTCGCGAATCAGAGCAGAAGTGAAGGCCAAGGGAAGGGGATCGGACTTTCTTTTCTTCAACATTCCACGCCAATCAATGCAATGGGAATCCAAATCGTCGAGTCCTCGCTAGAACCGCCTCGATCGTCTTTCGCGCAGCGGCAGCAGCAGCAGCAGCAACAATACGGACCATGGCACTACCGCGATGTGCGCTCAAGCAGCCGCCGTTATGGCTGGGGTGAAGGACCGGCGGCGGCGGCGGCGGCGGCCCTCATCTCGAATGCATTTTCCGAGAAGAAGAGGTTTGCTGGGGCCGCGGAGGTGGGGAGCAGCAAGGGCAGCAGCAGCAGCAAGATGGCGGCGGCGTGTCTTTCACTTCCTGCTCTTGTCGTCGAACAGGCCCAGGAAGAGCAACCGGGAACAAGCAGTGCCGTATCAACAGAAGTTCTCCCAGTTCAAGCTTCAGAACCAGCACCAGCACCTGCGACAGCAACAACCTCATCATGGCCATCATTCACCATCCTAATACCTTCTCCCTCTACTTCCCCAATCATCACATTCCCACTTGCTCCCATCAACCCGCCACATCTATCGCATCTTGAGGCACATGTCCTTGCCAGACCCAAAAGCCTCAAACGTTCTCGTCCCTGCACAGACGTAGACGGCCACAACACCGCCCCGCTCCCGTGCAAGAAGCGACGTTTGCGGCTAAACTTCGTCACCTCCCGTCTGTCCCATCCCTTTTCGTTACCCGCTACGCACATCCTTAACCGGGAATCGATCCTCAAGGGAGATAAGAGGCTACGAAGTATAGCGGCGGCAGCGAATAGGAGGATGGCCATGGCTGGATGGGGGTTTGGAGGAGTTGGGGGGCAAAATGGGGGTGGCGGGGGAATGGCGATGGCGATGGGAGGGAATGGGAGTGCGGCATCGTGGTTGAGGAAGATGGCTGTCATGAATCGGTTTAGGATGAGGATGATGGGGGAGGGTTTGGTGAGGGCTCAGCAGGCACAGGCTGTACAGGCACAGGCTGATGAAGTTGGGCAAGGGAGAGGAGGAGGAGGTCCGCCAGCGGTAGCGGGACATGTTGGGGTTGGGGGGACTACCGGAGGAGTACCTATGAAACGAACAGCGCAAGGACATCATGGCTACGGACCCGGAACAAGTCAACAGCCTCCTCCACCCAGGGGCAGTCAAGCTGGTGGGCAACAAGTGCCGGTTCCAGTAATAACAGGGTTTCCCCCGCCGGTGATACACACCACCATCTCCAACTTAGGACCATCAACATCAGCACCATCAACACCACAACGCCTCTCTCCCTCTCCGCCCCTTCACCCACTTCACTCACCAGATCTTCGGCCCACAGACGACCAAGACGATCAAGATTTTGACGACGAAGATGTTGCCTTTCCTACATCAGCGCACGAAAGTCGATATGAAGGCGAAGATGAGGAAGAAGGGCATGAAGTGTATGCGGATTTTGGGGTGTTATTCGGCGGCGGCAGTGAGGAAGATCTCGACGAGGAGGGTAATAGCATGTCTGGCGAGATGAATGGGGAGCAGCAGGAGTGTTTGGGTTTGGACAATTGGGATGGGATTTCTTGGGGGGCTGCGTAGGTCTAACTAGGTGGTGAGCTGGTATGGGTGAGGAGGTTATGGATGGGACGGGGTTGCGGACTGGGCGGCATTGTCATGTTATTTACTACCGCATCACTAAAAATTGGGTGTATCTATCTGCTTTGGGCTTGGGGAGGACATTGTGCTTTTCAGAGCAAGCTTTGCATGTGAGCGGTTACATAAAACAAAACAGAAGAAAGAACATAGGTGGCATTCTTCAGTGATTTGTTTACTTCCAGTTAACGCACCAGGCCAAGGGACCGCCATTGTTGCTGTTGTTCTTTGTCTGGGTTCCTTCCGAAGTTGATTTTCTTCACCCGGCACGTCTACATACTTGGGGAAGATACGCGATCGCGCCCGGGCGGTTACTTCCTTGTGGCGAACATTGTTGTTGTTGGGGGCTCGCGACTCGCCTCCGCCTTGGACAGCAGCAGCTCGCGCGGCTCCGGCCGATGATGTTGATAACGAATAGATGGACTTGGCGAGGGAAGCCGATAACGGACAAGTCCAGGAGAACCTCATGGTGAATATGCTTCGCTTGGAGAAGTCGACAGGAAAGCGATTGATTTCGTGGTGTTTCAGACGTCGCGAATACCGACGGATGTGGCGGGATTGAACTTCGGAGTCGATGGATGGAAGTGAAGCGCAAGGTTACGGGACGATCCGGGCGACTCACCGGGATTCACGGAGGTTCCCCTGAAATATACTGTATGCAGTACAGGGACCCGAGGTTCGGTCCAGTGAGCCGGTACCCCACTGTAGGGAGCTGCCGTGCCCCTGCCGAGCTACAGTATGTTGTGTACCCCACAGCGTATGCGTGGACGTCATGGCAGACGGGATCTACCCCACCTTGGTCTACTGGCTGTCGCTGCTGATACATACAACTTACAAGTGATAAGGGACAACTCCCCATCTAACATCCAGTCTACAGTCTCGTCTCCTACTCTTTATCTCTCTCTCGTCTTCTCCAACTATACCACCACCCACCACAACCACCACCACCATGTCCTCCTCCCACACCCACAGCACCCACCTCAACCCCGAAGCAACCCCCTTCCTCCCCGCCATCACCTCCCTCCCCACCCTCCCCGACGCCGCCCTCATCTCCACTCTCGACCTCCTCTTCGAGCCCTCTCCCGACCTACACGCCCTCGCCCTTCCCACCCTGCGCACCATCTCCTTTTCCTCCTACGACGACCTCATCTCCACCCTCCGCGACGAACTGCTCGCCATCGCTGACGCCGTCGCCCTCGCCGCCGCTGATCCTTCCGTCCCGCAGATAGAAAAGGAAAATATCCAGCGGCCGTTGCATGCGATACTGGGTAGTCATCCGCGACTGGGCGAGCCGAAGAAGGAGAAACTGTCGGCGCAGAGTCAAAAGGAGCAGGCGCATTTGAATTCCGGGGGAAAACAAGGGGAGGAAGAAGTGGTGAAGGAGGAGCTGAGGAGGTTGAATAAGGAATATGAGGACAAGTTTCCGGGGTTGAGGTATGTGGTGTGGGTTAATGGGCGGGGGAGGGTGGAGGTGATGGGGGATATGAAGAGGAGGATTGCGAGGGGGGATTTAAGGGCGGAGGAGAGGGAGGGGATTGAGGTGAGTTGCATTTGCTCGTGGTGCTGTATGAATGGCAAGGCTGACTTTACTTCCCAACAGGCAATGTGCGACATTGCGGCCGATCGAGCGGCCAAGCTCCTCAAGTCTGCACAGGAGGCCGTCGAACATGGCAGCGCTTAAGGGAATTGAACACTTCGAACGCAAGGTATACGGAGGTGGGGACTGCGAATGTCATCCAATTGTACGGTTGGTGCCAGACAAGGCAGGAGGATCAAATGCAGGTCGCTTGGGGGGTGACCTGCATGCTGAGAAGGCTGTCACATCTCAGCCACACCCGTCAACCGGCCGGCAACCCGTTTGTTGGACGAATCTTCGAAGACAATGCAACTACACTCTGCTCGAAGGGGACATTGGCTCCTTATCACGGGAATAAATCGGTAAGCACCCGTGTGGAAAGCAATGGAAGGGCATTCTCGAGGACAAAAAGTGCTGTTTGTTATTCACTTGCTAACCCGTGGTTGAAGAACGCCTAGTGTTCTGCCGGCGCCTAATGCATCACCATGAGCTTCGTCATCTCAGCCTCACCCATTGGCCGGCTGTTTGTTATCGAACGAATCATCGACGGCAACAACATGCACGTAGCCCGCGGGATTCAGCATCAGCATACGGATGCTACGTGAGCGACACCAATAGACAAGTTGTTTGCTCGACGGGCCTCTGACATGACTCTGCCGCCTACTGTTACCCCCACCCAAAGCTCCGTGTACTTGACAGTTTATCTTCATAAATACCTCAGCATGTTTCGCGCAAGCAATGATCCCTTTCGTCCTCACCAGTATCTCCTATATCTACTATCACAATCTCACATACTTGACCTCTCACCGGATTCCTCCTTTTTCCAGCCATCTTTGACTCTACCTCCTCTGATCTACACGTCTTGATGAAACTTAAACGCTCTTTGCTCGAGACCACAACAGCAACTCCTTCTACAATGGGTTCTGAGATCAAGCCCCCTGCCTCAGGCATTCTGACCAGCCCTGATCGTCTCCGCAAGATTGATCAGTTGCGTGAGAAGAACATCGATGTCATCTTGCCGTTGCCTACACTGGTTGCGGTCGGTGACCAAAGCTCTGGCAAGTCTTCGTTGCTCGAGAGCGTCACTGGCATTCCGTTCCCTCGCGGCCAGGAACTCTGCACCCGTTATGCAACCCAAATCACCCACCGTCGCGATCCTGAGGTGCAGATAATCATCACCATTATCCCTGCCCCTCAAAGCACTGAGGCGGAAAAGGCCAGTCTCAGGTCTTACCGCAAGGAGCTTTCCTCGACCACCGAGCTCCGTGATCAATTTGCCAAGATTCTTGATGAGGTAGGCGTCCCACCCTTTACTTTACCAGCTCCCGCTAACCGTTATGCAGGTCAATGTTTACATGAAGATCAAGACGGTCAAGAATCCCGATGGGGAAAAGACCTTTTCCAGAGACATCTTGAAGATTGAAAAATGCGGCCCTACCGAGGACTATCTCACCGTCATCGACGTTCCCGGCATCTTCCGCCTGACCTCCAAAGGACAAACAACAGAGAGTGATCGCAACCTTGTTCGAGACATGGTCACCGGCTTTATCAAGGACAAACGGACCATCATCCTCGCCGTCTTACCTGCCAATGTGGATGTGATGACGCAGGAGATTTTGGCTCTGGCCGAACAATACGATCCGGATGGAGAGCGCACCCTCGGTGTCCTCACCAAGCCTGATTTGGTCATTGAGCGCAGCGCCAAGGAGGCTGTTTGCAATCTCGTCGCTGGAAGGAAGAAAGCCCTCAACCTCGGCTACTACCTTGTCAAGAACCGTGGTGGTGACGACAACGATGACTCTAAAGATGACTCGGGTATTCGCCGGAAAGAAAGAGATCTCTTCCAGCAGAGTCCTTGGTGTAACTTGCCGCAAGAGCGCGTGGGAGTTGCAGCACTTCGTGAGAGGCTCCAGGATCTTCTGGGTGAGATCACGGACAAGGCGTATCCTGAACTTCGCTCGGAAGCGCGCAAGAAGCTCGCCGAGGCTCGGGAACAACAAGATGCTCTTGGCCCTCCCCGGCAGACGGAGCGTGAACAGCAACAATACCTCGCCCAGATCGCCGCCAAGTTCCAGCGAATCGTTCGTGCAGCTCTCGAAGCCAACTACTCCACTCATTCAGCGTTTGATGAACACGGCTTGAGGCTTATTACTCAAGTAGTAAGCATCATAGACACGTTCAATAACCGAATGAGACAAAAGGGTCATACCTACTCCTTTGTCAAGGTGGAAACAGAGCCTTCAGGCGATGCAGCAGCGGACAAAGCGGATGACAGTGAAGAAGAAGAAGATGCTTCAGAGCACGGTGTAGACAAGAACACCACAACCAACGCGAAGGAAGTTCGCCAAGCATTTCCGGAGTTGGAGAGCATTATTCACATGGTGGAGGAACCGAGTGCTGAATTCACCGTTCTACAAGATAATAGTAACTGGATCCGGAACATGTACAACGAATCTCGTGGTATCGAACTCGGCACCTTCAGTCCCATCATCCTTGCCAGCGCTTTCCGGGACCAGACTACGAAATGGAGCCTAATGACGGAGCACCATGTCAGCGATATCATTCTAAGCATCCACAAGTTTATCCTTAGCATCCTTAAACTTGTTTGCTCGGATGGCAAGCTCTTCGAGGCCATCAAATCCATCATTATGGATGATCTACTGGCGAGGTATGCGAGCGGTATGGACTATGCCAAGTTTCTGGTCCAGGTGGAACGAGAGAAGAAGCCCTACACCGTCAATCACTATTTCAGCAGCAACCTCCAGAAAGCTCGCGGGGATCGGATCTCGGAGGCCCTGAAGGGGAAGCGCATACATGACAATCGCTGTCACGCACCTGCCGCCTACGTAGTCAAGTTCGACCACGTCAAGTCGGCCATCACCAACAAGAGCAACCAGGAGCACGCCCAAGAGGACATCCACGACATCCTCAAGAGCTACTACAAAGTGTCTCGCAAGCGCTTTGTCGACAACGTTTGGCTGTATGCGGTTGATCATCACTTGCTTTCTGGACCCAACAGTCCCTTGACACTCTTTTCGGAACAGTGGGTGTTGGGATTGGATGAGGACTCGTTGAATGCTATTGCGGGCGAATCTCGTAGTACTAGAGATAAACGGAAGGAGTTGACCAAGAAGATTGCGGATTTGGAGGAGGCGTTGAGGATTTTGAAGTAGATGGTGTTGGTACTGCTTTTTGTCATGTTTCTGTGTCGTTTAGTTTGTTGTACAGATGGTTCATGTCGTTTCGTCATCTTTAGTTCAAGTGTATATCATCACGGATTAGCTCGACCCGCGTGTACTGAATGAAGTAGATACTTTGCTCATAAGATGTCATTTCCCCGTTTCACCGCAATAGCTCATGAGTTTTGTCGCCTGCAGCCTAACGTACGGTACCACGACGCCGCGGTGAACGCTTATGGCTCACCGAAATCTCAACCTGGGTACCTACACTAGGATCTAGGTACGTCGACTTGTCACTTGCCACTTGTCACTTGTCACTTGTCACTTACTTGTGTGTCCCAAAGAGGGAAACCAAATGCGGTATTCGGTATCCCCATTCGAAATTCGAAGCAAGACGGGGCAGTGCCGGCCGCGGTATGTGTCTTTCTTGCTTGTGCGCAGCTGTGCTGCTTACCTTATGCGCGTTATCGTTGTGCTACCTACCCAGTCGGATAATGCGATTCTACCTACTACTCGGAACTGATAGAAGTGCAGTTGTCACGGTTGTTATCTGTGGACGAATCGGGCAGGGCAGAGGGTGTGTGGGAGGATGTGCGGCAGGGCCGGGGTACTATACACTGTACTTTACTGTATACTAGAGGTAAGTACAATCTGATGCATGGGACTATGGGACGTGGAATTGAGGTGTTCCTGTCTGTTCCTGGAGATGAGAGGAGATGGAATAAGATGAGATGAGGAATGGTAAGCTGCAAGCTGCAATGCACTCCCCGGCTTTTTCTACGTGACACAACCGTAAGGCAACGGGAGCCCTATTTAAAGGGTAGGAAGTACCGAACGACGGAGGGTTGATCTGCCTCGGGGTTTTGCGTATCTTGAATGGTTGGATCAAGGATCAATCATCCCCGCGTTCGTGAGGCGGGACCGTGTGATATGTGACATGACATGGAAAATGAGACATGTTAAGCCGTTCTTACTTCCTTTTGCTGTGTTCGTTGGACTTTGGAATTACGTGGGGTTGGAACTGCCGACATACATACGAACAGCCTGAAATGGCCAACACCAGCCACGATGGATCTTTTCATGCAAACCAACGTCGACTTGAATGCTCTGTCGTTGTTCCTCTTTCTATTCAGCGGAAGACACCGATGATGACAGCATGCAGCTACATACTGGTGAGACTGGGGAACTTTATGGGGCAGATGGGGTAACACGGCATGGAAAGGCTCTGAGGCTGAAGGCCCCACTGAAGCGGCAGTGCCCGCCACATGATGCGGATCCTCTACCCAAAGGGGACCCGCTCCCTCGTCAGCCACGGGTTCTGTCAGTTGGTTGGTTGATGGTTTTTGACCAACCGCACTTGCCTACGGAACTACACTGCTAGCTAGTACTATACTAGTGTATAAATCTTCAGCGAAACCCAAGCCCTGCCAAGAAATCAACCACCGGCCGCCGAGAAGAGACGGTGGGAAACGGTGTACGTACAAATCCATCACCGCAGCAGCGCTTGGTGGCTTTCTATGGCTCGAAGGGTGCCTAGCGCCGCCGTACCTATGCACTGTTGATCCTTCCATAGCGAACGAAAGTCTCTTCACTGACGATTTTAGCGATTTAGCGGTCCAGTGATCATGGCAACAGCCCACCAACGGCAGCCGGGGCCCGGGGTAGGGCAGCAGCGGTCTGACCCTTACTTTCACTTCCCCATTCTTGTTGAGGGTCTCATCCGACAGGCTGACGACGGATCGATGTCTACACCGAACTTCGTCATACCTCTTACACTGCCCGAGTTTACTGAGTAGGGTTACTTAAAAGGCGGGACGGTCCGTTATCTTTGTGCAGGTTTGGAAGCTTCTTTGAAACCTTGACTCAACGATAGGTACTTCACCATGGCGAACCAAAACGGCCAAACAGACCAGCAACTGCGTCCTCCCACACCGGACTACATCACAATGGGGGGTGACGATGATGGAATGGAGACGCCCCGCCTACAGGAAGGCATAAAAGCAAAGCCAAAGCGCATCATAGTCTGCTGTGATGGAACGTGGATGGACTCACTAGGGAAGAGGGGGTGAGTGTTTAGTTTCATGTACTCTTCAGCCCGAGCAGTGCTGACACTTAAACAGAGAAGAACCACCATCAAACGTCACCCGCATCTCACGCGTTCTGCGCCGGACATGCTACGACGGAACTCACCAAGTCATCGCCTACGTCCCCGGCGTGGGCACAAGTAACAAGCTGGATTCCATTACCGGCGGCGCCTTTGGTATGGGACTGGATCAGGTACATCCATCCCCCTTCTCCTCTCATCCCATCTCACCACTAACACACCCCAGGACATCCGCGAAGTCTACAATTTCATCTGCACCAACTACGTCGACGGCGACGAAATCTTCCTCATTGGCTTCTCCCGAGGCGCCTTCACCGCCCGTTCCACCGCCGACATGATCGCCTCTCTTGGCATCCTCATGCCCGACGGTCTCGACCGCTTCTACTCCATCTTTCACGACTACATGTACATGGGCACCCCCTCACGGAACAAGACCGAGTTCGTCGTGCCCAACCTGCCCGAGTACAAAGGGCAAAAAGGCCAGGCCAAGATCGAGTGGGAGGCAGAGCGCATGAAGACGTACAAGGAGCAGTTGATCGAGCTGGGCTACACGCGGGACAAGTTCAGCGACAAGAAGACGGACATCACCATCAAGGCGCTGGGAGTGTGGGATACCGTTGGCGCTTTGGGGATCCCGCCTGCGCCCGTGATTGGAGTCAGGGGGTCGTCTAACCAGTGGGCTTTCACTCACACGCAGATCTCCGATAAGGTGGAGCATGCTTTCCAGGCTTTGGCGCTGGATGAGCCCAGGTATGCGTTCCGCCCGGCCTTGTGGGAGCGGTTACCGGGTAGCAAGACGAATCTGAAGCAGGTGTGGTTCCCAGGGACGCATGCGAATGTTGGAGGGGGGTGGTATGATCAGCAGATTGCTGATATTACGCTTGCTTGTGAGTTTTTTTTTCCCCCCCTTCTATTCTACCCTTTCCGACACCATACTGACTCCCGAGAAAAAGGGATGTGCGACCAACTCTCGACCCTGGGCGTCGAATTCAACCTCAAAAGGATGCACTCCATCTTCCTCGACTCCCTCCGCTACTCCGCCGCCCACCCCTTCCCTTACTCCCCGCCTTCCTTCACCCAAGCCCTCCTCACCAAAGGCAAATCCACCATCTCCAAACTTCTCACCATCGGCAAACCCTCCTCTTTATCCCCGCGCCCCTCCTCCATTTCAATTCCATCCCCCATTTCCCCCCGCCAATCCACCTCCACCACTTCCTCTTCCATCTCTTCCTACTCTCACACCAAATCCCATTCCCACTCCAAATCGCACTCCCTCTCCACCCCAACCAACACAAAAGGCACACCCGCCCTCCCCTGGGCCCTCCCCCCCATCTTCCACCCTCCCCCCTCTTCGTGCTCAACAGGTCCCTTCTTCCACGACTCCAAAGAATGCACCCCCCTACACATCCACTCCCACCCCCCTCTCGCCTCCACCCCTTCCGCCCTCCTCTCTCTCGGCGCCCGTCCCTGGGGCCTAGGAACCCTTCGCAACCCAGCCAATACAAGTCTAGCTACCCTAGCGGGGCGCACCGTTCGGCGCCCTGGACTCTTTTTGCGGGTCGACGAGGACAGCAATACCGATACGCCTTTTCCGCTTTTATCCACCGGGGAAACAATACATTCGTCTGTGAGGGTACGCTTGACGTGTGGTGGACTAGGGCCGGATGATAAGGATGTTTGGGGGTGTGATGCTTTGTTGAAGGGACAAGACGGGAAGCCGTTGTGGAAGTTGGAACGGGGGTGGGGAGTCGGCAAGGAGGAACAAGCAAAAATAGAGGGGTTTGTGCCTAGGGAGGTGGGGGTTTGGGGGATTGAGGCGAAAGGAGGCAGGAAGAGGAGTGGGTCAAGGGTATACCCCACGGAAGGATTATACCAAGTCAAAAAAGAGGAAATGGCGTGGCGGTGGGTTTATATAGGGGATGAAAAGTCGGTGCAGACGGGAACGGGAAGTGGGAAGATTGTGTTTGGCAAGGGAGTGCGGTTCCCGGATCGAAAGGTGTTGGCGGAGGAGCCGGTGGTGGGGTATTGGGAGCGGTATCTTTTGGGCATGTTGACTGCGCCGGGTGAGAGGGATGTGTGGCGGTGGGCGGCGGAGAGGGGGATGGAGAGGGAGAATTTGAAGGGTGGTGGTGGTGGTGAGGAAGGGGTGTTGGCGGAGGTTAGTACGAATGAGAGATTGAATGGGAGGATAAAGAGTATCAGTAATGGGACGGGAAATGCAAGTGCCAAGGGACATACCAAGGCTGCGCATAGTGTTGGTTAGGGACAGGGACATTGTGGCGAGCTGTGCTGGTAGCTTGGTGATGGCGTGGGGAGATCTTACCTACTGCTTTTTGAGCATCGGATTATGATTTATGGCTAGCCTGGTGTTTAGGGAGTTTTTCCGGTTCTCTGCGTTCAGTCATGGATATTTCATGGAAGAAACGATATAGTCATTTTTGGCTAGTGAAGGAAGGATGAAAGAAGAAAGGTCGTAAGACAAAGTAGTTCTAATAACGTAATGTCAAATAATCATTTCACAAGCCCTCGTGAACGACGAGTCGACGGACGACATACATGGACGAAGACAGACTCCCCCCTCATAGGATGTATATACAGTCCAGTACTAGTTTGTTTGTTAGCTCGAGACCTCGTGTCAACTTTCCTATGCGTTTTCATGGCTAACTAATGTATGATCTTACCGTGGGCACGCCATCTCTAATATTCAAAATACCTAATTAAATCCAACTAATACCTTTTAATTAATCTATATAACCTTTAGGACTATTCGAAATAGATTTTTTGTCCAGTACACTATATTTATTGTACAGCAGGAGTGCCTAGTGTACCAAGCTAACAATCAAACCAGCATTGGACTATATATCTAGGAAGGTCGTCAATCATGTTCAACATGTAACAGTCCACTCCTGCCAGGTTCGCTCATGTCGTTCGTTAGGTACCTAGCTAGCTTGAGACCTCCATCCAATTATTGAAGCTCCCCTACCTATCTCTAGACTAGGCATTTCCATGTCCAAGTGAGTCAGTCAGTCAGTCGGATTGTACCTACCTACCTAGCTAGCCTAGGTAGGTAGGTATTCATCTTCGTCCTTGAGGTTTAGGATGGACAACTTGGGATATGCCATATAGATCCTGTTTTTGGTATGCCATACCAGGGGTACGTACCAAGCTAAAGAACGAACGAACAAAGGAACCAGTATTGACTTGTATTGTTCTTGAGTGGGTGATGGAATGATACTGTGGGGATTGGATGGAGCTCGTCAGTCGAGCTCGGCCACTTAATTCTTTTTTTTTTTTCTTTTTTTTTTTTTCTTCCGTACTTCACGGGTGTGATGGGGGCACCACGACCGAATTGATTGATGAAGTACAGTATCCAGTAAGCACACTTTTAGTCTACACTTAGATCGATGACCTCTCTGATGCATACATATATGAACGAACCCATCAAGCAAGCAAACTAACAAACAAGTATAAACTCTTACGTGATCCCAAATAGCGAGCGACATTATCTTCATTAAATAACAACTTATCCAACTGTCCCTTGTTCTGCTTACACTTAGGTAAACCACAAAATTGTAGAAAGCCAAATGGATGTATAAGGACTCCACTGAATGTAAAGCCCACTGTAGAAGCCTCTAGATGTGAAGATATTGGACTTAAATAGAATACAATAAAATGAAAACATATTGTACACATTTTATACATAACCCCCATCGACCAATGTAGCCCGTATTCGTCCCCTTCTTCTATTCACTTCATTAAGAAGACTATTTTTCTCTAGCCTGTGACGCCGTCTCCTCCTCGCTTTTCACATCCTTAGTCTCAGCTGCGGGGTTCCAATCCTCCTACAGCTTGTCCTTCAGTTCGTCTTTCGGCTCGTCCTTCGGCTCCCCCTTCAACTCGTCCTTCACTCCCTCAACCACATCCTCCTTGAAACCCTCCTTCGCATCCTCGTTCAGCTCGTCTTTTAGCTCGTCTTTGAGCTCGTACTTCAACTCGTCCTTCACTTCCTCCTTCAAACCCTCCTTTAGATCCTCATCCATATCCTCCCTCGTATCCACAACTGGCTGCGTCCTTCGGGAGACGTAAAGAGCAAGATTCGTCAGAGCCCTCCCCCGCGGGGGTCTCGGCGTCGGAACGAACAGTGATGGGGTCTTCTCATCTGAATGCATCTCCTGAGTGGTTGCCTCTTCCTCGGGAGCATCTTGAACGGGTGTGCTTTCAAGCACATCGTTCTGATCAGCGGTACCATTGACGAGGTCCGATGACATGGCCGTCTCTTCCGTACTATCCTCTTGGATGGCGACAGTCTCAGAGTCGGCTAACGCAGCAGTGGAGGAGGAGGTCTCGGTGTCGCAAGGTTCGACGGAGGTCTCAGGTGTAGCGACCTCTCCGGCAGCGGCCTCTCCGGCAGGAGTAACCTCATCAGAAACCTCGGGAGCAGTGGTGACCTCGGGCATAGCCTCCTCAAGTGCCTCCTCCATGGTGAGAAACGACTTCATAGCTGCCTCCTTAGGATTAAAGGAAGAAGCACCCTTGATGTCAGCGTCAACGGCCTCCTCAATACTGGACCTCCAGCCCTCGGCCTCGGCCTCGGTGAGCTCCATGTTGGTATCGACTTCAACGTCGGTAATCTCGACGTGACTGGACGGGTCATCGGTGGCAGCTTCTTCTGTGTGGCCGATCTTGACAAAGGTGACGGACCGAGCCGGGTTGAGTCTTCTCAGCTTTTTCAAGATCTTTGCTATCCTTTGCCTTCTCACTGTGAGGATTTCGATCTTTGCCGCGTTTTCTTTCTTCTTTATAGCCAACTCGGCCAGTGCCTTTATCCCAATGCTGAGCGCAGCTTCATTGTCGACGACGTTATCGGCGGCGGCGGCGGCGGCGGCGGCGATGGGTTCGAGTTCGTTTTTGTTTTCGTCCACCTCCTCGTTTTTTCCCACCAGTTGATGTTCCGCCCCTTTCGCTTTCTCCTTCTCCATCTCCAGCCTTCCGTTTTTCTCCCATAACACTTTCATCTCCTTCACTATCCTGACTCTCTCATCCTTTAACGGTTTCAACTCGCTATCAATTGTCATTCTCTGCCTAGCGCACTTCTTCTCGAATGCGATTCTCCGCTTCATGTCCTTCTTCATGAGATTCATGAGACCTTCCTTGCGCAGAGCGTCGTATTCATCCATTAAATTGTTGAACATGGTCTCATCATCAGCTGCTGTCGTGCGAGGGCTTTCTTCGGCGTCAACTTGCTCCACCTTTTCCCCTTCCTGCTCCGCCTTTGTCGCCTTCACCGCCGCAGCCGCCATCTCCTTCATCGCCCGCTGCTTGAAATCTTCCAAGGGTAGCTTTTTCTTCTTCTCCAACATTTCGAAGAACCCGCTGGTAGTCATGTGGTAGCCGTCTGGGCCCCAGTCACCGCTTTCGGACTCGCTCATAGCCTCGTCATACCACTCTCCTTCCTCTGGTAGAGAGGGTGTAGATTCTGGCCTAAATCGTTCCTCCTCGGCAGACATGCTCGTGGCATTGGCGTGCGCATCAACATCGGCGTTGGCCTGCTCGCGTTCGAGTTCGCGCTCCTCTCTTCGTAAATCCTGAGTCAAGGCGTTCCTGATGATGGATCTGTACGCGTAGGACGATTTGGTCAAACCAGGTGGTCCAAAACCGGTTTTCTCGTCCGGTTGCTCGCCATGCCGCTGACGCTCATACGGTTCAAGCTTTTCCTGTGGCCCTCCCTGCTCATCAGCCGATGGAAGAGGCGAACCCACGCCACCAAGCTCCCTCTTCCGTTCCGACAGATTCATAAACGGAAACCTGTCGGTCTTCATTCTCCACGCATGCTTGCTCAACAAAAACTGCATCTTCCCCAGCACCATGTCCGCTCTCGACTCGCGCACCGCCTCCAGCCTTAGCTGCATCTCCGCGTTCCTCTTTTCCACCTCCGCGGCCATCTTTTCTGCCACCTCGACGAGCGGCGGGAGTTCGGCCTCGAGCCTGGCCTCCTCGTCTGCCTGAATAGCAACCGATAACGCCTCCAACAGGCTTTCTATGTCCTTCTCGAACATGATGCACGCGGCCCAGTGCTCCTGGGAGGAGGCCGAGACCTGTCGGTCGGCCAGTAGATTCCGGACACGTTGGATGGCGGCCTTGTCAGCCACGATCTGGCGGTACAGTTCATACGTACGGCCTTTCTTGAGGCTTTCGGCCCGGCGGGTCTTCACGGCCGTCAAGATGCGGTTGATCTCGGAGGAGAGCCGCTCGATGTCCTGCTGAAGGCGGCGGTCGCGGAACAGGCGAGCGAGCTCGGCGGCGCGGCGGAGTATTTTGGGCAGCGCCATGGGGTTGAGGGGCCTAGGATGGACTGCCTGGTTGCGGATGTCTTTGAGGGTGAAAAGGTGGTTGTTCACGTAGATGACGCGGCGGCGCGCGGGCACAGCCGTTTCAAACGTGGAGCCCGTGTCGAAGGCGAAGACATGGTCGGCATCGGTCTGGAGCAGCTCGCTGAAGATCTTGTGCCACGTGCTCAACTCGACGGCTTCGGGGCAGTCCCAATTTTGCTCGACCAGGTGATGGGGGATGTGTACGAGGGCAAATTGGTAGCAACACTCCTCGAACAGCTTGTGGAGCGTCAACATGACGGTTGTGGTTACTTTGAAGGGGAAGGCGATCATGGGGTAGTGGTCGGCCAGGGAATCCTTGAGCTGGATGGGCTTTGTTTTGGCGGTCGCCTCATTGAGTCTGATGGTCGGGCGGTGGTAGGGCTTAGACGATTCGAGGTTTTGAACGCGCTCGGGCTTTTCCTTATACTCTTCGATGGGTGCAGGTTGCTCTCTGATGCTTTCCATATCAACGTCCTGCCCTGCCTCGTCCTCCTTCTCTATCGGTTGCTCTATCTCTTTGTTTCCTGACTGCTCGACTGGCGTCGCTTCCATTTCTGTTTCTGCTTTGCTTGATCGTTTGCGTTTGTCTGCAGCGATCGAGGCGGCGAAGAGTTGCTTAGCTTTCATGAATACCATTTCGCGATACGTTTGTATCTCATCAAGGGCACCAAGCATCCACTCATAGTCCTTCCCCTTGATTTCCGCTTGGTTGCGCTGCTCTGGAGATGGTGTGTTGAGGAAGATGCCTGATGACACTAGAACTGCCTCGTCGGCCTCGCGAAACTCTTTTTTTCGCGCCAAAAGCGCGGCTTCAAGGTTTCTGACGTGCTCGGCTTTGAGTTCTACATCCTGGGCATCCGCGGCTTCAGCCTGTGCAAGGTCTAGCTCCCTTTGCGCCTTATCTAATTTGACCTGGGCCTCCTCCAGGGCTTCCCGGGCCCGTACTGCAGATTCGGTAACGTCCACGACGGCGCTACGACAAACTGCAAAGCTTCTGTAGTCGATTGTCTGGTCCTTGATTTGTACGTGGAAGCAAGATATCATAACGTACGAGCGGGCCAGGGCTTGGATCGCCTTTTGACGATCTTTTTGAGACTTGTTGGTATCAGTGAGGCACCTCAGAGCGTCCCTTGTAGCCTTTCGGAGAAATCGCCACTTTTTCGCCCTAACCTTCAAATTTTTTAAGCCGGTGTATGTGAGGCGTCTAGAAAGAGACATGATTTCCATGTCGTCCTCTGGAGTTTGGGGTGGCAAGCAGGACGGAGCTTGACGGGCCAGACGGTCTGCTTGTTCCGAGTCCGTCGCGGCCGGCTGTGGAGCAGAGGAAGCCGTGGTTGGGCGGAAGAACTGGCGGTGGTGAGGGTGAGTGCGGATTTGATGAAGAGGATGGCGGACGATGACGGCCGACTTGAATGTGACCCATGATGCTGGTCGTCGTGCGCATGCAGTCGCCACCACGCGGCAGAGGTTCGAGGCAACCATTGTCACGGCGGCATGTCCGGTATCCAGGACATGATGGACTGGAGTTTGTTCAGGATGGAGCGCTTGTCATGAATCGACAGATGGGTGGATGTATCGAAGTGAGTGGTCGCTGATGAGATGTGAAGTGAAGCGAAGCCGTGGCAGCAGCATTCAATTGATGGCAGGCAAACTGAATTGACGAATCAGACTGGAAGTTAACTGCCCCGCCGGGAAAAGCGGTGATATGTGGCTAGTGGCATCTGTACAGGGAACTGTAGTGACTGCGGAAATTTATTGGCGCGCTTGATGAAAATTATGTACACGTGCAGCTCATCGCACAGTTCGCCTTATCTGCATTGCGGCTGATGCTACCACTCGCGACCAAAAGGCCAAAGTCGCATTGGACACTCGTCGATTTTACAGCATTTTCAAGCTCTTGCATTGATTCAACCTTTCCAACCGGAAGTTCGCACCTTCAATCCATTCTCCCCAATTTGTAGCATTATCTGGGGTGCTTGGTGACTGTGCAAAAAGGCGGGGATACATCGATGAGCACCAAGGGAAGGAAGGGGCTTACAGGGGCTTACAGTGCGTGTAAAACCTGTAAATTTTTCCAGCACCCCACGACAGCAGTTCTGGTGGCATCCTTGGTAGCCCCGGCCCTCCATAAAGGGGGAAGGAACGATCAGTAGAAGAGACAAATGTGACTGCCCACACTACGTCGATTCTTTGTCGCTCTGACCTGGAAAAACAGACATGTTCATAATACAAGCATGAAATCTGCACTGATAAGACTCCCGTCGATTTCCGTCATCAAGGCAGATCCCTCTGCTCCTTCTGTTGGAACTGGGAAGCCGGGCCGTCAATCAGTCACGAGCTACAAGGGTCAAAACATCGCGACATGGGGGTGAGACATCTCGAGTTGTTGACTTGACGCCTGCGACAGAGGTATACTTCGATGCGTACCTGTAGTTATCAGATGTCCTTTTGTCTCCGTAGCTGGCCGACTCGAAATTCTGCTTGCGGCTGGCGCTGATGCCACGGCTGACAAGAGGGTCGAAACCCGTTCAGCGTAGTAGTGCCACTATCCGAGACAGAGTTGTTATCCTTTCCGATACAGGAGGAGTGTTATTTGCGACGGACTTGCCATCCGCCCTCCAGGTAGAAGAAGCATCAGCATAATTCAGCAGAAACTGGTTCAAGCTCAAATCCCCCCATCTCCTCCTCCAGTCCACATCCGGAATCGTGCACTCTTTCCTGTCCACCACCTGAGTGCTCTCCATCCTGCACCCCGTATGCTTGCACTGCCCGACCAAAGTTCACCGGATCGTTGCGGTACCTGGCGCCTATCGCGCACCTTCTCCTTGGTTGGTGTCCTGCCACCAGTTTCCATACTTCTGACAACACCTCCACCGTCATTGCAAACTTGCCTTTCCTGCCCCTCCACATCTTCTGTCGCCGCAGGAGTATGGCCGTCCGCACGACAGGCGGTACCCCCGTCTTGGCCTTTGGGGTTCCTTCTCATACAAGAAAAATTGGACCGCGTTCGGCGGGCCGTGCGCTCATTCGGTCGCAGTGCTATATTCCGGTGAGATACCTAGGTATTTGCGATGGACTTCGTTGGGAGTTGTGTTGTAGAAATTGAAGCTAGTCTGTTCGTTGTTGGCAGCGACGAGCGGAAGGGAGAGAAAGTGTCCTCCGCCTGAAGCGAAATGGGATAATGGCAAGAGATTGTGACGCTACAGAAGCCTCTGCTGGGTAGAGGTACCTACCTATCCTCTAATACCTCTCTCCGTCTCCTTCAGGCCTTCAGCACTGGAAGATAGGCTGTGAGATTAAAATGCCCAATAGAAAGCCAAAGTCTTTTCTTTGTCTAGTACAGCTTTCGCTTTCCTATACCAGACTAACCAACAAACCAGGGCTGAATTGTACATTAGTAATATCACGAGTGCGTCGGGCAGACAAGCAGGACTTCACAGACTGTCTCAATCGTTGAGAAGGGCGAGCGAGAAGATTTGGCTGGATTCAATTGGTAATTACCTCCGAGTTTGGATGCCGGGATGGGTACTTTTCATAATAGTTTGGGGAATGTTCTTAACGTTGAAAGATGAACATTTCTTGGTGACATCGACATATGCCATGAAAGAGACGCCACTTTCAAGTTGTGATCACGAAACTTGGGACACCAAGATGATGGGCAGTTGTGGATGTGATGATGACTGGGAAAGTTCACATGAATAACTTAAAGAAAGGCGGTGGCTTCTCAAGGCGAAAAGAAAGAGAAGAATTAGGCCTGGACAAATGGTGTCCTGCTGTCAGGCACACTAGCCACTGGAGACTGGAGACACGAAGATCGAAACAAGGGGAAGATATGGGAAAAGAATAGAAAAGGAAAGCGAGAGAAAAGGAAGAGGGATCAAGCATTGCGGGCAATGTCATCACGTAAGCTGGCCGATGTCCGGGACTGCCATTGAGGGTTAGTAAGTCAATGACTGTACTATTGAACTAAGGACGCGACCACTTAAGACGACGGAACCTCACCAAGGTAGCGATGGGAGCTACCCCACTTTTCAGCCGTGATTCATCGAACCATGACTCCTCCAACTTTCATCAAGATATAAAACCTCAACACCGCAACAAAACATCCAAAAATCAGTTATTGTAAAAGGCACCACATCCCTCGGGCCCTCAGCCTCACCTACTTATACTCACCAACTCATCCAGAACACAGTAGCCACTCGCGCTCCAACACGTTTATCCATGATGGCCTCCTCCTCCTCCTCCTCCTCCCAACCCATCACCCTCACCTACCTAACCGTCGACGTCTTCACCTCGACGCGCTACCTCGGCAACCCCCTAGCCGTAGTCCTCATCCCCGCCTCTCTTCGTCGCCATCTCACCCAAGACGTCAAACAGCTCATCGCCCGCGAATTCAACTTCTCCGAGACCGTCTTTCTGCATACACTAGACGACGAAGCGCGCGATGGCTTGACTTCTACCAGCCGGGAAATCGACATCTTCACCATCGAGGAGGAACTCCCTTTTGCCGGACATCCCACGGTGGGAACGGCGTACCTCGTGCTGAACCATTTCGGTTGGAAGCATGTTGATACGCTTGTTACTAAGGCGGGACCGATTACTATTAGACCGACGTCCGAAGGAAGGGTGAAAGCTACGATTCCGCATGCTGTGCGTGTTCATAGGCAGACGTTGGGCGGGGTATTGAATGGACAGAAAGAAGGGGAGGTGAAGGATATGATTAACGCTGCGCTATCGAATGATCCAGAGATTAGAGAGGCAGAGTTGAATGGGCCGGTGGTTAGTATCGTTCGGGGAATGACGTTTTTATTGGTCAAGTTGCCGAGCTTGGAACATTTGGCAAAGGTGTCGACGGCGAAGAGGCTGGATTTTAGCAAAGTGGAGGAGTTGTTGGATAAAGGGGAGTGGGAAGGCGGGTTTGTGTCCAGGTATTATTATGTGGCGACGGAGGAGAGAAAGGATGAGGAGAGTGGGAGGAAGGAGTACAAGTTTAGGACGAGGATGGTGGAGTTGGGATTTGAAGATCCGGCGACGGGCAGTGCGGCGTGTACGCTGGCGAGCTACTTGACGGTTAGTGGGAGGGAGATGGGAGGGGCGAGGTTTGAGTTGACGCAGGGCGTGGAGATGGGGAGGCAGAGTGAGATTGAGGTGGAGACGACGGCGGTGGAGGGGGAGAATGGGGAGGTGAAGGTGAAGGATTTGTATTTGGGAGGAACGGCAGTGGTGGTTACAAAGGGAAGTATTTATGTGTAGTGGATTTGATATAGAGTTGAATGTGATGCCGTCGGTGCTAAGCATGGTGTTGAAGTTGAGTATGACGAGCAAAAGATACATTGCCAAAGTACCTCCTCGACGCAATCCTTTACGAAACATGATTGGCCACTCACCGTGGTATGCGGCTCGGTGTGGCTCAAGCTTGGCGTTGGTTCTCTGCCTGCCGCCAAACCTCCAAGTACCTCTAGCGTCGTCCAGCTCCAGGCCGTCTGCTGGCTGGCTGGCTGGCTGGCCGTGGCGCGTTGCAACAAAAAAGTTGGAGGACGACATTGACATCGCGACTTGAAACCAAACAACACATTATACAGATTTCGCATTGCAGTCATATTGTCAAGATGCTTTGCGCCCGTATGTCCCAGCTCTAAGCTACCGTTGCGCAGCGCTGTGCTAACCGATTGACGCAGTATCCGGAGAGGTTCCCGAGGAGCCTGTTGTCTCGAGAAAGACCGGTACGCGCACTCTTCGTCATTGTTGTCACCATCACCGAGATCCCCACCATTCCCACCGCTTCTGTTCCCACCAAGCCACACCAGATGCTTCCACGACAGGCCAAAATGCGATGCCATACTGACACATCCCAGGCGCCGTCTTCGAGAAGCGATTGATCGAAAAGTACATCCAAGAGAACCACAAAGAACCCGGCACCGATGAAGAGCTAGACGTCGAAGACCTCCTCCCCGTCAAGACAAATCGGATCGTCCGCCCCCGCCCCCCGCAATTCACATCCCTCCCATCCATGCTCAAGGCCTTCCAAGACGAGTGGGACGCCCTGGTACTAGAGTCATACAACACGAGGCAACAACTGGCGAGGACAAGGGAGGAATTGGCCACGGCGCTCTACCAGAACGATGCCGCCGTTCGCGTGATTGCTCGCTTGACCAAGGAGCGCGATGAGGCCCGCGAGGCCCTTTCCAGACTTACAGTTACGGCTTCTGCTGGCGGTGCCGCGACTGGTGATGCTATGGCGGTGGACAGCGAGGGTCTGCCCGAGGCGTTGGCTGCACATGTTGATGATGTTCAGGCCGAGTACGTTTACCGCGCTCCGTCACCTTGAAAAAGTTAAATGCTGACGATTTACCGATCTACAGAAAGCAAAAGGGCCGCAAGAAGCGACCAGTCCCCGAAGGCTGGGCCACCACAGAAGACATTTCGGCTCTGCAACAAACCGCCTACACAGATCTCCCCGTCACACAAGCAACCTCGCTTGCCCTCAACGGTGGTTATGCGGCAGTCGGTGGATTGGACGGCAAGGTGGATCTCTACTCGGTCGAGGCCAAGGCACACGAACGCTCTTTGGAGGTTGGCGAGCCAGTGACCGCCACGGTATGGATCGGCAACAAGGTCGTCTCGGCCACTTCGAAGGGCAGTGTCAAGGCTGTTGAGGGCGGTGTCGAGACTGGTTCTGTTACGGAACACGCTGGTGCCGTGACGGGTCTGGCGGTGCACCCTGGCGAGCAGATTCTTGCTTCGGTGGGCGTGGACAAGGGCATCATCTTTTACGATTTGCAGTCGTTGCAGCGTGTGGCGCGTGTTTATACTGATGCTGGTATGTACCCTTTCACCACCCCTCCTCACATTCTCAAGTTACTAATATGGACAAACAGAACTCACATCCTGCGCCTTCCACCCCGACGGCCACCTCTTCGCCGCCGGCACGCAATCCGGCCAGATCGAGATCTTTGACACCAAGACCCTCCAGCGCATGGCCAACTTCACCCTTGGCGCCCCCGTCAAGACCCTTGTCTTTTCCGAAAATGGCTTCTGGTTCGCCGCCACGGGCGTCGGCCAGTCGTCCGTCACCATCTTCGATCTGCGAAAGGAAGGCGACGCCGCGCGGGCCAAGGAGCTCCAGACTGGCGACGTGTCCGGCCTAGCCTGGGATTACACGGGCCAGTACCTCGCCACTGCCGGATCGCAGGGCGTTACGGTGCAGCAGTATGTCAAGGCTAGCAAGTCGTGGACGGAGCCGTTGAGGACAAGCACGCCGGCTGTGGCGGTGCAGTGGGGAGACAAGGCGAGGCAGTTGGTGGCCGTCAGCAAAGAGGGCGTAGTTTCTGTGTTGGAGCCGAAGAGCGAGTAGGACCGCATTGGAAAACACGAAACGTCGGACTCGGAAACGCCCTAGGTGGGGTCGGCTTTGGAGGACCCAAGAAGATTAAAGTGATGGGCTGGAGGAGGAGCGAAAGAGGAGATAGGGGTTGATTGGTTGACGTCAACTCATGATGAGAGAGGGCTCAATGCCAGTCTGCCCAGTATGACGCAAAACATAAACAGCTTGTAAAGTAATTCATTGGTTTATCTGGACTCGAGCGTGAAAAAGATATTTGATGAATAGGCCTAGTTTAGAACTGTGCGACGGAAGCAAGTTGTTTCAAGAGCATATCTGTCTTGTATATGTCTTCACCTTCTGATCATGCCGAAGCAAAACTTGGAGATTCTGTGGTGATACTGCTATATAGCTTCACCTTTGTAGTTTGTAATCTCAACTTTAGCAGTGCCTGCGCTCAAACAGCTTGCATATCACAGTCCATCATCAGACCCTGGAAGAGCTCACGACGAGAACTGGGGATAGTGCGACGTGATAGGCTGACAGCTGTTTGTTCCTGAACGCCCGAATCGGGATGCAGGTAAGGTGGTGTACAATTGGACCCCTATGTCTGGCTGTTAAGGATACAGCGTTGTGACAGGGTCTTTTGCCTGCAGTACTGCTAAGGTACTAACAGAGCTACATCAGGCTTGGTCAGCGTCAAGTTACTATAGAAACTTAGGTATGAAAGACACCAATTGAGGTGTTGATGAATGATCTTGTGCCTCAGTTAAAAAACAAACGACTTCCTCCGTGCCGGTTACCTACCTACCGTAGACACTCGGTTATACTAGTTGGCAAAAAGCCTTCCCTCTTTGAGCGCCCGACAGTGCAAGCACAGGAAGCCGCATACCTCTACTTCTGTACACATGTCCGCTCAGTTAGTGAAGGCTCTACCGTAATGCCCAACACTATCTTGCCTAGACGGCATTCCGAAGCACAGGCTCTGACTCGAGTGATACAGATCTGCGCCCTGCCTGATATCCAGGTTTCCAGGCATTTGTTGAGGTTAGCTTTTTGCTAGCTAACCGAGTTTCTACGGTACTTCCCTCAACCATTCTTATAAGAAGTTTGGCAGGAAGCCTTGGTGGTAACTTTTTTTTTTTTTTTTTTTTTTTCTCCAGTGTCACAAAATATCAAAGCCTCAGTTCCTTCCTTTGTTGACCAAGTCTACACTATTCATCGATCACGGTGATGGTTGGCTCTCATCTTTCAATTTCTTTCCGCTCACCCAAAAAACAACAGCTTGAAACCACAACACGCTATTCGCTCATTTGCTGACCAAGCTGACCAAGCTGCGTTTGCCACCACCCACCCCTCGAGGCTGCAGACAGCTAGCTCTCCTTCAACCCTGACCTCGTTGTGCCTGATCACCGTCCAGCATCCCTAGGTAGGGACGAATTGGACATTTGGGTCTGGTTCCCAAATTCACTTCAACACGTGCACTTGTTGAATCAGCAGGGCGGTTCGGCTTCATCCCGGTCGTTCATCACCAGCGGCAAGGGGGACCACACTGGTGTTGGCCCGAAAGCTCGAGGTCAGTCTGTGCATTGCTGCTCTCCCCAATCTTCCAGTTAGGGAAATGCGCGGAGGCGACTGTCAGTGAATAAGCAATTTCACCCACCGAACACCGACACTGGCACCGCGACTTCGCAGTGGAATCAACCTCCTTCCTCCCCCTTCCATTTCCCCCCGGGTCATTATGGACGCGGCAGACGGCTGGTTTGATGACGAGGGCGGATTCTTGTACCAGGTTGAGCGATTGGTCGCTGAGGGCGAAGGGCAATTCGAGGACCACTACGAAGACCATTTGGACAACGGCAACGACAGCAGTGACATTGACCTTGACCTGAGTCTCGACGAGAGTGAAGACGATCACGAAGTTCCTGGATTGGACTGGGATCACAATTTGGACGACAACAACAACAACATTGACCTAGACCTTGACGACGAAGAAGGAGAAGAAGAGGAGGAAGAGAATCACTACAACGTTGGCGGCGGTTCGCTGTCGCCCCGCCATCGACAGAGTCCACATTCCCCACAGTCTCCGTCATCTAGCGAATCTAGCCTGGTCGACGCCGACCCTGGATTTGACATCGACCTCGACCTTCCTTACGATTTTGACCACGACTTCGGCCTTGACATTCCCGGCTTTCACGATTACTCCGACAACAGCGACAACAGCCTCGATCTTGACAGCAGCGGCTTCCTTTCGTCAGATACAGAACAAGACAGCGAACACGACAACGACAACACCTCTAGCGAAGAAAGCGACGATTCTGATTCCTCTCTCGACCGCCGTCTCCGCGAACAATTTGACATCTTCGAAGCCAGCGCACGTATTGAGGCACGTCTTGACGAACTAGAACAACGCCGCCAGCTATTTGTGCAAGGACTGGCTGAGGCGCGTCGACGGTTTGCATCGATTGCAGGAGAGGAAAACCGCCACGAACAACATCGTCACCACCCGTATCGCGTGCCGGCTCTGCTTGACCGTCGCCGTGCTCAACAACAGCGGCAAGGCGGGGGAGGTGTTTTAGGTTCGGGTGAAGGAGCAGCAGGTGCCCCGCGAGGAGGACAAAACCTTGCCGCCAACATATTGGACGAACTAGTCGAGATGGAAGTAGAATGGGCGGGCCAGGGCGGCAACGCTGGCCGGCGGGCAGGTAGGCGTACTCCCGCTGCTGCCGCCGCCAATAACAACCTCAACCCCGCGCAACCACAACAACAAGACCAACAAGCTCAAGTTGTCATCGACTTGACCTCAGATCTGGAAGATTCCGACGCCGAGCCCGCTGCCCTTCCTCGAGCTGGTGGAAATCGAGCTATAAACAACCGCCGTCATCATCATCATCACAACCCCGCAGCATCAGCAGCACGCCGCGCACGCCGCGCAATGTCCGCCAACAACGCCAACAACGGCGCTCCTGCCCAAGCTGGCAACGGATTTGCCGAGGTCATCGACCTTACGCTGGACGATGACGAACCCGCCCCAGCTGGTCCAGCTGCCAGCGGTCACCGCAACCACCGCTCTCCTCACCGCGAACCCGGCAACGTCGAACGTAGCCGTAGGCCCGTGAATCGCCGCCCGGCCGCCAACGAACTGATTGTCGACCTAGGCGAAGTTGACTCAGACGACGACGACGCCGTGGCTCGCGCCGCTCATCGCTCAGTAGCACGTAACGCCACCGCCGCCGCCCGTCCCCCAGCCGCCGCCGGTAGAGCCGCGCGCGCAGTACCAGGCGCTGGCATGTTTGGCAACTTCTACCACCTTTTCCGCCTGGGCGCTTTCGCCAACGTCCGACCGGATCTCGAAGTCCAACTTATTGGCTTGGACGCGAACAACAATCCGCTGGGAAGGAACTTGCCACATCTCGACTACGGTAACAATGGACGAAACGGAGTTGCGGCGGCTGCGGCTGCTGCTGCTGCTGCGGCTGCGGCAGAACAGCAGAGGAACGCCAATGCGCCGCCACCGCCTAGAGAAGGGTTCACGCGGGCTACGGGAGAGGATCTTACGGTGGTTTGTCCGAGTTGTGAGGAGGAATTGGCTTATGATCCTGACGAGGAAGATCAAAAAGCGGGGCCGACACCGAAGAAGGCGAGGACGAAGAAGGATCGAGAGGAACACTTCTTTTGGGCTGTCAAGGAGTGTGGTCACGTATGTTTTTTTTCTCTCTTTTCTCTATATGCCCCTTGCTCTTCCCCCGGCTCGTGTGGTGATGATGGTGATCTAACGATCGAATCAACGAAACAGGTCTACTGCAAGAAATGCTACGAAAACCGCAAGTGCACAAAGAACACGGGCTTCAAACACAAGGATCAGGGGTCCTCTGCGTCGGGCGCGGCTGGTTCTAGTTCCGGCGCTGTGGCGGCCAAGAACCTCAAGGTCCTTTGCGCCGTGGACGATTGCACGACTGATGTCAGCTACAAGACGGCGTGGGTTGGTTTGTTCTTGTGATCTTCAGTCTATCTGGGGCGCAATGGATGTTGTCGTCGGTGTACTATCGTCGCATCTGGTGTCAGCCGGCGGTGTAAACATCGACCAAGATGACGGACGGCGGACAATATGGACAGCGTCGTCCAGGCTCTTGCAGCTTTCCTCTCTACGACATGTTCACCCCGGTGGCCCTTCCATTTTACAAAGGGCGTTTCATTTCGGTTGACCACTTGTCCTTCCACGGACGGACTTTCCAACCTTACCTCTCCCACGACGGGTCCCTCTCTCGAATTTCTTGTTTTTCCGTTTGACGCCTCACAGCGCCTCTCACTCACTCACTCACTCACTCACTCACTCACCTCACGATCTCATGGTGGTCTGACGGTGGTTTGGTCTGGTCCGTCCCGGTCTCTTGAACGGATGGTTGTCGGCGGCGGTGGTCTGACTGCTTGCTTATACATCGATACCTTCCTCAGTAGCATAGCGGAACATTTGTTAGCATGGTCACGGCTAGGTGTTGTTAGTACGGTTTCGGTTCGGTTCGGTTCGGTTCGGTTTTGCTTTGTTAGATAGACTATGCGGCATTTTCCCTTCAGAGAGGGATTTTCTTTTTTGTTTTTTTTTGTTTGCTTTATGGTTTCAACTGCATGCATGGATGGACGAACGGATGGATGGATGGATGGATGGACGGATCGACGGGGAGGGAAAAAGGGTTTATTTAGGGTTGGTTGGCGTTGGTGGATTTTGTATCCTTATGGTACCTTTTAGGGAAGATGGAAGATGGAAGATGTACACTTTACAATCACCTACCCTCTTCATGAACGTACATATGGTTTCCACCTTGAGGTCTTGAGGTTAGGTCATGTTGGTGACGATGCCGTTGTCATTCCCTTGGGTTTGCTGGACCCAACTTAGGGCAGTGAGAGAGTTGAAGGAATAAGGGAAGATGGTCAGTGATGCAATGGTGGATTGAAAGAGGTTGTAGTTACGGACGCTTGCTTCCACTTCGCTGTGGCGGGAGAGTATCTTATTGACACACAACGAAGAGTTGAATGGTGTCGGTGTGCTCTTGTGAAAGTTACAACCCAATCAATATCCGTGCAAAGGTACCTTAGGAACTCAAAACTGAAGCCATGATGGATGGTCCGTCCATCACAGACAACATACCCTTTAGAGGTACCCAGTCTTGTTGAGTATCACAAGGCAGGTACGAAACAGTTCTTTGCCTCTCTTCCATGTGGACGGTTCGAGGCCCAACCCATCTTGTCATTGCTAATGTGTGAAAATGGCAGGCGCGACTTTGAGTTCATCATCATACTCTTTCACTTCAGTTCAGTTCAGATTTTAGCTCAGCTGGATTTTTCGCTTCTCAACTTCCTTCTTTCTTTCTTTCTTTCTTTCTTTCTTTTTTTTTCTCCCCGTCCGCCCTGATCAGTCCGGTGCCTCTAAACTCTTCCATTTCCTTCCACTTCACTGCCGCATCATCATCTGTCACCGGGTCGCTCTCAGCTTCCAACATTCTCTTCGCTCAGTGGCATCTTTCCCTAGTCCGGATCTTTGATTCACGTTTACCTTAGGTTGCTGTTCCCCCTTCATACTTTCAACCACCGGGCAGTTTGGGCCTTGGAGCTGAATCGGAATGCCATCCTTCTCCCGATCGGCTTCTGCGAGCAAACGACCTGGAAGGCTTGTTTGCGTCACTCATGCGGCCAGCAGATGCGGACATGATTATTGCATGGGTGTTGCTGCCACCACTTCCACCAGCGATAGTCGAACACCAGCGACATTGGAATACTAGAGTATTGGAGAGGTGAGATTTAACACTGCCTTGTTCGCTCCTTGGTTGGATACCCGTTGTGGGTGGCAGCCTTGAGGCCCATTCCACTCAACTTTTCACGTGTTTTCCGCTCTTCCAACTTGGTGCAATGCTGGCCTATCTATCCTGTTATCTCTACCAGTCCAGGTCCGCGATCTTTAACTATCAAAAGGGAACATCTCACTACGAATACTTGCCCTCCGGTCACTCGGCGGTTTGAATCCCCCTGGTCGTTTTCCAGTCCCTTTGCTTAAGCATATCAGTCTAACCAGTCACTACCTAGATTTCAAGTGGCTCAGCCATCATCCTTCCTCAATGGGTCGATCCAAGTCGCCAGCCATACCCTCCTTCTTTCACATGCCTCTTTCTTCCACCATCGCATTCTTTTTCCCTGTTTTGCTCTTTCGGCTTCTTCCGTTGAACATGTTCTTCGCCATCTACCGGTACATACTCCCACGAGCCACGCCACAATACCACGGCCGATGAACTTCGGACAGCATACGGGGTGCCGGTTGTCCGCGGGCTGGACTGTTGATCACGATCCGATGATCCGGACAGGTCCAAAATTTGAGAGTGTCCAAGAGCCGCCGTATTCTTCCAGTTTTTCCCTTCGTTAGCTCCATCGATATTAGCCGTGCTTCCGTGTGTAGGCCATGCTGATCATCTTTTGCGCGTTTCTCTCCTCAGCCTGTCCCTGTTGTTTTTCTTTCCGTCCCTGTCCTTGTTTGTTTTCCTCTCCTCAGCCTGTCCTTGCTTGTTTCCCTTTCCCTGCCTGTCCTTGCACCTTGCACAACGCTCGCAGACCCATGCGCCATCTCGTTTCCAAGAACCGTTGCGCGCTTGGGGCTCTGGTCAAGCCGGAGATTAGTATTCCGCCACGAGGGCATCCGTTTTTTGCTTGTTCAGCTTGCTCGGCTAGAGGCTCAGGACCGGGTGCCTGGATTGTGTTTGTATCCACATGGAAATGACGGAACTCGTGGAAGGTGGAACTCGCGCTAGCCGTGTGCAACTCGGGCCGATCCCCACGATAGTCAGCCCAAGCCGTTTTCGGGAGGCTGCTCCGAAATTTTCAGGGCTCTTTCTGGGGTCACTGAGAGGATCCAGCGGTCTCCACGCCGCCCGGCCCACGCAGCGGTAGGTGGGTGGTGGTCCCCCAGGAGGCTCCGCTATGGGGATTTGCATCTGATAAACGAGATACAGTACATGAAGTAACAAGAAACATACAGATACACTACTGTACAACTTTACAACTGCGACATTACGCCATGTCAATCGAGCGCATGTACCGACACGACATTTCGGAAGGGTGGTGGTGATTGCGACATCTCGATACTACACTACACTACACTACGAAATTCCACCGACCGGTCCGACCAGGCACTCGGAGCCGAACCGAGGCTGGGCTTGGCGATTCACTCACGTGAAGAGAAGGTCTCATAGCTGGTGCCTGCTAAGTACCTGAACGACATGGTTGCAGTTGTACCATGACTAAAGAGTCTCGCTGACAGAAAGCTGAAAGACGAGACTCCGAACAACGTTATCGGAAGAGGCTCTTGCCCCTGGCACGCACACTTGCTTGCTCGCTACATGCCGCTAGGGCGCTATTCTCCGAGGAGGATAGGCTTTGTGGAAATGGCGCTAACCCATCGGAGCTTCAGCTGAGATACCTATTCTGTATGGTGGTATCAGTGTAGCACTGAGTTGATGCTATCGCCGGGGTTCACTCTTAAGTCCAGCGCGCAGATCGCCGAAATCATCAAGCAGGCCAAGAAAGGTTAGAGGGTCTTGAGCTATTTGACGAGTTTGACCCTTGACAAGAGGCTCTCCTACTCCTGAGTGGGGTGTCAACCAGCATCTACAGTTCACAGCAGACAATTATGAGTTACTTTCGGAGAAGCTATGAGTTGTGGCATGGACTAATGCTTCTTAGACATATCCCTTGAGGCTCTCAACAACAATATCCCCGGCGGCTCGCACGTCTGCATTTTTCACACCACTGAGCTGTTGATGCGCGTTATTGATGGTTCTTCTATCTTTCTCCCCGTATTCTCACCCTGCCACA
Source organism: Neurospora tetrasperma FGSC 2508 (assembly GCF_000213175.1). NCBI lineage: Eukaryota > Fungi > Ascomycota > Sordariomycetes > Sordariales > Sordariaceae > Neurospora > Neurospora tetrasperma. The sequence continues at coordinate 462,053 of NW_009799101.1, forward strand.
TTCAGTCATCCTTTTTTCCATCCGTAGCCCGTGATGTTACGAACCACACCTTCTCATTCCACAGCAATGGCTGCCTTTCGGAAACGTCCCTCCCCAGCATCGCGTTATACCTCCTGCCTTTACCTTGCGACCAGGAATCCATCTCATATCTGATTCGTCATTCTTCTTATCGCGGTGGTCGCCAAGGCGATGACTGAGCAATCTCTCGTATCCCCGGCGCATCCGCAATGTCCAAGTAATTTGGTCTTGATCTACGAGGCGCGCTACTGAATCTGTAGTTGGCCTCGTTACTCAGGTCCTCCCGGTAGATGGGAATACTGATGTCCTCAACGCCCGAGATATCAGTGAGCAGTACACGTGCTGTATCCCTTGCCTGAGATGACCATCTCGGGTCCGACGATCTTGAAAGCGGTTGGTTGAGATTGTTACGCACTGGCTGGTAGCCTGACTCTGGGTCGAATTGAGATCTTATGGCAGCCACTCTGCTAGGCACAATCGGAGGATCTAAAGTTGAGTCTAACATGACATCAGTAAACGCCCTATTCCAACCGCCGTTACCGTATCGTTGTCCGTCCTCCATCCACAGGTCTATGGTTCTAAGACGACTCGACACATGGTTAGGGCGTCGAAGAACTGCTTGGAGCTCTCTGTCCAGCTTGTTCTTGCTCCAAACACGCTCGGATTGGGATTCGCTGGAGAATATCAGCAAAAATTGGAACCGGACTTCTTGCGGACAAACTCACCTGACCAAGATGGTTCTGAGATTCTTGACATACTCCCAAACCTCTGCCAAGGTCATCTTGACGTCCCACAACACATTCATGTTCCGTTCCTTTTTGTCTTCCGTACTTGGCTCCTGATTGCCAAAGTACCCAAGAGCATAGAGTGCTGCATCAAGCCGAGAGAGCTCAAACATGCCGTATGCCAGCACAACCAGCAAGTGGTGGACCTCCACCATCTCCCTTCTCTCCCGAGGTATTTCTTGGAGATCCCTCAGTGTCTCCTCGAGCTCTCTGAGCACTCTTGGGATATCTTCGACGAGGACGGAGAGGTTCGATGGTACCTCGAGTGCGAGGATTGGGACCAACCCAGTGCATGTTGTCATTAGACCAGTAAGTGCTTCCTGAAACTCCATTTCTGCTTTATTTCCGCTTCTTTTTTGTATCTGTGCACTTCCTTCGTTTTGCTTACGATGGTTGAATTGTTCAAGGTAGAGGGACTTTTCTTATTGCTTTATGGCGAACTGAGCGCGGTATTTGTGCAAGTGAGTTGGCCATTTTCGACTTAGAATTCATTGCACCTTTGGTGAATGGGTCGTGGCTTCTGAACTCTCCCCGTGTCATCCGAGTTGTTTTGATGCTCAGTGAAGGAGTGTTACGAACTAAACCTGCGCTTTTGATGGCGGTCTAAATATCTCAGCCTCAGTGATGTGCAAGTGCATACGCCGATAGGTTATCGGATCAAATGCCTGTGTCCTATTGTCTTGTCTCTAAGGTATCACAGCTCCTGGCCCGTACGCCTTGAGGTGTTTGCAGGGCACCGATCTTGTCGAACTACACCGTGAGCAACAAAGTCGAGAGGGAATGCATGTGCTTCATCCGACTCATTGCGATGGCTCTGAATGGAATGCACTCATTGCTAGCCACGGTATGTCTCAAGGGTGCGTAAGTTGGATGAATTGAGCAATGGGTTGCTCGTCTTGGAGTCTGTTTACACTTGTCTCTTTTCAGGTTTATGCTACTTTCGATTTCATTTAGTCATTCTGACCCCTTCATCATCTGAACTGCAAGAAGATCCGACGGCCTAGTGGTTCACGAGACAAATACAATGACAGCGATGCCTTCCCACGTTCTTATTGATACGCAGTAAGCAAAGCATTGAGGCCAGAACTGCTCCTTGATACATTGTCGTCGACAAATCCATCAGTCAGCACATAGTGTACGTCGGCCGACAGAACATGCAGTTTTCCGCGCGCCGAGAAACTCTGGTTTTGCAAAATGGCCTTTTCTATCTGTTAGCACCGACGGATGCATTCCGCCATCATAGATCACCACCACAGCAAGGGAGAAGATCAGAGAATGAGCAAGAAGTATAATAGTGGTCTGCTGTGGAGAATAACACGGGAATGTCGCCCCAGCTGCCAATCAGCCATCTATGCTTCAGTCACTTCTCTTGACTGGCGATGGCTTCCTTCCTGCGGTTCTGTGGGACGTGCAGCCAGTTGGATGGCTTGCCCTGCGGCCAATTGATCATGGTGCATATGCCCGTCGGCCCCCACACCCAGATTTATTTCTTTCCCTTTTTTTTTCCCTTCTCTTGATAAAGCCCTATCACACATCCTAGACCAGATCGTCGGTTTCCCCTTTGTCACCATTGTTGTTATCATTCCTAGGCCGCGGTCAATCGCATCTGAGGCAGCAACACAGGCAAACTTGCATCAATCCTTAGCACGAGGCAGACCCAGCCAGAGCAACTGGTGCACTTTGGTAGGCAAGCAACCATTCCCCAATCCGCCTTGTCCAGGAAATAGACAACCTAACATTGAGCCTAGATTCGGAACGTCTGTATGCCTCCCAATCGACAGACCACCAGAACACCCTAGATTCCTGTCGTTGGGCCTCCCGCGGGAGTTAGTTGGCAAGCCTACAACCAATCAACCAGAACTATCGAGTAAGGGTCAATCCTGCACTGCTAGTCTGCAGTTGGGCCCGCGAATTATTGGCCGTCTACGAGCGAACATCACCTACACCTTTGAGCTCAACCAGCGCGGGCTTCCGACGGGGGAACCTACCTCGCTACCATTGTTTGTTCTTCGGGTACAAACGATTACAGCGACATCATCCAGCGAGCCTGATAGACTGGACTCATAGTCCTGGTTGCCTTGATTATCCCGCTGGTAGGCCTCTCGTACCGAAGGTTGATAATGCAAGAAGAAAAGGGATTGGGGCATCCTGACAAACAAGCTACTTGCCCTATATAAACCATGGTCCCACCAGACATCTTGGTTGATGAACTTGTCATTAAACTCCCTGCTGTTGCTCATTAAGTAAACATCTCTCAAAGCAAAACCGACAACACATACACGTCGCGATGCTACACAGAGAAAGGTCCCAGCCTCCCTGCGGATGGCTCGTCAACGACAAACCCTGCCAACGAAGCTCGAGTTGCAACCTTGACCATAACCCTTACCGGATCAGACAATGGAAGCAATGGATGCAAATACCATCCAAGCCGTGCCGGAATGGAGAGATGTGTGAGTTCCTTACGTCGGGATGTTGCAGATATTATCATCCCCCGAGCCATGTCCGGCGCGATTCTCTGTACAATGAGAGGAGTGGCGGGCGGGATAATTTGATCCGGCAGAATTTGAAGTTTCTGATGAATATCAATGTGCAAAACATGGGCTTGGAAGAAGATGGACCGGTCAGGATCCAAGATGTGCATGCTATTTCGAGCTTCAACAAGATTGCAAGCAATCAGATAGCAGTACCAGGTATGTATCCCCTCGGATCGTTGTTGTATCCTGGGAGGGAAGGGGCAGTCTTGGCCCGG